>NC_135784.1:28581445-28893231 GCF_051106095.1 Pogona vitticeps
GGGTTCCACTAGATAGGGAGCCAATCCCTAGTGGGGCCAGTCCAAGACATTTTGTTGCCTGAGGTACTGTCAAAGTACACAGTAGCTAAGGTCAGGCATGTTATTTTAGTAGAAAAGGCAGAAAATCATAGGAGCAACACTCCCCACCCCAGGCAGTAAAAATAAAGCAATGAAAATAGTAGGAGAGAAAAAGTAGTTGATGTTTCACCATTTGTTGTTGTTTAGTCGTTAAGTCGTCTCTGACTCTTCGTGACCCCATGGACCAGAGCACGCCAGGCCCTCCTGTCTTCCACTGCATCCCAGAGTTGGGTCAAATTCATGTTGGTTGCTTTGATGACACTGTCCAGCCATCTCATCCTCTGTCGTCCCCTTCTCCTCTTGCCTTCACACTTTCCCAACATCAGTCTCTTTTCCAGGGAGTCTTCTCTTCTCATGAGATGGCTGAAGTATTGGAGCCTCAGCTTCAGGATCTGTCCTTCCAGTGAGCACTCAGGGTTGATTTCCTTCAGAATGGAAAGGTTTGTTCTCTTTGCAGTCCAGGGGACTCTGAAGAGCCTCCCCCAACACCACAATTCAAAAGCATCAATTCTTTGGCAGTGACCCTTCTTTATGGTCCAGCTCTCACTTCCATACATAGCTTTGACTATGTGGACCTTTGTCGGCAAGGTGTTGTCTCTGCTTTTTAACATGCTGTCTAGGTTTGTTATCGCTTTCCTTCCAAGAAGCAGGCGTCTTTTAATTTCATGGCTGCTGTCACCCTCTGCAGTGATCATGGAACCCAAGAAAGTAAAATCTGTCACTACCTCCATATCTTCTCCTTCTATTTGCCAGGAGGTAATGGGACCAGTGGCCATGATCTTAGTTTTTTTCATGTTCAGCTTCAGACCATTTTTTGTGCTCTCCTCTTTCACCCTCTTTAAGAGGTTATTTAATTCCTCCTCACATTCTGCTATCAGAGTGGTATCATCTGCATATCGGAGGTTGTTGATATTACTTCTGGCAATCTTAATTCCGGTTCAGGATTCATCCAGTCCAGCCTTTCACATGATGTACTCTGCATATGTTAAATAAGCCGGGGGGACAATATACAGCCTTGCCATACTCCTTTCCCGATTTTGAAACAATCAGTTGTTTCATATCAAGTTCTAACTGTTGCTTCCTGTCCCACGTATGGATTTCTCAGGAGATAGATAAGGTGGTCAGGCACTTTCATTTCTTTAATAACTTGCCATAGTTTGCTGTGGTCCACACAGTGAAAGGCTTTTGCATAGTCAATTAAGCAGTAGTAGATTTTTTCTGGAACTCTCTGGCTTTCTCCATAATCCAGTGCATGTTAGCAATTTGGTCTCGAGTTCTTCTGCCCCTTCGAAATCCAGCTTCTACTTCTGGGTTCTTGGTCCAGATACATGGCCACTGGTCACTGAACCCTACTTTGTAGGATTTTGAGCATAACCTTGCTAGCGTGTCAAATGAGTGCAATTGTATGGTAGTTGGAGCATTCTTTGGCACTGTCCTTCTTTGGGATTGGGATGTAGACTCATCTTTTCCAATCTTCTGGCTACTGCCAGAGTTTTCCAAACTTGCTAGCATATTAAGTGTAGCATCTTAAGTGCGTCATATTTTAAGATTTTAAATAGTTCAACTGGTATGCCATTACCTCCACTAGCCTTGTTGTTTGCTATGCTTTCTAAGGCACTGTTGAGTTTTCCAAACTTGCTGGTATATTGAACGTAGCACCTTAACAGCATCATATTTTAAGATTTTAAATAGTTCAACTGGAGTGCCATCACCTCCACTGGCCTTGCTGTTAGCCAGGCTTTCTAAGGCCCACTTGACTTCGCTCTCCAGCATGTCTGGCTGAAAGTCAGCAACCACACTATCTGGGTTGTCCAGGACATCCAGATCTTTCAGGTATAATTCTTCTGTGTATTCTTGCCACCTCTTCTTGATGTCTTCTGCAAGGTCCCTACTATTTTTGTCCTTTATCATGTCCATCTTTGCACAATATGTTCCTTTAATATCGCCAGTTTTCTTGAACAGATCTCTGGTTTTTCCCCTCTCTATTATTTTCCTCTATTTCTTTGCACTGTTCATTTAAGAAGGCCCTCTTGTCTCTCTTTGCTATTCTTTGGAAGTCAACATTCAATTTTCTGTAACTTTCCCTATCTCCCTTGCATTTTGTTTCCCTTCTCTTCTCCACTATTTGTAAGGCCTCGTTGAACAGCCACTTTGCTTTCTTGCATTGCCTTTTTTTGGGGATGGTTTTTGTTGCTGCCTCCTGTACAATGTTACGAGCCTCTATCCAAAGTTCTTCAGGCACTCTGTCCACCAAATCGAGTTCCTTAAATCTGTTCTTCACTTCCACTGTGTATTCATAAGGGATTTGGTTTAGATTATACCTGAGGAGCCCAGTGGTTTTTTCCTACTTTCTTCAGTTTAAGCTTGAATTTTGCTATGAGAAGCTGATGATTAGAGCCACAATCAGCTCCAGGTTTTGTTTTTGCTGACTGTATAGAGCTTCTCCTCCTCGGGCTGCAGAGAACATAATCAATCTGATTTCGGTATTGCCCATCTGGTGATGTCCATGTATAGAGTTGCCTCTTGTGTTGTTGGAAAAGAGTGTTTGTGATGACCAGCTTGTTCTCTTGACAAAACTCTTGATCCTTTCCCTCAGGCAAACAGGAGCGAGCCTGTTGCAGAGCCCTAACTAGCCCTTTTTAAACCTGGGGGAAATACGGTAATCTTTGACTCTCACTCTGCACTAAAGCACAAGGGTGAACCACTACCCCGATGAATGAGGGCATGAATGTTGTGCTCTCCCGTACAAGAGAAAGAGGAAGTTTATCCTTCTGAAGAAAGTGAAGAGGGCTAGGAGGTGTTGTTATTTTCTCAATATTCACAAGGAGATTTGCCTCTAGAAAAAGATCATCAAGTGTAAGGACGTGTCCCTGGAGAGAGAGGCCAAGATCATCTACACGATCACCATGTATGGGTGTGAAAACTGGAGTGTGAAGACAGCAGACGGGGGAGGGGGGAATGATTTGTTTGAAATGTGGTGCTGGAAAACAGCTTTGAGGATATTCTGGGCCGTTGCTCTCGACCTGCAGTATACACCCTTCAACTCTGTATAATGAAATTGTGTGGCTGATTTGTACCCAAATAAATTCTGGCGACACATCCAGTTTTTACCTCCAAACATTTGTCAATGGTTTTAGGAAAGCAGCATTTGGGGAATAAGTACATTTAGCACATACATATACAGTGGACCCTTGACTTACAGACGGCTTGACTTACAGACTTTTTGAGTTACAGACTTCTCTGGCTGCAAAATTCAGGTTTGACTTGCAGACTGAGATTTGACTTACAGACCAGAAAAAAACCAAAATGGAACAAAAACAGCCTGTTACGGGATTAATCGGTTTTCAATGCACTGTAGGTCAATGGAGACTTGACTTACAGACTTTTTGACTTGAGAACCACCTTCCAATACGGATTAAGTTCTCAAGTCAAGACCCCACTGTACAGTACCTCTCAAGAGATCAGCATTTCCATAGTTTCCTTCCTGACACATTCCCAGTTAGGTTTTGGAAAAGGTATTATTTTGGACTACCATTTCCAGCCAAATAACACGTCCAGGCTCTTCATTTCCCCCTTAAAGCATTGGAGGATTTGCAACCTTGCATGCTGCCTTTAGCAGGTTTGGCTGGTAGGGATTTGGGCTGTGGTGACTGTCAATCTATCTCACACTAACCAATGATACTTCCTTGCCTCTGAATTCAAAGAGATCCCCACCTCTCTGCTCAGAGATTTTTCCCTCTCTTAAGTCTTTGGCAGTCTGAGTCTAGTTTAAGTCTATTTGCTGAAAGCATCCACATTTGTCAGTCTGGTGTTCAATCTGTTCAACTGTAAGTAATAAAAGCTTTTATTCTTTCTCTTACTAATGTTTCAGAGTGAGTTACTGAGATGTTAAGTGACCGCTTAAGGAGTGGATTAATCTAAGGAACTTGAAGCAATTCTGCCCGGTGAATCCCTGCATTTCTGCTGCGCAGCTAGAGAAACTTAACCAGAAATTTAAAAAAAAAAACAACCCTGCAACATAAAGAAACTCAGATATTTGGAAAGCACCTTACCTTGGGGAAAAGTCCGCACACTGTTATAAATACAAAAATGCTGGCCCTGTGCAGTCAAATTGAAGTTGATCTCGGCCTGCCGATCAAAGCGACACTTCACTCTTCGATCTCTGGGTTTCTTTTTCAGACACATGTGGAGCTGAGATGCTCTTTGCCCTGTGAAGATGTGGTACCCTCTTTTCTCATCTTCCTTCTGGAGCTGCTTTCCGCCCTCCCACCAGCTCACCACGTCCACACCACGCAGCTCCCTCTCCGAAACAGAACAGCTCAAGACGTAGCAGGCCGTCTCGGCCTGGCAGCTCTCCAGCATTTGCCTCTTGCCTGGAAGGGAGAAAAGGGGGGACCCTTGATGCTGTGGCATGTTGAATTCTAGGCCTAATTTGAAGGCAGGCTTGTGGCGGGTTAGGGTAGTTTGGAGGTTTCTTCTTCTTGAGGGGCAAGAGCAGCAGCGGCCATTTTGAAGTCCCAATGCCTGGCTCAGAGCCAAGAGGGTGAACCACAGTAGGAGAAGCCCTTCCACCATTTAGAGGCAAAACAGATGAAAACATACTTAAGGAATGGCCTTACATGGATTAGTGTCCTCATAAGAGCCTCACCTTCTTAAAAAAAAACCCATCTTAAAAATCCAGAAGGAAGCCCCTCCTTCTAGCACAATCTCTAACTCATACTTTGGCTTAATATTCACCATTCTGACTATGTCCTCAAGCCCTCAGTCGCTGAATGTGGATTCTGTTGATAAACAAACCCACTTATTTGGCCTTGTGGGGGAATAGGCAAGATAAAGCAAAGCAAAAAGCAAAGCGTGCTGCTTATATACCATCCCATGGTGCTTCAAGCACTCTATGGGCGCTTTATCAAATAATTATGCAGGCTACACATTGGCCCCTGCCAGTAACTCCATTTCCATCCTCAGAAGGAGGGAAGGATCAATGAACCTTGAGCCAGTGAGCAAAGTTTTGGCTGTAATACAGCAGTTTACCCACTACACCACTATAAACAGATACACACTCCCGCTCTTTTTGTCCTTTCATTGGTCTGCATGTAGATCATACTCTTAGGCTTCCTTCCTTCCTCCTACTTCCCCCAAGGGTACTTTCTGTTTGTACTTCCCCAGATCAGAGAAAAGTTGCATCACATAGCTTCTCCATAATGACTGCCTGTAAATTGGTGAGGAGGTGGCTCCCAGGAAATTTGGGCTGAGGTGCCCCCCTTCCATCTGGCATTGGTTAGGCCTCATCCAGTTCTAGATTCTGTACTTTAAGAAGGATGATGAAAAATTGGAACAAGTTCAGAGGAGGGCAAAAAGGAAGATCAGAGGGCTGGAAACCAAGTCCTATGAGCAAAGACTAAAAGATCTGGGCATGTTTAGTCATGAGAACACATAATAGAGAGTTCTGTAAAGAGAGAGAAAGAGAGAGAGAGAGAGAGAAATTTTTTGTCTCCTCCTCTACCCCTAATTGGATCTCCTATTGACAATAAGACCAAGCAGTCGTAAGATCGAATCCACGCGACGGAATGAGCACCCGTCGCCTGTCCCAGCTCCCGCCAACCTAGCGGTTCGAAAGCATGCAAATGCGAGTAGATAAATAGGCACCATCTCGGTGGGAAGGTAAACAGCATTCCGTGTCTAAATCACACTGGCCATGTGACCACGGAAAGATTGTCTTCGGACAAAACGCTGGCTCTATGGCTTGAAGAGCGGGATGAGCGCCGCCCCCTAAAGTCGGACACGACTGGACAAAAATTGTCAAGGGGAACCTTTACCTTTACCTTTATTGACAATAATTATCTTCTTTTCACTGTACTACCAGACTACAAAGTAATTAATTTCTTCAATAGTCCCATGCTCAATCTAATATAAATAAATAAATAAATAAATAAATAAACAAACAAACAAACAAACAAACAAATAAGCAAGGAAGGAAGCAAGCAAGCAAGCAAGCAAGCAAGCAAGCAAGCAAGCAAGCAAGCAAGCCTCATTCCAAGTGAAGGCTCACCAAATTCCTAGCCTTTGGATTTTTTTATGAATTCAGTAAAATCTCGGGCAGATTTCATGGCCCAAATCCACTTGCCTAGTTACACCAGTGTGACACAAACCTTGTAATTTGTGGAGGCGAATGGCCTGAAATTAAGAAATCACTGTAGATGCTGTCAACTGCAGATGGAGTTGTGTGATTCCGCATGCAGTTGATAATGTCTATAGTGATAACTTCAGGGAATTCACCTCCAAGAATTATACCATTTTCATAGCGACACAAGAGGATTTTGGAGGATGATGGATCCTGTAGTAGCAATCAGCTTTTCAGCATCCTTCAAATGAGATTTGGCTCACCTGTGACAATCACAAGATCATAATAATTGCCTGATTCACACCAGTATCTACCAGTTTCGTTGTCTGTCACATTGATTAAGAGGAGGGAGTAGTTGTGAAGCAGCTCCAGGCGGTCCCAGGCAGCCAGAGACCGCTCTATGTGGTTTTCTTTTTTACGTAACAGAAATGTTGTTTTCTCTTGATGGTGAAAGTACCAGGTCACCATTTCATGCTCTCCAGAGCAGGTTGGGCACAGACATGGCAGTTGTGGTGAAGAGCCCTTCTGTGCATATATGACTGAGGGAAATAAAATAAAATAAAACAAATGAGACCCCAATCACAACCTTTAATGATGATGAGAATGGCAAAGTAACAGAGGATACTACAGTTGCACTACATGCTTACAGTATCAGTATCATGGCTTCATTCTATAGACATGTCTTGATGGAGTATGTAGTTTGGTGAAACACAGCCTGCTCGCTGGGCCATAATTCACAAGCTCAGCTAACTGGTTATTTTTGGATGATTAGCAATGTAATGAATAGCTACAAAGTTGCAGTACAAGTAAAGTAACAGTTAGTTACAAAGTTATGTTTTCTGTGTACCAAATATTTCCTAGGTACAGTACAGTAGCTAGGAAATTATTTATTAATAAATAATAAAATACAGTACAGTATATTCCACAGTTTTGCTTAAAGGGCATTTTTAAGGCATTTTAGAGACATTTTGACAGAATTTTTTCAGGTCTTATGACATGGTTCACTTTGTCCTAAATGGCAAGAGAAGAAGCATCCCTAGGTTTTGGTTTTCACATTTTTAAAAATAGACATAAGGTGAAAAATCAGAATTGTCTGTGAGAGAACCAGAGAGTTATTATTTTTACTCATTATTTTTATGGCTTGTGGTTGGATATATTGAAATGCATTAATAACGTGCCAAGCATAGAATTACTTCAGAGATTGGACTAACAGCAATGATAATGACAGCCTGGCTGTGGAAAGTAGCATGGAATAGAAACGCTTTTTAAAAACAAATAATAACTTCCAAACTCTCATACTAAAGTAGGAATAATTTAATTATTTTTAAATATTTGTATACTTAATGTTTTCAGCTTCTACATATTGACTTTTCCCCCTTCACAGATTGCCTCCTTCACAGATTGCTGCCTTGTTGCGGCGAAGGGGCTTGAGTAACTCAGAGAAGCTATGGGCTATGCCATGCAGGGACACCCAAGAAGGACAGGTCATAGTGGAGAGTTCCGACTAAACGCAATCCACCTGGAGCAGGAACTGGCAAGCCACTCCAGTATCTTTGCCAAGAAAACTCCATGGACAGAAACAAAAAGCTAAAAGATATGATACTGGAAGGTGAGCCCCTAAGGTGGGAAGGCATTCAACATGCTACTGAGGAAGAGTGGGGGACAAGTAGCTCCAGAGCTAATGAAGTGGTTGGGCCGAAGGCATGCCGTCTGACAAATTATACAATTATACAAAAATATCTGTGCAAGGTATATAGACCAACAATGTGATTCTGTCTTCCCCCACCCACACTGTGCAGGTCTTTTTCAGGCTTTAAACTATTGACAGTTTTAATTTTTATACATGAAATCCAAATTAAACAACTATAATCCCTATCATCTCCCACTATAATGGCCAACTGTCAGGGTCAGGGGGGCAGGGCTGAGGTTCCCCCATGTCTCTACCACCCTTTTACTCTTGCATATGATTTCAGGCATTAATGTGAGAGTTTAGCTAATATGTTATGATTTCCATAACCATTTGTTCAAGTTAAATGTCCTTCTCCCAAATACTCCCTATACAGCACTATCAGCTACATTCGAACCAATCCCCAGAGCCCAGAACCCTAGAAGCAAACGTACAAAATGTGGGCATCATCCCACTTTTTATACATCTATATTTACAGACTCACATCAACCCTCAAAACAAATGGAATCCGAAAGGCAGGCAGCTTGCCTCTTACTTTCTGCATGACAGAATCGCAGGGACAAGAAGATGCCACCAATGAAAGCCAGGAAGGTTTGAGAAACTCTGTCCCTCATTTTGAAAGGAAAGTTTCCTCTGTCTGTTGATTGGTAGGAAGAGGCTATCAATGTGGATGGATCCTTGCTTTGACCTCGCCAGACCCCCCTGTTCTGACGCCTGTGCTTCTTGTGCTAGGACACACCTCTTCTGTTTCTATAACACAAACTTTGTCGAAGGAAGACCAAAAATACAGACACCAAGCCACATCTGCATCCTGCATGGCCTGAGAAGGCTAGATTGCGTGGCTTATCAAAAGGAACACAACTTGTACGCTGAAGAGAAGGGAGAGGGAGATGTAATAAATATATAACCCATCTTTCCTGAACCTGATGTTGTCCACATCTGCTGGACTAAGATACTCATGCTGCAGACTGGAGCCCACAAGATGCAAGAAGGGGAGAGTGTGCTAGGTGGGAAGAGGGCAGAGAAAATAGACAAAAGGGGTGGACCCATTTTGGGAGTGAGAACCTAAGGAGCAATTCCCTCTGCGTGTGGACAGGTATGACCTAGCACATCCCAGCAACACCTTTCCTATGTGTGGACAAACAGTATCAGAATAATCTAAATCTGCAGCCAGAGCAACTGTAGTACAACCGGGAGTGATATTACACTGTGGACAAGTCCCAATGAATGCTCCTCGTCTGTTCCAGGAAATTGAATTTTGGCTCATTGGGAGTGTTGCTGAGATCCCATGGGAATCTATAAACTAACATGGAGAGGGATGGATGGCTCAGTTAGGTATCCGGCTGCAGGGTCAGAGGTTTGAGAGTTTTATTCCCTGCTGTGCCTCCTGGGAGAAGAGCCAGCCAGTGTGCACCCCTAGAAAAAGGGAATGGTCAACCACACTTCCTAGTGCTTTCAACCTAGAAAACATAGGAAAGGGTCACCATACGTCAGAACTGAATTGATGGCACACAGTTATTATATAAAAACTGTATTACGGAAGGGGTGAGTAAGAAGATGAGATAATAATGAAGGGGAAGGGGGAAACACACAGGAGGGTTTTCGTCAGGGTGGGGAAATGAGAAACTAGTTGCTCAAAAATTTATACAGTATAACTATTTCCGTTTCTTCCAAAGCTTGAAAGAGAGTTGATCAGGAGAAGTAAAATAATGGATAGGATCTTTCCAGTTGGCGGTTGGTTGGTTGGTTGGTTGGTTGGTTGGTCTGATTTATACCCCGCCCATCTGGTCTAAAAGACCACTCTCTCTTAAAGATTTATTGTAGTTGTTTCTCTCTCTCTCTTGAAGATTTATTGTAGTCATCTAACTTAAATTAAAGTACCATAGCTACTTAGCATCAATGTAACTATCAAAAACTGCCTCCTCCAATTTAAAATTACCTGAATTAAATTTGGGGGACTCTCTAACAGTTAACCCTTTTCTAGAAATTGTCCCATCTCTGCTATTCTAATGTATCTTAGAATATCAGGTTTGGGAAGGATGATATAGATCAGTTCCCAAGAAGCCTTGTTAACTACTTTCTTGACAGAGTGTGAAAACTGTGGCTAGAAACCTCTAAGTATGTAGCAGCGGGTGGGAATTAATGGACATAGAGCAGACCTAGCTTCAAGTCTTTCGTCAGTAGACCACCCTTTATTGGTTATTTCTCATCAACTTGCACCTATGTCTCAATAATTCACTGAGAGACACTGGTAAGAAAAAGATTAAATCCTCAATTTACTCACAGTTCTGAAAAGATGAAAACAATCAAGACTCTGTAGTGAAATAAAGTCCAGTTACATAAACAGAGCTTAACTGATTAACTACACTCATACTAACTACATAGTGATTCTAACTATGTGACTAAAAAGAGCAGGAAAATGAGACTTGAGTAGAGAGGTGCAGCTCTCTTCAATTTCTGAGGCAAAGAGGGAATAATTGGTTGCTGTTAGAGTGACTGACATTCACCTGCCCTGATTTAATTGATCTTCTCCCTTCCCTTCCCCCCCCCCTTATGTGGCTCTTTAGGAAGGTTACTGCGAGTGTCAACACCACCACATCTGGAGACCCACAAGTTGGGAGCAATGGATTTTCTATGAATGCAACTCTACTCACAGGATGCTTCTACACAGGAGGAAAACTTGAGGTTGGGATAAAACCCAGGTTCTCCTTTCCTCTAGCAGCTCCATAAAAAGCTGTTTCCAAATGCTGGAAGACCCCTCCAGAACTTCTTGAGAGATGGTGTGCGAGACTCCAAGGGAAACTGAAATCAGAAATCATCTTGGCTTCCCTCTGTTGTAAGGCTGACGTGAATCATAGGCCAGAGAAGCCTCACGGCTTAAAATAAGTACTGAGGAAAACATATATGATGTGAGGAACGCCCTTCTTGTGTGAAGGGAAGCAATGGCTGCTTGGTGAGGCAAGGGGTTCATATGTATCAAATCCGTTAAGTGCTCAACCTGATGCTGTCTGGGGATGATGGGCTGTTACCATCCCATGATAAATCCATCTTTCAAATGCTTCTAACATTTTCACTGTTGTCTTGAAGTCCATTATTTTATGTTGTACAGGAGAAAGAAGAACGAACTGCACCATCCATTTTGAAAGCCCAATTTCTGACTTTTGTTTCCCCATGCCTTGCTTGATCTTAGAGAAACTGCTTCGGGTCACCTTTGTTCTCATTTTTATTGCACAGTTGTTATGCTGCTGTGCATCTGACCAGATCCCAAAGCAATCACATTGGCCAATAGAGTCCACATTTTCATTTTAGATCCTTAACTGTATTTCCTGGGCTGCTTGCTTTCATAGAATCATGACGTTGGAGGAGCCTATAAGGCAGGAATACAAACCAAAGGATGTCTGCCAGGTGGTTGTCTAAATTTCTTGAGTGCTTTCCAACTGATTATTATTTTATTTATTTTTATTTATTCAAACTATTTTAACCCCGCCTCTCTCTTTAAAGAGGACCCAAGGTAGCATTTACAGCCAGCACTTAATTCCCCACTGAGCTATTTTTTTAGCTTTAAGTGCAATAATAGTTCTCTGGACTCAGTGATACAGTATTTATTACTCAGCAAAAGCAAAATAAAGCTACGATTCCCTTCAATGTTAGAACTTTCATTCTTTGGCAGAATATTTTTTTTAAAAAAATGACGGTAGCTCCGCGTTCTAGAAAAACCGAAACCATTTTTGTCCCCTTTGCCGCCCTGTACGAAACCCGGAACTATCGTTCCTCCTGCTTCCCCCATCCCCCCACCTGCCGCCGCTGCCCGGCTTTGTCCCAAGATGGCGAAGCTATTGAGCTGCATTTTGGGCCCGCGGCTATACCGGGTCTATCGGGAAAGAGGTCCCCCCAGACTCCGCCGTATTAGGGATCAAGCAGACGATCCGTCCCAACCCCTTCTAGAACCATCCTGGGTGAGTCCACCGCCGTCGCTTTCTTCTCCCCCCTTCCCTCTCCCAAGATTTGGTATTTCCCCATGTCGCTCGCCCTACTGAAGCTGGGGCGGGCCAAACCATTTCTGCCAAAGAGGGGGAGGACAGTCTGGTTTGCCTTTGGTCTCCCCGTGTTGTAAAGGGACCCCATTGAGATGGGCTCTGGGAGGAGGAGGTAGAGGGTGCCGGAGAATTGGAGAGGGGAGACCCTCATCCGGTGTACGGCACACCCACCTTCGAGAATACACCCACCTTAGGATCTGAGCCTTTCCCCCTCGCCCCCCTCCCCCCGAGAGAGACCATTGTGTGACATAGGAAAGGATTTACAGTATTCATTTTCTCTTATAAATATTATCAAAACAGGAGGAGGTGATCGATGTGGTTGGAGGGGGTCAGAAGTGAAAGTAAAACAGAATAAACCTCTTAGAAACAGCAACCAGAAGGAGATCTTTTAAAAAAAAGCCCATGTTATGCAGCATTTTTATTATTATTATTATTATTATTATTATTATTATTATTATTATTATTATTATTATTATTATTATTATTAAATTGTATTTATACCCCGCCTGTCTAGTCATTTCGACCACTCTAGGCTTATTCTTCTTCCCCATCATTCTTAAATTTGGGGTGACAGACGCTTTACTGAGAGGACCATTTTGTCAGTCCCTTGCAAAGAAAGATCCAACCGGTGAAACTTTTTTGATCTGGCAGGGCTGCCCCTGTTGGATATTTGCCTCTCTCTTAAAATCTCCTAGTCTCTTAAATAAAATATGGATTTAAAAAAAAAAAAAAAAGCCCCATCTCGGTCCATAAGTTTTCAATGCAGTTCCTAACTTGCTCAAGTTAAATCAGTTACACAAGCATTGTAGGAAAGCAAAGAGAATTGAAAGCAAAATTAGAAGCAGTCAGTAAAAAGAAATCTACATATAGCTTCAGGCGAGTATCTGAAGAAATACTGTAAAACTCTGTGCCTTTAGTAACTGGCATTGTTAGTGCTGTGAAGTCATCTTGACTTATGGGTCACCCTATAAATTCATAATTCCAAGAGGTCAAAAGGTCTTGATATTAACAGCCCTGTTTGGGTCAAAGCTATGGGTTTTTTTATAGACTATCTTACGTTTGGTCTTTTTTTTTCTTGCTGGTAGCTACAGTCCATTAAAATTGGTATGCCTCCAGTATCTTGACAGGGAATTTTAGATATGCGAAATTCCTCTCTCAGTCTCTACCTGACTAAATTGATAAGCCTATTTAATTCAAGCCAGGTTAGCAAGAATGATTTCAAAGGTCAGTCAGTTAGAAAAAAAGGGTATTGTCTCATATTTTGTCAGGCTATCGGTTACATTGTGGCTCATTCATTAATACTGAATGGTAACAGCTCTCCAGAGTTTCAGTCTATGATCTTTCCCAGTGCTACCTGAGGGGAATGAGACCAGGACTGTGGAGTGAACCTACAACAGTCTTGAGTTTGAAATATGCTCTGTTGTGATTATCTGCTCTTCCCCAACTTCATATGCTCTCAAATGTTTTTTAACGGTGAAACCAGGCATTTAGAAATGCATCCGTCTGCAAATATGAAGCTCATAAAGGTTTTTTAATACATTCTGATAACAGGTCCCAAATATTAACCTGGCTTCATTCTGATCCAAATGAAGCTTCTTGTCCAATTCTGTGTGCTTCACATCACAATTAGATCAGATTATATTGCATGAGTAATGGATGGATGGATGGATGCAGGAATGTGAACCTTTGGCCATCTGGGTGTTTTGGTCACTCAATCATGGGCTGTCCTGGTGGCGTTGATGGGAGTCAAAAGGCACCCACCCAAGGTTAATTCTCACAAGGCTATCTGTTGGTAAATAGCAGGCAGTAGATGTATCAACACAAGATATTAGAGGTGACTACATGCAATGGAGTTTCCCACCCCCACCCACAAGGCTTTCAAGAGGAAGCTCTTATAAACCTGTGAACCTGATTCTTAAGGGGAAGTGTAACCACCATGCAGGAGGAGTTGAACAACAAGTCCTAATTAAATGACATCAAAGCTTCGGAGAATGTTATCTGCCTTGACTGGGCTAATAAACAACTCCTAAGCGTCTCCCAGGGATCTGCTGGATGTTGCAAAGAATTTGGGAGCCCCCAAAGTCCTGTTAGCTCCCTTCAGCGTTTCCCTGTATAAACTTAACAGTGCTTCCTGCAGAATGTGGGGTTGTGACCGCACCATGGGAAGAGCAAACGAAGAGAAATCCATGAGACTTAGCTTAGCCACAATTAACATGTCACACAAGTTTTGGTGGATATGGGCTAAGGCTGGCTTCAACTCATGGTACTTCAAAAAGATGTGTGCAAACTGCTTTTTGCAAACTTTTATTTTCCTTCCAGGGTGTATGGATGTGGTAGCTAATACTGATCTCCTCAATAAGGTACCTTTGCTAAGCTTTCCAATGGCTCAGGGGGTTCCCAAAACTCAGACTGAAAATCATTGTCATGGCATGTCTCTCTAGTCAAACCTATTTGGAGGAAAAATATTAGTTACATGGTATATTTGCATACACTGCTTGCACTCTGAGAAATGGGATGACCAGGTTACTTCATCTCCTGTGTTAAAGGTAAAGGTTCCCCTTGACAATTTTTGTCCAGTCGTGTTCGACTCTAGGGGGCGGTGCTCATCCCCGTTTCCAAGCCGTAGAGCCAGCGTTTTGTCCGAAGACAATCTTCCGTGGTCACATGGCCAGTGCGACTTAGACACGGAACGCTGTTACCTTCCCACCGAGGTGGTCCCTATTTATCTACTCGCATTTGCATGCTTTCGAACGCTAGGTTGGCGGGAGCTGGGACAAGCGACGGGTGCTCATTCCGCTGCGTGGATTCGATCTTACGACTGCCGGATCTTCTGACCCTGCAGCACAGGCTTCTGCGGTTTAGCCCACAGCGCCACCACGTCCCTTCTCCTGTGTTAGTGGCCTCTTTATATACATCTCCATTGGCTTGCCTGCAGACAGTACAGTACCCACTGCTTTTGGATAATTTAATATTAGTTCTTACAATGTGCTGTGTTCTTCCCAGCATACACATTGGTGAATCAGTATCTTCGAAACATTATATATTAATGACTACTTAGCCTTTGTAGGGAATAGAACAGAAGTTTTGGATAATCCTCTTTGATTCTCCACATGATAAAAGGTTCTTCAGACCCATAGTTCAAAGGTTGTGGCGTCCTTAGGCTCTTGGTTCCTGGGATCTCGCGTAGCAGTGATACAGGGCTTCTCAATCTTCTACCATTTTGGATTTGCCTCTCTGCCCCTCAGCTTTCTTTCCTCTCCTAAACTCTGTGCAACGTTCTGCCTAACGCCTCAGAGGGCTCTGTGGTGTCACAGCATGCTCTGAGCACCCTCCTGCACCATAGAGGACTGTCACAGTTGTGGTAGCAGTGTGGCAATAGTAAAGTAGACACTTCCTCTTTGGAAATAGCTAGAAAAATCAGGGACCTTCTTCCTGTTTTGTAAGAACATCCATAAAACGTCCACCCCCTATCTTCTGGTGATAGCTGTTTTTGTATGGTGTGACACATACATCTGAAGTCTGTAGCCTCTGAACTAACCGTGTCACATAACAGCCGGGGCGGAAGACTGTTTGGCTCTCCTGATTTTTGTGGGATTGCAGCTCCCAGTGGTTGGAGGAAGTGCAGCTGATGGTGGAGGCTGATGGGAATTGAAATCGAACAACCTCTGGTAGACCTTATGACCCTCAACCCTGCCTGCACAGATGTATTACCTGCCTTGATTCTCCTCTTTGTCCCAAATTCTGAAACAGAAAACTTCAGAGTTTTGCAGCTGGCATGTCTTGCAGCAGTAAGGATAAACACATTGATGGTTTCTATCGGCAAGAATGAGCTTTCCCGGGAAAATGTATATTTCTTAATCACATTTGTGCCTCACCGTGATTCTGCAAAGCAAAGGGTAACACACCCGGGCTTATCTTTTACCATTCAGAAGATAATGTTCTGTGCAATCTTTGATGCGATGCAAAAAGATCTTGCCCATTTTTCTTGATCATCATCATCTTATGCCATCCTAACCCACACAGATGCTGGCTGTATATGCGGTGCATATCACACTGCTAACAAGTGCATTGTGTCAGCTGCCAGCTTTTGTTGTGCCAATTTGGAGGGATTTGCTGGTTCTGTACTGTAGGAAAGATAGTGTTGCTACGTTCCCCAATGCAGTGTCCCTAGGGCTTAATTTTCCACTAGAGGCTTGGTTTTTATAACACAACCCCAGGCCCTCTCAATAAGAATCTGGTGCAAACAGCCACGTTTGAATTACAGGATTCTGAGCCCAGTCATTTGTCTTGAGCTCCAGGACTGAAAGGAGGCTAGTATTTCTGTGCAAATAGGGACTTCTGCTTATTCTATAGTTGTAGAAGAGGTAGCCATGCTAACCTGTGCTAGCATATCAGGCAAAAACAAATACCAATCTCGGTGGATTCAGGTGGACAATGTGTACCAGGTTTTCTTAGGCCACTATCAAATGTAAAATCTTACATTGTATCTGCTATTTCCGAGCTAGATTTCCTTACTAACAAACCAGCTCCACCTCACAAGCCCTATTGGTGACGAGAGATACTCATTCCCATGTTGCTCCTTCTAGTCATCTATAACCTGGTATTAATTCAGCCACCGGTCATCCTGGGAGGTTAACTGAATATCAACAAAGGTCTTAAAGGTCACTGCTGGGTGTGAAATGCCACACTATCAACAACTTATGCCCAGGAAACAAACAATTTCTTTGGTTTGTGGGAGATGTATAAATATTTACCATGTAGTCCCACTTTCATGTCTGAGGAAGTGGACTTGTCCATCAAAGCTCACAGTAATATGGCAAATACAGTGGTGCCTCACATAGCGACGTTAATCCGTGCAGCAAAAATCACTGCTAAGCAATTTCATCGCTATGCGATTTTAATAAGCCCATAGAAACGCATTAAAACCTGTTTAATGCGTTCCTGCGGGCTTAAAACTCACCTTAAAGCAAAAATCCTCCATACAGCGGCCATTTTCGCTGCCTCTTAAGTGAGGAATCCGTCCCTAAACATAGCGGCCGGCCATTTTTTTTACCTGGCAGCCATTTTGGAACCGCCGATCAGCTGTTAAAAATCATCGCTTTGCGATGATCGGTAAGTGAAACGGAACCAATCACCGCAAATTAAAAAAAACCACATAGGAGACATCGCAAAAAGTTCGTCGCTATACGGTTTCATCGCTAAACGGAGTGCCCGTTAAGTGAGGCACCACTGTAAATATAGCAATTAGTCTTTAAGATGCCATAACATTTTGTTCTCATTTTTTAAAAAAATTCCTGATATGCTCATCCTAAGATTTGTTCCTTTCAATAGTATAATGCATAGGGAGAGTGAGAAGATCATTATGTTGTTGCCATTTTTCAAGTGGCCAGAGGTCAATCTGCTGTAAATCCCCTCGATGTGTACAAGTAGATCTGGGTGTGCTTTCCCCCTACAACTGCAGTAAACAACCTCTTGCACCAAACCATCTTCCGGTTGGTGGACCTTGAGATTCTTATTTTAAAAAAAGAAAAAAACATTTGATTTCATAACCAGCCCACAACTTCCCCGATTTACCAGTCTGAATGCAAGACTGAAAGCAACCTTTTCCAGTAACGTGGCTTTTCAGATGGATACCCCATTTTACAATTCTCTTCTGGGCTAATTACCTGCCATTGAACAGTTCAGAAATAGAGGATGGCTAGTTTGTCCAGATGTTGAACTACAAGTCCTCAACTTTAGCATGGACAGTGATGTGGGATGCTGGGAGTTGATGACCAACAATACAGTAGTGCCTCGCTTGACGAGGATAATCTGTTCCAGCAAAATCGATGTAGAACGAAATTGTCGGCAAGCGAAAGTAAAAAAAACCCATTGAAATGCATTGAAAACCGGTTCAATGCGTTCCAATGGCCGAAATACCTCAGCGTTCAGCGAAGATCCTCAATAGGGCGGCCATTTTCTGGTGCCTATATAGCGAGGAATCCATCCTAAAACACAGTGGGAGCCATTTTGAAAACCCAACTATCAGCTCTTTTGATTGTCGTTAAGCAAAAAATCGAAGCAGGGAACTGATCGTCGTTAAACAAAAAAACCCCATAAAACATCATTTTGCGATCGCTATAGTGATCACAAAATACTCATCGTTAAGCGATTTCCTCATCTAACGAGGTAATCGTCAAGCGGGGCACCACTGTATCTGGAGACACAAGTGTTCCCCACCCCAACTGTAGTCGTTGCGTAAAATCTTGTGTACCATGTGAGTCATCAGAATGGCTGTTTTGGTGCAAACCTATGAAGGTTGCAACATTCATATGGGTACCAGACCATTATCAGAAAAGAGGTCAGTCTTCCACAAGTGGGAATATTGTTCCCAGCAAAAATGAATGAAAAGTTGACTGGTTAATATCTTTAGCGCCTGTGAGTCCTCTGAAGATTTAAAAAAATAAATAAATCAAGAGCTCAGAACTTGGAAAGTGACTTTTTTTGGGTGAGAGCCTCCAAATCTTCTAGCCTATAATCATGCTGGCTGCCAGTTCTAGAAGCTGAAATCTAATCATTCATATCTCATTTCATCCCACAGGAATCATATTACCAACCACGAACTCTTGAAAAACATGCAGACAGCATCCTTGCACTGGTGAGTCTCTCCTTTCCCATCACCCCTATAGTGATGTGGTGCTGATGTACTTGTGCAGCAGAATAAGGTGTAGAATGGAATCATAGAATCACAGAACCATGAAGTTGGGAGGGGCCCATAAGGCCATCAAGTCCAACCCCCTGCTCAAAGCAGGAATCCAAATCAAAGGATATCTACCAAGTAGTTCTCTAAATTTCTCTTGAATGCCTCAAGCGTTGGATCACTCACCACCTCTCGAGGTCATTGGTTCCATTGATGTACTGCTCTAACAGGAGGTTTTTCCTAATATTCAACCAAAATCTGCCTTCCTTTAACTTGAGCCCACTTTGGATAAGTTTAGGGCTGTAATAGTTAACCAGTCGTCTATCTGAAACAAGCAGTTTGTTGAGAACAGGTGACTGACACAGGAGTACAGCCTAACCTACTCACGTGCTAGTACGTGAAGTAGAATGATTGTAGTCGTTTGAACTCCCTGCTGTGTTAGTGGCCTGTTGTTTTTCTTCTAATGATTCTTTCCATTACTAGTGTTACTATTGGGGATATTTTATCTTGGAGAGGATATTCGAAACATAATTTGGCTGTTTGCAAAAGAACTGGTAATACTAGCACCCCATTGCTGCTTCTAGGATCATGCAAAAGATGTTTTTATAAGCATGTCAGCTGAGAGGTTATGGGCATTGTAGTCCCAGAAAAGTAATAATGTCAGGTATTCGTTGTTATAGGTGTTATTGTTGTTTAGTTGTTAAGTCATGTCCGACTCTTAGTGATCCCATGGACCGGATTACACCAGGCCCTGCTGTCTTCCACTGCCTCCTGGAGTTGGGTCAAAGTCATGCTGGTCGCTTCGGTGACACTGTCCAACCATCACGTCCTCTGTCGTCCCCTTCGCCTCTTGCCTTCACTCTTTCTGCTATAGGTGTAGTCCAGATCAAGTCTCACACAGGGAGGCCATATAGACAGAGGTGACAAGATTTTGGATTGAACCACATCAAATGCAGGGGGGCATATTAATGCCCCTGTGCAGTTTGTACATATATGCATGCTTTTAGTCTACAATTTTAGCAATAATAATCTGGTAGCTTGTTAGGGTTAGGAAATACCATACCCAACTGTCTGATGTTCTGGCTACCTGCACTTTGGATTTTTGAGAAGCTCCTCGCACCTTCGTTCTGAAATGGTAGGCCCCTGACGTCTACCGCTTTGTTCTGCATGCTGACTCCTTTCTTTCCCGTTTCAAGCGCTCCCTCAGTTCCCCTGTTGCCTGTTTCTTAAGAGGCTGTTGAGAGAAGCAGAGACTTCTTAGGTGTAGATAATGAAAGCATCTTCACTTGCCCTTCGCTCCTTGAAGGTTTGTGGGTTTTGCTGGTAGCTATGGATACCCCCCTACTTCTGGGCAATGCACGGCACTTTCCGGTTCCCTATTTAGTCAAGCTCTTAAACTTAGCCTAATGCTCTTGGTTTCCTTTCTTAACCCAGTGCATCTATGGAGAGCCCTCCCCTTTCTTCAAAACACCTCGGAAAAATTGGTTCTCAGTGTGTCTTAACCCCCTTCCTTTACTCTGTCCTTGCAGGCTTCCGTACTGTGGTCCATTTCCTATTACTCCTCCCCGCTCGCTGTGTTTTACCTGTACAGAAAAGGTATGCGCTGCTGCTCGGTGTGAGTTTCTTGGCAGGATGTGTGCTAACTTTGCTGTAGGGCTCACAAACAGAGTAAGCCTATGGCTAAGTGCCACTCGACATGAAGAAAACAGCCCGGCTCTCATCTCCTGGTTGGGTTAACCTGTGAAATCTTGGGAGAGCTGGTGTCAGCCATTGTGAAAACAGTGTCCGTGGGGGTACGGCCTTCACAAATCTTCCTGGTTTTAGGAGGCTCCCCTCCTGAGAGGCTGCAGAACTGCCAAGAACAGGCAAAAAAAACAAACAAAAAACACAGCCTTGCTGCAGCTCTTTATGGTTTAGGAGAGTGCCAGATGGCCTTGCTGTACCGTGGAGACCTTGCAGACGGGCAGGACAACTTATCTCCTTTTATGCAGGGGAAGGAAAGGGTAGCGGGCCTGAACTTTGGCATGCTGCTTATGGCATGAAAATGGCCAGAAGGGTAACTGCAGGCCCCAGATGGACCACATTAAGAAGATTGTGGTCTTCCTATGCAGGACAGCAGGTCCCTCATTTCATGCTGGAACTCTCAACTGTCTCTCAAAAGAGAGACTTGTTGGCGTGCTGTAGGAAGTAAATTGGACATATTGGAGAGACGCCCAAAAAGGCACCCCAGATGCCTCTGTGTGCCCGATTGCTCAGGTCATGCCACCTTTCGTCCAGCGCCTGCACTTTGAGTTGGTTGGTGCTGGATTTTTCCGTCCGTGCCAGTACGCAGCTGTTCATCTGCAGTGCCGGGTAGTTTCCTGTCCAGCTGCTGCATCTCTGCCGAAGACCTTCCTTTAGAGATCTCACCTTGCCTAGAATACTCATGCATAATGATGCCCACTAAGGGTGGTCAACTCCTGTTACCAAAGCCATTTAAAAATATCGTTCCCATTTACATTTGTGGCAAGAAGGGAGGCTCTCAACTGGGAGAAGATAGAGCAGCACTGTTTGCCTAGAAGACTGTGTGGCTTTCTCATGGTTGCTACTTAAAGAAGTACAGCCCAGAGTGGGGAGTCACAAGGCAGTTGCTGCGGCACTGTCTGACAAAGGGCCCTTTGTGCTGCTTGCATGACAAATGTCACAGCGTGTTGGGAAAACTCGGTCCTGCCTTGCAGATGTTTCCTCAGAACTCTCACTGTTTTTGCAACAGCTGTCCCTCAACCTGGCATCCTTCACATGTGGTGGGATTACAGTTCCCATTATCCCCAGCCACTGGCATATAATTTCCTCTGTAAGGAAATCGTCTAGGACAAAGCAGATTTTGATTTCCAAAGCCTTATTCTGATCATTTTCCCTTTCTTTTTTTGTCTCCACCTTTAGGATATCTCACCGTGTCAAAAGTGGTTGCTATCTCCCATTATGTCGGGACCTTGATGCTCTTGTTGGCCGGGATTGCCTGCCTCAGAGGTGAGCCCTTCCTGGGATCTGAAAGGTACAGTATAAGTCTGCTTGGTGTCAAAGTAGATATTAAGGGAAATGCCTCTGATTAACCTGCCCACAAAATTTCCTCAGAGATACGTGACTCAGGACTCAGACTTAAGCCCGTGTTTATCTTCCAGTGACTAGTTGCAGAACAGAGTCCACTACATGTAAGATATATTGTTGAGAAAAAGCACATGTTGTGACAAGCAAATGACTTTCACCAATTAAGAGAGCACTCCTTCTGAATAGGGCTAAGCTTGTGTCTGTTTTGACCCTGAGTCGGGAGATGTGATGTCCCTCGATTTCAGCGGGGTTTAGTAGCAATGATAAGGAATCAGATGACCTTAGTTGTCTTGTTAAGTGGTGCCGCCAGTGAATGTGGGCAGATAAAAACCAAATGTGCAGATAGAGGGGTCTCCAGTGCAGAAGAAGGGAGAGAATAAGCATGGAGGAGAAAGGATGACAGGTGCAAGAGTGACAGGGGAGAAAAATATTTGTATTTGTGAGGGCCGGGGACAGGTGGAATCAAAGGCTTTCCGGAAAGGGTGGTTGTTTCAGGAGAGACAGGAAGGGAGGGGAGAGGGAAGTTGGCACCATGGAGGTGTGTTCAGGCAGAATGGACCACAAAGCTTTGGGCTCTAGTCACTGACCATGAGGACTCTTCCCTTCAGGCATAGGCCGCTGGACAAACCCTCAGTACATTGAGTTCATCACTATCCTTGAAGATGCACATCGGTATGGGACACCCGAGCACAAGGTAAGGGCACCGTGACTCCCAGGTACTGTCCCGAATGGCTCTTTATTGGAATTACAATCTTCCTTACTTGAGCCAGGGGGATTCTGGGAGCTGTAGTCAGAACCAACGCTAGGCTTCTTGAACAGGAAGAGCTGTGGCTCAGGAGGCTCTCTCTCTTCTCTGTTCACCCTGGAGGGAAAAGATTCAGTTACTGCAGCTATGAAGGCCGCAAGAAAAACTATGACCACCCTGGAGAGGTCGTATAAAAAGTGTTTCCTCGAGAGCAAGGGCGAACAAAGGGCAGCCCATAAGCTGCATGCAGCCTGCCAAGCTTTCCCAGACACTGCAACACATACCTGCAAATGGGTCTCCAAAATGGCAGATGATGTTTCCAGAGACCTCTGCGGAACACAATTTGCCATTTATACACAATCCTTCCCCTGCCTCTTTCTCGGGCTTAAAAGCACTTTTTTAGAAAGAAGAAGATGACCCAATCACTTCTTATTTCTATTTAAACCACCATTTTTTCCCAGGAGGAGGGGAGATTGTGGTATGAATAGCAACGCTGCCAAGGTGCAAATTGCAATTTTGGGGGCTGAATTTCCCTCCACCCCGGATTTATTGAGACCTGCAGGATGGTTAAAAAGGCTCTAGACCCTCAAAACTGTCGTCACTTCCAGCTCTATAACTATCAGTAATGGGTGATATCATAAGGAGATGCTACAGTCCCTCTGTATCTGTTCCACAGCTTGTCCTCTTGCCAAGTATTTCTTTTATTTCCTTGATCTGTTTTACTTGTAGATTCCACTTGTATCTCGCTTTTCCTCAAACCCCCCCCACCCCCAGTGGTTTGCCTGGCTGGCTTTCCTCTGCCTCACAACAGCCCTACGAGGCAGGTCCGGTTGAGAGTGTGAGACTGGCCCATCCAGTTAAGTTTCAGAGTGGAGTGTAGATCCGAACCTGTATTCCCAGGTTTTTGGCCGGCGCTCTAACCATTGAACCACACTGGGTCTCCATCCCTTTAGAATAGTTCCTGTGGGACTTGCCATCTCTTCAACCTGTTCTTTGTTCTGTGCTTGTCTTGATCTGCCAGATGGGCTCATTAACCTTTGCAATTAAACCGGGAGAAGGCTGATCTTATGACCGGCTTGAAAGCAAGGAGGTGGATCTGGATGTCCACCATCCCACACCATTGGCTTTTTAAAACTAGGGTTGATGGGAGTTGTAATCCAGCAATGTTCAGAGGGCCACACATTTCTTCTCCTTTGACCTGCGAGATGCTGTAATCCAAGTTTGTAAATTTTGATTTCTTTCTCTTTTTCCCCCCTTCTTTTTCTTTTCTGGGCCTCACAGAAGAAGCTTGCCAGCTACAACTTTGACTTCAGGAGTTGGCCCGTGGATTTCCGGTGGGACGAGGCTACAAGCCGGTGGGTAGGCAGCAAGAAATAACGAAAGCCTTGCATTTTCTAATCTCCTTTCACCTGCCCATCCCTGTTCTCTTTCTTGAGGAGAACCAGTTCTTTCTAGAAGAAGCTGATGTCAGACGATTCCTGCTCTAATTCACAATATTGTGTTGTAGCTGGCTCACCAACATCTTTATGAGACCCTGTTTGAATGGCATTTGGGAGGGGGGGGTTACATCTTAGCCAGTCAATGTGAGCTTCCAAAAATGGCATTTGGGAACTTCAGGAACATCTGAGATCCACAATAAGGGATTTTGCACATTTCCAGGCTACAACGCCTGGTGTCCACAGATTTAGCAAAGCAAAAGCAAAGTGTGCTGCTTATATATCACCCCACAGCGCTTCAAGCACTCTCTGGGCAGTTTACAAGTTAATTATGCAGGCTACACATTGCCCCCCCCAGCGAGCTGGGTCCTCATTTTACTCACCTCGGAAGGATAGAAGGCTGAGTCAACCTTGAGCCGCTACCTGGGATTTGATCCCCAGGTCGTGAGCACAGTTTTAGCTGCAGTACAGCGGTTTAACCACTGCGCCACAAGGCTGCACATTCACTAGCCAGTCTGTATACATTTCACACCATCCTCTAGCAGTGGTCCCCAACCATGGGCCTCCAGATGTTCTTGGACTTCAATTCCCAGAAATCCTGGCCAGCAGAGGTGGTGGTGAAGTCTTCTGGGAGTTGTAGTCCAAGAACATCTGGAGGCCCAAGGTTGGGGACCACTGTCCTATAGGACTAATTTCCAACACTGTCTGGCCGTGTGTATGATTCCTTGTTCTCCTCATGTGCCCATTTTCTGTGGGGGCATGCACAGCGACCAGCTTTTATGCACCTTCACCATTCATACCGGAATGGAGAAAGTTAATGCTTTTAATCGCTTGACCTGTTTTGACTAAGATGATAGTTTAGTTTGTATTTTAATGTGCTGTTTATTTGGTTTTAATTTGACTTGTTTTAACCTTGCGAGCTGCCTTGAGTCCTGTTATGGGGAGAAAGGCAGGTTAAAAATAGGAAGCGATGCAAATTAAATTGAATTAAAAATAAAAATAACATACTGCAAGTGCCAAAGCTCACAGGCCAAAATCCTGTTGCTTAGTTATGGCTCCAAAAAGGCACGTGGGTGCAACTTGCAGCAGCTTCTCACTGATATTTAACAATCTCCCTCCTGGATTTGGGGGCTCTCACCAATCTAATAGATCAGTACACACCCTAAAATCCAAGCAGGAACTTATGAATTGCCAAGAGGGGAAGCTGCTGCTACTTTGCACTGTCTACCTTTGGCAGGTGTAACAAAGCCTCAGGAGGTTAACCACAGTCTGAAAGAAAGGTCATCATGGTGGCCTCCCATATTCTCCTGAACTCCTCTGCAGGTCAGATTCGGGCCATGTCCCCCTCCTGCGGTCGGAACCAAAGCACCGAAGTGCAGTCAACGGCTTTCTGCATACCCTCAAGAAGCTGCCCTGCCAGATTGCCAGGTAATCTCCGTGCCTTTGCTTTAATCTTTGTGATGGAAGGGAAGAGTGACTGGGGGAATCAGGAGCTCCTGGACAGATTGAGGTCAAATGTAAGGCAGGGATGGATAACAGCCAGATATTTCAGTGGTCTAAGTCTCCGATTGCAGAACCAGAGCTTGGGAATTGAATTCCCCACTGTGCCTCACTTTGACCGGGGCTGGACTTGATGAGCCATAGGGTCCCTCTTCCAGCTCTGCAGTTCTCAGATGATGATGATGTGTGGCCCTCCAGATGCTGTATTTCGATTTTTCAAAGTCCTAGCTAGTATAGTTGATGTGGGGAAATGGGAGAATTTTAGGCCAATAATGTCTGTAGGCCCATCCTTGATAACAGTGATTGGTTTGGCAATAAGAGTGTCCTCCTGCAGCTGTGCCATTGGCTTCTGTCTATCTGATGTATAGGCTTTGGTATATTAGAGGCTGAGCGATGGAGTGAGCCCCCGTCGCTTGTCCCAGCTCCTCGCCAACCTAGCAGTTCGAAAGCATGTAAAAAGGCAAGTACATAAATAGGTACCACCACGGTGGGAAGGTAACAGTGTTCCTTGTCTAGTCATGCTGGCCACATGACCACTGATAACTGTCTTTGGACAAATGCTGGCTCTACAGCTTGGAAACGGGAATGAGCACCACGCCCTAGAGTTGGACACGACTGGATTAAATGTCAAGGGGAACCTTTACCTTTAATACATTTTAAATGTTAAAGGGAACCTTTACCTTTAATACATTTTCGGCAGAGACTTCAGGAACTTATGGCTCATGGGAGTTAATGAGTAGGGATGGTATTTTGGGATTTTTTGGAGTATACGTAAATCCCATAATTCTCCATTTTGGGAGTTCTACCCGACATAGAGACATCTTACAGATATCCAAGTGTGGCTCCCCTTGAAGAGAGGCCTAAATTGGAAATCTTTGAGACCAACTAAGCCCAGCTCTGCGCAAACTTCCCGTTTCTGTCCTGGTGCAACTGGGAGCTTTCTTTCTGAACAGGAAGCTAGGTAGAGCTAGGCCTGCTTTCCAGTTTAGGCCTTTTTCTCAGGTGAGCCACATTTAGGTTTCTGTCTGTCAGGTGAAAATCATGGAATGGAGAATTATGGGATTTGTTAGTCCCAAAAATCCTATCCATAGTGATGAGACAGAATTTTCTCTCCCTCTCTCTCCCTCCCTCCCTCCAGTATGTGATAGGCTGGGTAGGCCTTAAAATGCTAGGAATTCTGTCTAAGTGGTGATTAGTCAAGATTGTTAGACAGAGCTATTTAGACTATAGACTTTAGCTCTTTAGTTAGTAGGTTTTATTATGTCTGTTATTTTATTGTGTTTTATTACTCGTGTAAGCCGCCCCGAGTAGACTTTGTCTAGAGGGGCGGGGTATAAGTTCAATAAAAGAAAAACAGTAAAAGTAAAAGTATTGGCTGAAATAAATGGAATGTTGCAGTTGCCTGGCCAATAGGAAAAGTAATGGAATTTGAAAACTGGGATTATAGTTGTGATTTAGTTTGACTTCGGAGTCTTGCTTGCTTATGCCCAGGGTGAAAAACACATAATTTCCCATTAACAAGATTTGCCATCCATGGCTGGGGAGTCTGTGATCGCCTAGGCTGGGTGATTCCTTATTCCTGTTTCTCTTTGTCTGTCATCATGTCTCGCTAGCTTCATAGTGGCTCACACCTTTGGACGGCGAATGCTGTACCCAGGCTCGGTGTATCTGCTGCAGAAGGCCCTCATGCCCATGTTGCTTCAAGGACAAGCCCGGTTGGTGGAAGAAGTAAGTAGAAACTAACCAAGGCCAAAAGAGCCCGGGTTTCCCAACTTACCTCCAAGTTCTTTTCCAGAACTTGAAAAAATTTAGTCTCGGGGATTCAACTCCCACTAACCACGCTGACAGGAATTTTCTGGAAGTAGTCGTCCCCCAAAATTAACTTTTCTAAGGTACAATTACCCCGTCCCCAGCTAATGCAAAAGTCCTAATTTGTTGCTCTGTTCTCCACCCCACCCTGAGATGTTGGGCATTTGGGAGTCTTTGAAACAGGAAGCAGATGCTTAAGGTCCCAATTCCTCTCTCTCTTCAGTGCAACGGAAAACGAGCAAAGCTGGCAGCTTGTGACGGAAATGAAATTGACACCATGTTCATGGACCGAAGAGGGACCTCAGAACCGCAAGGCCAGAAACTGGTAGATGGATGCTTTATTCCAGTGGTGCCCAGCCTTGGGTTCTCAGATGTCCTTGGACGAAAACTCCCAGAAGCCTTCACCGCTAGCTGTGCTGGCCAGGATTTCTGGGAGTTGTGGTCTAGGAACATCTGGTTTACTCAAAGTAGGGAACCACTTCTGTAAGTGATCTTTTGAACGCTAGATGCCTCATTGCCAAATCAGCCTCAGCTTCACCAGTACCCTTGTTTAAGAACCACCCATGAAAATAAGCCCCTTGGAGAACGTTCCCACTCACTGCATTGCACCTTTGGTAAGGCAAAGAATGCTGCTGACACTTCAGGTTTTATTTATTTTGTTTGGGCTGATGGCACTCTGTCCCAGAGTGGCTCTCGTCTAATCTTTTGTTTAAGTGTTAATAGCGCTGTGCTTCAGTGACTCAGCATCCAAAACCTGTTAAGTGGTTTGAAGCATAAGGAGATGGGGGGGGGGGGAATTGCCAAAATCAGCCTCAGCCATCCCAAATTCATGTTGCCACACAGCTGAGATCCATCCTTTACCATCCAAACCACCAGAAGGTCTGCACACGAAACATAGCACAGCTTGAAAATATTCCCTGTCTTTTGTTGTTGTTTTTTTGGGGGGGTGGGAAGCCATACCCAGAATCTCCTGGCCCTCAGAGTTAGGAGTGGGAGACTGTGTGTTATAATTTAAGAAAGGAGAATTTGAAAACTCCGACACTGCCAGGAAACAGACAAAACCTCCAGCTTGTTGCAGAATAAATCAAGTTTCTGATGGGTTTTGATAGAATTGCTTCCCTCTGTCTTGGTAGGTGATTTGCTGTGAAGGAAATGCAGGCTTTTATGAAGTTGGCTGCCTTTCCACCCCTCTGGACGGTATGGTGCATCTCTTTGATTTCTTCGATTGTTTAACCCTTTGAGTTATAATAAAAGGTTCCCAGGGACACGGGGTGAGGTGGTGAATTGAATGCACCTTTATATTAAGATACTCTAGCTGTTTTTTGCATTCTGCAGGTAAGCCTAAACCAAGGATCTTCCCAGTGTGATACAGAGAAGCTTTGATTACTTAACCAGGTTCCTTCCGCCTCTTTCTTAAGATACCTTTGAGTTTAATTAGAAAATTGGATGCTTTACAAGCATAGCAAACCCGCTGGTAACTTGTACCCTTCCCTGGAGTGCAGGACCGTGATCCCTGGTGGTTTCTTAACAGTAGAGCTTAAGAGAGTTACTCTGTTTTGCACTTGGAACTATGCTGGCTAGGGAATTACAGAAGTATGAAAAAAGAAAGAAATCTCTAGGCTGTAATTTATAATTGCGATGGGGTAGAAATCTCCCCCATTCCCTCCTTTTGACTCAACACAGTTTCCCTGTTGGCTTTGTTTCCCTTTGATCTAACAAAACGAAATTACTGTTACATCTGTTGGAAGCAGCACAGCGAGAATAAGCTAAGGGCGAGAAATTCCCTTTCTTCAGCCAGACTGAGAGAGATGACTTTGCAAAGGATTGAAGCCGCAGTGCGATGCCTCTTCCGGTGCTTGTGGCAACCGTATACAGTTGCCAAAGTCAGCGCACTGGACATGAGTCTGGTACTGCAGATGCTGTAGGGTTCCTCTGCGCTTGGCCTGTTTTAACCAATGATGTAGTGGAGGCTGAGCTTGCAGGGTTAAGGCTCTGGGACTTTTTGACCAGCAGGGATCACAACATCATCTGCACCCACATCAAGACCCTTGCCACCTGAAGCTATCCCATTTCCCTTTGGGTTTAGCTGTGGAGTGGGAGAATGTTGTCTAGGGGAACATTTTTCCCCAGTAGCTGTACGGTGTTGTTACTTTCCCCATTGGTAATTGAAAGTATTTGTTGGGTAGCTTGATTTTCAAGGTACTTTTGCTCTTGGTGGGGAAGAAAACTGCTGAGCTCATGGGTGCGTAGGGATCAAAAAAGTTTGCTTCGTTTTGGAATTCTTCTTGGAAAGTTTTCAGAATGCCTTGACATCTCGAACAGGGACTGGCAAGCTCTCATGTACTTTGCCACTGTGGTGAGGAGCCCCTGCCCTTGAGCCTTTGCCACTCCACAACTGGTTTTGCAAACAGAGGGAGAATTCCCACAGGACATTTCCTCCAGGTTTCCTTCCCTCTTGTGCAGTGCTGTAGAGATGATGCTTGCCTTGGTTTGGTTTTCCAGCAATTGCAAGGAAAATTATCCTGGGATAAAAGAGGAGGCGAACCCATCTTGTGTATGTAACTCTTCCTCTTTTCAAGCTAAACGAAAGGGGGAAACAGGTATGATGTGCTGGACCGAAATACTGTTGAATCTGGAATACAGTGGTGCCTCGCTTAACAATTGCCTCGCTTAACGAGGAAATCGCCGGTTAGGTTCTTGCGATCGCAAAAGCGATCGCAAAACGATGGTTTAAATGGGAAAAATCTGCTTCACGATGATCCCGAAGCAGGGAACCGATTTTCGCATTACAACGATCTAAAAACAGCTGATTGTCGGGTTTCAGAATGGCCGCCGGGTGTACAAAATGGCTCCCTGCTGTTTTTAGGAGCCATTTTTCGCTATACAGGCACCCGAAAATGGCCGCCCCTATGGAGGATCTTTGCTGGACTGTGAGTTTTCAGCCCATTGGAACGCATTGTAGGGGTTTCAGTGCATTTCAGTGGGCTTTTTTATTTCGCTTTACGATGTTTTCACTCTACAGCGATTTCGCTGGAATGAATTTACATCGTCAAGCGAAGCACCACTGTACTATGTGCCATGATGTAGTAGACAGAGCGATGGGAAGAGTGTTATAGACTAGGAGTCAGGAAACCGGGGTTTGAAATCTTGCTCAGCTCTGGAAACAAACAGGGAGTTAGTGGTTAGCCACTCCTCCTACGTCTAATGCATCTTGAAAACCCTGTTAAGAGTCACCATAAGTTGAAGCAGTTCAACAGCACATACCAACAAACAATATTGTGTGTTATCCTGACCCTTCTCGTCCTCCTGGTTTTTTTTCTCCTCCTCCTTCCTTTTTTGTTGTTGTAGCTGGATACTCTGTGCTGGGCTGGAACCACCCTGGATTTGCAGGCAGCACCGTGAGTTTTATCACAATGTTTCATTGCTTTCCTCTTGGGCCTATGGTAGATGCCATCCATTTAAATCTAACAGAGATGGAGCCCATTCCATGTCTTATTCAGCTTTGCGTGGGAGGAGGTTTATCAGCCAAGGTCTGCCAGTGAGAAATTTGCCTCCTCCATTGAGTTGCTTCCCTTTTGCTCAGAAGTTCTGGAAAGGCTGGTTTCTCTCACTCCTTCTCTTACCCTTTTCTCCCTGTCCCGGAATGTTTTGTATTTTGAGATGTTTTCCTTGAGACAGTGGATAAAACAGCAGGGCATGCAGTCTGTACAAGAAGTAGTTTTAGAAGAGGTAGCTGTGTGGCACTAAACCGCAGAAGCCTGTGCTGCAGGGTCAGAAGACAAAGCAGTCGTAAGATCGAATCCACGCGACGGAGTGAGCGCCTGTCGCTTGTCCCAGCTCCCGCCAACCTAGCGGTTCGAAAGCATGCAAATGCGAGTAGATAAATAGGGACCATCTCGGTGGGAAGGTAAACAGCGTTCCGTGTCTAAATCACACTGGCCATGTGACCACGGAAAGATTGTCTTCGGACAAACGCTGGCTCTATGGCTTGAAGAGCGGGATGAGCGCCGCCCCCTAGAGTCGGACACGACTGGACAAAAATTGTCAAGGGGAACCTTTACCTTTACCTAGCCGTGTGGCACTCCACTGCACTCTCTTCTGTTTGAGCCCAAAATTTAGGCATTCAAGATGTGCAGATAAGAATTTCTGGGAATTAGAGTCCAGGGATACACAGCTGCAAATCTGCACACCTGCACTGTAATTGTCTAGTTTCAACCCGAGTTTTCCCAACTGCAAAAAAAGTAATCAGTCTTCACTTCAAAGGGAAACCTGCTCTCAGGAGGCAAATGAAGTTAACAGTAATTACCATAGGAATTTGTGTGGGAAAACAGAGAGGGAGGCAGATCAGGTACCTTATTTTCTCCTCCCACTTTGCTCCCAAGTGGCTTCAGGCCTAGTTCTTTTTTTTCTATTTTATTATTATTCATACATACAAAACAGAGTAAGACACAACAAAAGACAACAAAAGCAAGGCATCCATACTACTTATATAGAGCAGAGATTTCACCATCGTCTAGGACAGTGGTTCTTAACCTTTGTTACTCGGATGTTTTTGAACTGCAACTCCCAGAAACCCCAGCCAGCACAGTTGGTGGTGAAGGCTTCTGGGAGTTGCAGTCCAAAACTCCTGAGTAACCCAAGGTTAAGAACCAGTGGTCTAGGTCCCTTAATAACATCCACGGGTTCTCGTAAGTACTCGTTTGCCACCATCATTTCTTCCCCCGAGTTCCTGTCTCTTTCTGGACCCAATTGTGCATCATCTTCCAGCTTTCCTTTATAAAGTGTCTCAGTTGTGACCTAGTTCTAACCACGTCCCCCTCCTGCTTCAGGGGGTGCCGTTGCCTCAGAACGAGGCCAACGCCATGGATGTCGTGGTGCAGTACGCCATCCACCGCCTGGGTTTCCTTCCGGAGGACATCATCCTCTACGCCTGGTCCATTGGTGGCTTTACAGGTATCCAAGCAAGGCCATGTGGTTCAGTGGTTAAAGTGTTGGAGGTTGCCTGTTCTAGCATTCCCCCCCCTCCCCACGAGCCATGACATTCAACTGGATGTCTCTGAGCCAATCCCTCACTTTCACCCTACTCATATCTCACAGGGTTGTTGTGAGGGAAAGAGATACTCTAGAGCACTGGTTCTTAACCTTGGGTTACTCAGGAGTTTTGGACTGCAACTCCCAGAAGCCTTCACCACCAGCTGTCCTGACTGGGGTTTCTGGGAGTTGCAGTTCAAAAGCATCTGAGTAACAAAGGTTAAGAACCACTGCTCTAGAGGTCTCTAGCTCATTGAAAGATAGGCAGGGGGGGTAAACATTACTGATAAGGAGAAGGAGTTGCAGTATACAGAGATAGTAGAAGGGAGGAGATAGTTAGGAAGGGACTCGGGCAAGGCCACAACACACACACATACTAACCCCTGCTTATAACGGAGAATAACTAGAATCGGGGCAGGCTCAATCTGAGTCTTTGGTGAAGTACTTCATCCCTCAGTTTGCATGGGTGGAGGCAGGAAGAGATGGTGAGCAAGGATCATATCTAACAGTAAGCTATGTTATGGTTTTGCAGTATTGCTGCTTGTTGCTGTCCTGAAAGAACACCATTAGAAATTATAGCATGTTATTGGTTCATGAACTCTGGCTTGTCTGAACTCTGGCTTGCTGTTCGTTTAGAATCGGTGGATGTGGCTTGTTTCCTCAGCTGCCCATTCTGAAACAGGAGCTGACCAAAGGGGGCAGGAGAGAAGCAAGCCAGAAATAACACAAGACGGATTGGTTTATTCAGCCATTTATGGGACAATTCATGGCTAAAGCATCAAATTGTGCCTCGTCTAAAATGTAGTTCAGCATCATGTATAGTATTAATGCAGCTGGTCAGGAAAATCTAAACCGTTACCTTCCTTCACACTAATTAATGAGTGCTGTAGTCCTTATAAAGTCTCCGACTATGAGCAGGCAAGATTCTCTACCCCCCTTTGCCCTGAAAAAAAAATTCTTTTAAACTTTTGTAATTGCACAAGCTAAAAATAGAACTTGAGGTGATACACTGTTGTTAGTCCTCACTAAAGTAGACCCATTGACTGAATGGGAGTGTAGCATTCACCCTTATTATGTTAAGTAGCTATGAATATTCATGTTTTAGGCTAATATTGCTGAGAGGCGGAGCTGAGAGATATGTAATAAAGAGGCGGAGTCAGAGAGTGAGTCAGTCAGTCAGAGTCAGAGTGAGAGAGTGGAGGAGGAAGCAGAGTGTGGTATTTGGGAGATCTGAGGTATGATTAGAGTGAAAAGTGAATAAGAACTGTAATGACAAATAGAAGGTTGAGATTGATGATAATAGAAGTTACCTATGATTAATATTCAGATATCTGCAATCAATAAAAACGTTTTATTCAAAAGACAGTGAAGTTTGGACCTGCATCTTCATCCTTCCATAATTAATGTTGATTTAGTGATCAACTGGTGGCAGCGGGGTAAAAAGGAGCATTAGTTTGCCTTCCTGTGCTCTGTATTCGGAGGGTCAGGCGGGGGCACGAGGGCGAACGCCACAGGGAGTTACATAAATGTTGACATCCTATTGAGCAGTTGACTCAGCAGGTATGCTCGTAGCTGAGACTCGCAGTAGGACACTGACCCCAGAGATTAGAGCTCAGAATGGTTGACTTTTCAAGTTGTAAAAGCTCAGCTTAGGATGGGACTTTCGTGATAGTTAAACAGCTAATGAGACAGGAGGCGTGAAGGTTTCTTGATTCCCCTACTCCATCAAGAGATAACAATCATAACTGTATGCCCTCAACTCAGTTCTATCTCACAGTAACTCTTTTTAGGGTTTTCCAGGTAGAGAGTACTCAGAAGTGGTTCCCCATTTCCTTCTGGGGCCATCCTGGGACTGTGCAGCTTGTCCAAGGATTTTCTCCCTTGATGCACAGTGGAGAATTGAACTTCCAGGCTCCTCAGCAAGATACTTAAACCACTGAGCTATCCAGCCATCTATCAAGAGATAGAGGAAGATTATTTTTCAAATGATAGGACCAGCATCCCTCTGTCACTGTAGCTGATTGCCTTGTGGCTAGCATATTCTGAGAGTTGGGGTTCAAAAGATTACATTTTGTCTCTCTAACTTCTCCCGGGCAGTATTCAAAAGCAACCAATAACAGCTTCTTTCTTTCTTTCTTTCTTTCTTTCTTTCTTTCTTTCTTTCTTTCTTTCTTTCTTTCTTTCTTTCTTTCTTTCTTTCTTTCAACAGCCACTTGGGCCGCCATGTCGTACCCAGATGTCAGTGCCTTGATTCTGGATGCCTCCTTTGACGACCTTGTTCCTCTTGCCCTCAAGGTCATGCCGGAAAGCTGGAGTAAGAGGAGAATTTTAAAAACACATTGCTTTAATGGCCAAATAGTTTCAGTACTCTTTAAAAATAATCCCATTGAATGATTTGACCCAGGAGAGAGTTCATCACTGATATGCCACATGAGTAGACCCTCAGTTTTTTATTCTTAGCTTTTAAGTCCATATGGCCAAATTTAACTGTTGATCTCAGCTAAGGTAGTCCCATTGAATGAATGGGACTTGCAAAGTGAACACCATGGATCTCATTGATTCATTGGCCCCGCTCCATTTGGTACTAGCAGTGGGATTTAACCTGTGCCGTGAAACTGGCTGAAATCCTGTTGGTGTACATTTATGCCACACAGACTGGGAGGTTTTCATCATCTGATGATGAACTTAATTAAATTAAAAATTTGTTAAAGCTCTTCTTCAGGTTCTGAGGCTCCCCAGGAATCCCCTTAGCCCTTGGGAAGCCCTTTTTTTTGCAAGGGAGCCTTTAATAATTTTCTAATATGAAAGACCTCCCCACAAGTCCTGAGGCTCCCAAAGGTTTCCCAAGGGCAAAACTGAGCCCTAAAGAGCCCTGGATTCTAAAGGGGGGCATATAAATAAAATATGAATATGAAATAAATTAAAATAAATATAGGGAAAAAAATGTAATTTAACAAAATTAAAAAATTTCCATTGCCAGACAATGACATCATCACGCTTGGGTGATATAAATTTACACCAGCAGGATTTTAGCCGTTCTCTCTCTTCCCATATTCTTTAGCAGCATTCAGTTCAACAGGGGAGGAGAAGAATAAACAAGTCTTCCCTTTGATGTATTACCTCCTGTTTTATAATTTTGTCACAGAATGACACAGCGTGTTCTAGATTTCACTTCACTGCTAAAACTCCCAGTCCTGGATGCCTTCTGGATTGGCCAAATAGTTCAGCTCAGGTTCTCTCTTTCTGAGTGATTTAACCTGTGATGGCACTGGATTGGGTAACTAACGTCATCAGAGTTATTTGAATTGGCTTTGGATTATGACCTCTTCTTTTCCTTCCACAGGGGGCTTGGTCACCCGCACAGTAAGGCAACATCTAAATTTGAACAATGGGGAACAGCTCTGCAGGTGAGCAGCTTGGAGAGTTGCAGAGGAAAGGCTGAAGAGCATCTCCATTCATTCATTCATTCATTCATTCATTCATTCATTCATTCATTCATTCATTCATTCATTCATTCATTCATTCATTCATTCATTCATTTAATGCCATTTATAGGCCACCTTTCTCCAGATGAGGGACTCAGGATGATTCACAATGTGAATGCTAGTGTTGTTGTTCTTGTTTTGATTTCCATACTGCCCCGTAGTGCTAGAGCTTGGGCAGTTTACAACAGAATTACGCAAGGAACCCTACGGCAAGTAGAATAAAAAAACACAATAAATTATGCATTTAAAAGGAATTAAACCATAATAATAATTTAAAATACATTAAATAATTAAAAACATTTAAAACTTTAAAAAGCAACAGACTTCTTAAGCTAGAAACCAGAGTGCAGAACTCGGTTATTAAACGTCTGCCTGAAAAGGGAGGTCTTCAGTTGTCCATGGAAAGATTATAAAAAAGAGAGCCAGCCCGACCTCCTGAGGGCAAAGCATTCCAGAACATGGGAGCTGCCACCGAGAAGGCCCTCTCTCGTGGGTACCTGTCGTGTGTCCCCTTCAAGTGTACCTGGAAAGGCAATAGGACTAGGAGGAGGGCCTCCTCGGAGGAGGAGGAGGATCTTAAGAGCTGAGGAGGCTCCTGTGAGGAGATACGGTCCTTCAGACCGTCTGGACCCGAGCCATATAGGGATTTATAGGTAATGACCAGTGCTTTGAATTGGGTCTGAAAATGGATTGGTAGCCAGTGCAGTTGTTACAGCAGGGACGTTATATGCTCCCTATAACTGGCCCCAGTTAGCAGTCTGGCTGCCACATTTTGAACCAGGAATTGCATAAGGAATTGAAAGGAAATAGAACCAAGACGCTGACACGCGAGCAGCTCATATTTTAAATCAAAGGCGAGAATCGTGAATTGGACTATGGTATGGTACAGGATTGTGCCATACAATATGGCCTGTATGGGGCCATACTGTATGGCCTATTTGGGGCTCCCACTCACCCACCCATCCTGGTAGCCCTGGAGTCTTCCAAGTTGCCCTGTCAGCCGAAGTTTTGAAATATGAGTAAAAATTATATTTTCCGTGTGGAAACCTCCCAAGAGTTGAGCTACTGCCTTAAAACAAGCTGTGCACAGACCATGGGCACATCTTTTGTCCCCACCTAACACCCCCGGCATCTATATAAAATGGGGTTTTATAAAAAGCATCCACTTTCAGGTTTGCATTTTGAAGGTGGTGAGGCACCAGCAGGTTCTAGGGGTTCAAAGTTGACATCTGGATGTGCCATGAAATTCACTAGGCAACCTTGGGCTGGACACTTTTATCTTTCAGTCCGGCCTGCTTCACAGGGTTGTCGAGAGTAACTTGAGTAGCAGGAGAAAGCCACGAATGTCCCCTTGATTTCTGCCGGAGGAAAGGCAGGGGTATAAATAAAAGCTAACAAATAATAAAGAATGTGGGGTTTGCATTTGTGTTTTTAACAAACCGTGGCGATGGGTTCAATGGGAACATTAGCAGCCCCTTAATATGAACAGTAGCTGAGATGGTTGTTGTGGGTTTTTCTGGCTCTTTGTTTTGCACAAAAATTCCAGCCACCACTTACAGCAAAAAAAAGAGGCATAATCAAAATACTGGTAGACCATGCAAATCGGAACAGTGAAGCTCAGTTTCTCAGCACCGAACTCAACCATCTGAATTGGGCCCTACAGGCAAATGGCTACTCCAAAAATGAAATCACAAGAGCCATCAAACCAAGAAAACCACACCGAACTGAAGAGGGAAAAACAGCCACCCACAAATAAAGTATGTCTGCCATACATCAAAGGGGTCATGGACCGCATGGGGAGACTTTTGAAAAACCCTTCAGAACACGGCCAAAGAGTAAAAAAAAAAACCACAACAACCATCAGCTCCCGGCCGTGAAAGCCTTTGAGAATACAGATCTTGGAATCCATCACTTCAGGGCAGTGGTTCCCAACCTTGGGTCTCCAGATGTTCTTGGACTAAAACACCCAGAAGTCTTCACCACCAGCTACGCTGGCAAGGATTTCTGAGAGTTGTAGTCTAAGAACATCTGGGGACTCAAGACTGGGAAGCCCTGCTTTAGGGTAAAGACCTGAAACAGGCACAGTCTGACTTTGCTGCAAAGTTCTAAAAATTTCTGACAATTTAATTGGTTTAATTAGGATTCTGAGGAAAGATTATAATGACTAAGGGAATGTGTCAGGGACTGCTTAACTGTGCTAAAATATCTTTTTTAGTGGTCCTTGGGTGTCCCATGCCTTTGGACCAAGAACATGCCTTAACATCGGTCTCCTTTTCAGGTACCAGGGGCCTGTGTTGCTGGTGCGCAGGACCAAAGATGAGATCATCACCACAACGTGAGTTTAAAAATAAAAATAGAAATGCCTACTTGTCTGGCCAGAATTGCTGAGCTACATCTGTCCTGATGGAGGTGTTCAAGAAAGATGAGACAACTAGAATGTTAAGACTGTAATAGTAATGGTAATAGCGTGCCTCAAGTCAGTTTTAGTTATCAAAGTTTTCAAGGGAGAGAATACTTATTGTGGGGAAAACTTATGCAGTTATGCTATTACAATGTATATATATCTGTATGCTAGTAACAGACATCATGCCCTAGCTGCAAGACACGTACATAACTGCTAACTTGGATTCAGAATTTTCAAATGTTTACAACAGCCAAAGTCTTCAACAAAATAAATAAAAAACGGTTGGGATGTGGGGAAAACTTATGCAGTTATGCTATTACAATGTATATATATCTGTATGCTAGTAACAGACATCATGCCCTAGCTGCAAGACACGTACATAACTGCTAACTTCCAGTAACGGATAAATCATTGACCTGCTGTCTATTGTCTCTGGATAATGTAGTTACAGTCTCTACACTGTTGTGTATTCAAGAACTTGTCTAACTTGTCTATGTACTCAGGAAATTATCTGTTGACCATTATCTGTGTCTGTTTACTATTAACTGTCTGTTTACCAGCCTGTCTGTTTACCAACCACTCTGTTTACTGATGCTTGTGTATTCAAGGAAATTAGTTACCTCTGTATTGATTAACTAGTGCAAAGGTAGTAGAGTACAATAAAAAAGGGGGTGCGGCAAAGGAGGAGAGATTCCTCTGGACAGATGTCTGAGGGTAAGCTGTCCTTGTTCATCCGGATCCCGCCCTGAAACATACCCCTGAGCGCTCGTCTCCATTCTCCTTGCTGGTCAAGAGGGGAGGGAGGCTTCATCTGCAGATCCCAAGACTGGCTTCATCTGCAAGACCCCTACTTCCCCTCATCTTGCAGATCCCGACAACTTATAAGTGGTTTGCATCTTTCCTTCTTCTGGGGGGACCCTGGGTTTTTCCCAAGGTCACACAGGCTGGCTCAACTTGCAGGAGGCCCTGTGGGGAATCAAACTTCTAACTCTGGCTCCGCAGCCAGATACGTAAACCACTAAGCTACCCAGCCCGCTCTTAAGACTGGGGTTTTTATACAATGTTCCTTCAGAGAAGAAACAGAGTAGAGGATTCAATAGAACTCTTGCAGCATCACTAACACAGCATATGTTGCCACGTACTTCAGCCTCCTTCATCAGATTCATGCTCTGGCGAAGTGGATCTGCAAAAGCTTATGTCAAGATGAGAGATGTTAGTCTTTAAGGTGCCCCAAAACTCTGCTGGTTTTCGTTACCCAACATGGCTACAACCCTCGTGCCTCTGAGGGAGAAGAAGGCTGGTATTAGAACCTTAACTCTGTCCTTCCCCGGATTTCTAGGGTTCCCGAAGATATCATGTCCAATAGAGGGAATGATCTGCTTTTGAAGATGCTACAACACAGGTGAGTGAAGGAGAAGTCGGGGAGGGGAGCCAACATATTATAAGTCATTCCTCCACTCAATGAACACTTGAGGTGAGGTACAAATAAAATTAAAAGTAATTATAAAAATTTTCAGAACATTTCAACCATCAGTGGAGATAACAGATAGGAAGATAAACAATAAACCAGGAAGCAGCCATCAGATCAAAGGGTGGCTTTCATCCTTAAAGGCTGAGCAGGACAACATTGTCTTCACAAGCTGTCTAAAGTCATGCTTTGCAACCTTCAGTTCTCCAAATATTTTGGCCACACTTTCCAGAATCCCTAGTCATGGACGGTGCTGGCTGGTGCTTCTGAGAGGTGGAGTCCAGAACAGCTGGAGGGCCAAAGATTAAGAACCCATGCCCTAAAGGATGGTAAGGAAGGGGCAAATATCCCTGCAGGAGGTACTTTTGGAGGTAGGAACATAATACACAGAAGGGCCCTATCAGTAGCATGGGCCAGCCCCCCGTCTCTCACCGAAGGGACATCTAAGAAGGTCTCAGAGGAAGCATGCAAATTACCAGCAGGTTTCCTTGTGATGAAGTAGTATTTAGGATATGCCAGCCCAACCCGTGTAGGTAAGAACCTGCATCTCACAATTATAGGCTGAGATGAGAAATGATGTGAATGGCTTCACATCATGTCCTTCATAGTAGGGGCCCATTTCCCCCAAAGTAACTTCTTTAAAGCCAGCGGTTCTCCTGTTGGGGTTTCCTTCTAGAAAGGACTTCCACCTGGAGAAAAGAGAGGAGGGAGCACACACACTTGCTTGTGGAAAGGGAAAGTATAGGTTACGTGGGGTTTGTCTGCCACCCTCTGCCCATCGGGTGCTTTAAAGCGGCCATTCTCAACGGGGGCCCTGCAACATCAGGAGGGGGCCCCAGGCTGGAAAAAATACTTCACACACCATTTTGCAAGGTTGGTCATGCAACTTACATAATCCTGATTCGATCTGTATTTCTTTCATATTGTGCTAAGGCCGTGGCTGAAAAGAAGGTTTAGATGGCTGCTTTAAAGCTCACCCTGCCTCTCTGTAGCAGTAATGGCAGTGACAGGGAGGTCAGCCCTTGGCCTGTCTGGTTCATCTCCCCTTGAAGGAGTTTTCCAGAATCCATCTCTTGGATTTGCATCTCTTGAAGAAGCTATTTCTGTGCCTTTTCCCTGCCTCAGGTATCCCAAAGTCATGGCAGAAGAGGGTGTGAGAGTCGTACGGGAATGGCTAGAAGCTTCCACACCCGTGGAAGAGGGTAAGTAACTGGGCCAACACTTCACCATACATGTCTCCCAGCGCAGGTATTGAACTGTTGTGGTCAGATGGAGTGTACCTGTGGTAACATTTAATTGTGGTGCCATCGCACTTCAGTAGGCTTGAAAATGAAAAACGCCCTTCAAAAGCGAAGCAGAGTGTCCTGCTTGTATACTGCCCCATAGCACTTACAGCACTCTCTGGCTGGTCTGTTTCTCCCTCCCAAAAGTGAGCCAGGTATTCACTTTGCTGGCCTCTGAACAAGAGAAGGCTGAGTCAGTCTTGATCTGGCTCTCTGAATCCTCTGAGATTGAACACAGGTCACGAGCAGAGTCTTGACTGCAGTGCTGCAGTTTAACCATTGCGCTACAAGGCTCACTTTAAGCTTGTGAATGTGGCATGCTACCAAAGGAGACGTAGCAATGTCTGGTTTATATTTTTGTTACATTTATTTGCCCCCCTTTCCTCCAGTGAATAGAATCACCCCATCCTCAGATGGATCCTATGTTGTAGGTCAGTTAGAGCGGGTGTCCTGGTCCAGGGTTACCCTCTGGGTTTCGTTGCTTCCTGGGGACTACAGTGTGGCTCTTCCGGGCCCTGGGCCCACCTGCTCGCCAGAGAGTCCCCGCTGTCTGAAATGGCTGAGTTTCTGTGCCAGGTGCCCGGGGGTCTTGGCCTTGTCTGGTAGTCCTTGCCCTTTTGTCCTAGGAGGAAGTCTCGTTCCTTCATGTCAGGTTTTATGTGGATGAGCAGCAGTTGCTCAAAATGGAAGCAAAGGAAAAGTCCCCGAGTGTGATCAGAGGTTCTTTGGAAGAAGGTTTGTGGCCCAAGATGGGAGGGGAAACTAAATATGGATGGTTGGGGACACTGAAACAAAACCAACAGTGTGTGAGTGTGGTGTAGTTGTAATGCCTTTTCCAAAAGAAGCCAGACTTTCCAGATCCACTGAACTGGTTGACTGTGCTTGAGTGACGAGGGAAGCCCAGCCGTTCAAGCCCCCTCTTGCCCTTCAGACGGGAGGGTGACTCCTCAGGGCCCTGCTTTGTCCCCTGCAGCCGCCGTGTACAGCCGCTACGAAGTGGAGGACGACTGGTGTCTGTCGGTGCTGAAGTCCTACAGAGCTGAAGAAGGAGACGAATTTCCCTGGAGTGTGGGTAAGGCCTGAGGGAGAGAGTGGAGGCGCAAGCAGGGGAGGGTGGGAGGGAGGGAGGGAGGAAGAGCGGTTGGCCATGGGGCAGTTAAGTTCCAGAACTACAACCAGTCACGCTTCAACTCCACAGTGGAAAACCTCGGGGGACGGTTGTTCTCAGGCCTGCACTATGGCTGGGTAGAGGGAATTGGCTACTCTAAGCAATTGCTTTGAGGATCACGCTGCCTGAGGATCATGGGAGCAGCAGTCCAGCACGATGGACCGGGGAGTAGCCCACCCTTGCAGTAGAGGAGGCGACTTCAGCTCGATGGGGAAAGCAGTAACAGGACCTCGTCCTTGGCCCCTGGGGCACCCGTTTCGACTTACCTAACCTTTTATTGATTGATTTATTTTCACACCAGGTGAAGACATGACTCCGGAAGGGAGACGGCAGCTTGCACTGTTCCTGGTAAGTTCCACCAGGGTGCACCAGCTGCACACCTGTGCAAGGATACTGAGCCACCATGAATCTCACACATCCGTCACTTGCCCTCTCAAAGAACTTTGGACCATGTTTGACACGTGCACTGTTCGGGTGGTTTCTCTTTCCGGGTCTCTAATTTAAAAAAAAAAAATCCTGTTCTGATGCACTCCATTCTTGTAACACAGTGTGTGCATCATAAACTGTTTTATACACAAAAATGGACCCTTTTGCATATCCCAGTATTATCCGCGTTGGCTTCCAGCGGCACTGGGGGTGGGTGGGAGGCACGGCAAGCCGCAAACATTATCCTTGCTCTTTGCCTGTTCTTTCGGCAGCGGAGGTCACTGGCTCAATGCCGTGCGTTCTGCACAAAAATAAGTGATTTTTAAAAAAATTGTTTGTTTGTTTGTTTATTTATTTATTTTATTTATATCCCGCCTATCTGGTCGGTGTTTCTCAAATTTATATATGGCCCCATTTGTGTGATGCCCACTATTCTGGAAGAATAGAAGTTGAAAACATATAATAATAGTGAATTAAATGAGCAGTTCGAATCCAGTAGCAGCTTCAAGAGGCATAAATTGAAGGATAAAACACAGAATGCAAGGCAAATAAACGATCAGACAGGAGAAACGGAAGGAGAAAACAATGCCTCAGGCAGGTTTGCAAATAAATAAATAAATAAATAAACGCGGTAATGCTGTCTCATGCATGCCCCCCACTCCATAATTGCCTAGAAAGTGCCATTAAGAAATCTTTGAAGGAGCAACTGAGCAAGTTCGGCACTCAGACTTTGGTAGATAAGCTCAGTTCACGGACATTTAGCATAGATGGGGACGAGGAAGGAGGAACGGTGAGGAATGCCTGGGTCTTTTTTGTGCTGCCTTTGGTGCCTGGGGAGGAGCTGCTGAAGGTGGAATATATACACTTGGGGAAGGTGGGTTCACACATTTACAGCAGTGAATACCAGCAGGTAGATTCGTGCCCTTCCAGTAGTCAGATGTCATGCCCTTGAAACTTCTGTGCCATGGTGGCAAGCCCCAGCCATCCTTGTGTAGTTAAGATTCTTCTGATGTGAGCTAGTTTTTTTTGTGGCCAGTGCTACACCAGTCCATGGAGGTGTTCCTGTGTTTTGGACCGTAACGTCAAGGTTCCCCCATTCTTGCCGGAGCATCCCGTAATACAAAAAATAAGTTTCTCCAACTTTTTTTTACTCTGCGTGCCTTAGCTTGGCTGTGATTCAACCTTTTGCTTTGGAATGGCATCTTTCAGTGAAGAGAGGGTTAATCCTGGAGCATGAATTAACGAGTGGCCGGCCACCAGGGTTTCTTTCTCAGCGTTGCAGGCAAGATGGAATGCTGTCCCTCCCAAAACAAAAAAGCTCAGAAACTTTTCCATGTACACTTGAATCATCCTTTGCTTAAGTAACAAAAAAAAAAAAAACCAACCTTGTGCTTCTTCCTGATACATTTGTGTGGGCTGAGGAGTCACTGTCTCTCGTGTTAGACGTTGCTGGCGCCTGGCGCAACTTCTTTACTGCTAGAGCAGTACGACAATGGAACCAATTACCTGGGGAGGTGGTGAGCACTCCAGCCCTGGAGGCATTCAAGAGAAAGTTGGACAAACCGTCAGATCTGCTTTGACTTGGATCTTGCACTGAGCAGGGGATCAGTCTCAGGGGTCTATATGCCCCTTCTGGCACCATTATTCTATGATTCTAAATCTTGCATTAATTGTCACCGCCAACACCACTGAAATTCGTTTTAGACAGAACTGTATGTCTAGCAAGTCGCCTACCGAGCAAGTGAAATATTTTTCTGTCACCCAAATGTATGAACACATGCTCTGTGCCGGGTCTTGTTCTACACTGGGTCCCAGAACTTTGTATACCCCTTTTTAAAAACCTATTTTTGTGCTTTAACTTGTCCTAAACTTTCTTCTTCTTCTTCCACAGGCCCGGAAGCACCTTCAAAATTTTGAAGCCACCCACTGCACTCCACTCCCTCCCCAAGAGTTTCACCTCCCATGGAGCTTATAGCACTCCCTTCCCTGGCAGCGCTCATTGCTTTTATGTATTGGTGGATTTCTCCACCCATCTATGGAGTGTGTTGGCTTCTCTTGTGTGTGCGCGTGTATATCTGGCTGTCCCTGTTCCCTTCCCAGCTCCGCACTGTAAATCGGCATCCTCTCCTCTGTCATGTTTGTCCTGTAAGCCCCAAACCAACACATCGTTAGAGGACGTTGATAATAAAGATGCTATTTTTTATAGTTGCTGTGTCTCGCGTGTGTTTGTGTGCACACACAGGTGTGTTAGTGCACATTTGAAAAGAACTTCAACAGTAGTGTGTGATGCCGAAAAAACACAGATTGATTTATTTACATTGCTGCCTTTATATTACACTGTATATCAAAGGCTTTCAGGGCAACTGGCAGACTCTTTGAAACAACTGAACATTTCACCAGGGCATTCTCACCAATCTGAGCCCATGAGTGATGCTCTCCTGTCATTGGTTGAGATGCAGCTGTCCTGGAATGTTCATAAATATTATGGCTTGTGAAGGCAAGAGGACCTTTCACAATGCAGTTTCTGTGAGAGATGACAGTTTGTAGATGCCTTTAGATGACCCAAGTCTGAGATGGGACTCAGAGCCATTGTTTTAAAGTGGCTCCAGTCCTTCATGGAGGAGTGCACTCAGAAGATGGTTCTGGAACTCTCCTGTTTGACACCTTGGCTGTTGGTCTGACTTATTTTGCCCACTATGCTATTTAAGATCTACCTGAAACCACTGGAGAGGTGGTCCAGAGTTTGGGGATTCAGTGTCACAATATGCAACCCAGTTTTATCTTTCAGTCTAAATCCAAGGAAGCTGTTTTGGCTCCAGATCAGTATCTCGTGTCATTAACGGACTGGATGAGGGTGAATAAACTGAAATTTGCCATGATCCAGACAAGACAGAGGTGCTCATGGTCAGTCAAAAGGCAGAGCAAGGAATAGAGATGCGTCCTGTGCTGGATGTGGCTACACTCCCTCTGAAAACATAGGTGCGCATCGTGGGAGATGCTCCTGGATTAATCTCAGCCTGGATGCCCAGGTCTCTGTGGTGGCCAGGAGCGCCTTTGCACAATTGAACTAATGCACCAGCTGCACCCATTCCTGAGCAGGTATAATCTGGCCACAGTGACACGTGCCTTAGTCAGATACCCCTGCCAGATTACTGTAACACACTTATGTGAGGCTGCCTTTGGAGTGTTTAGAAACTTCAGCAGGTTTGGAATGCTGCAACATGGGCATCTGCCATAAATTTTTAAGACTCTTTAACCTGCAATTTTTGGGGGCGTGGTGTCGCTGCAGGTTAAACTGCTGAAGCCTCTGTACTACAAGGTCAGGAGCTCCCGTCACTTGTCCCAGCTCCTGCCAACCTAGCAGTTCGAAAGCATGCAAATGCAAGTAGATAAATAGGTACTACCACAGTGGGAAGGCAACAGCCTTCTGTGTCTAGTCGTGCTGGCCGCGTGACCACAGAAACTCTTCGGACCAACGCTGGCTCTACATGAGCACCATCCCCTAGAGTCGGACATGACTGGACATTTGTCAAGGGTGCCTTTTCTATGGAGAGGTGGTACCCAGCCTGATGAAGTGGGATTTTATCCATGTACAGTATATTTTTAGTGGTTCAACCTTACTCTTGCATTTGTAAAACTGTTGTGCTTCTTTTTAGATTGCACAGGAATAGAAGCCCATTTTATTCTTCTAGGGCCCTGCAGATACGTTAGCCCAAACAGTGTCCTTTTGACCATCTGAAATTGGAAGAGCCCTCCTTATCTTCAAATTCCTGTTTCTTCCTCTTCCTGTTCCATTCCTACCAAACTGACCAAAATATATCATACCACAACTGGTGTATGACTCATAATGTTCTCTTTGTGTTTAGGTTTGTTGTTGTTTAGTCATGTCTGACTCTTTGTGATCCCATGGACCAGAGCACGCCAGGCCCTCCTGTCTTCCACTGCCTCCCAGAGTTGGGTCAAATTCATGTTGGTCGCTTCGATGACACTGTCCATCCATCTCGTCCTCTGTCATCCCCTTCTCCTCTTGCCTTCACACTTTCCTAACATCAAGGTCTTTTCCAAGGAGTCTTCTCATGAGATGGCCAAAGTACCGGGGTCACGAAGAGTCGGACATGACTAAACGATTAAACAACAACAACAACAAAAGCTAAAACAATAAGTATACAAATATTAAAAAGGAACAAACACAGTCAGAGCAGTAAGGCATAACAAGCCATCTAAAAGTCACATTCATGTAGCCAGTCACTGAGGGAAAGCTTGCCTGAAGAGAAAGGTCTTTGCCTTTATAAAATATAAAGCTATATATGCATTTGATACAGCTCTGTGTGCTCCCCACTCCCACATTCATCCAAAGTGAAAATTCCATTTCTTTCTCTCTTTTTAAATTTGTTACATCTTCTCCGTGAGAAGAAGTTCAAAACCACAACAGTGGGAGATAACATTTCCGGATGAACCATTTTCCTGCCTTCCCCTTGCCCAAGAAACATTTGCCGTTGTCTAAACAAATGGCAGAGTGAGCTGGGAAGATGGAGCTTTGTCTACTGAGCATGCTGATACAACTATTCATCTTGAGGACCGGGCAAGGTAAGGATGGATCTGTTTGTAGGCCAAGAAAAGCTAGGAGATCGATGTGGAGAAGGTACAGCAATTTGGGCTGACAAGGAGCCACGAATTGAGTGTGTGGAGCATTTCTTTTCAGTGATTCATCAAACTAAACATGTCAGTGAGTCTAAACATCAGGACTCTACTTTTTTCCTCTGTGTTTTTAAGATTTTTGAAGTAATAGAATAGACAGGCTGGGAGCTAGAAACTGATGATGGTTATGAATGAAATATTTGAGGGCAGAGCGGGTCAGGAATGCAAGCATACATACATACATACATACATACTTACATACTTACATACTTACATACATACATACAGTCGTGCCCCGCTTAACGATTACCCCGCATTACGACAAATGTGCCTCACGACGATGCGATTGCAAAAGATTTTTAAATGGGGTTTTTTCACTTTGCGAAGATCAGTTCCCTGCTTTGGGAACCGTTTCTTCGCATTACGACAATCAAAACAGCTGATCGTCGGGTTTTCAAAATGGACGCTGGGTGCTCAAAATAGCTCCCCGCTGTGCTTAGGGACGGATTCCTCGCTATACAGGCACTGAAAATGGCCGCCGTATGGAGGATCTTCACTGGACAGTTAGTTTTCAGCCCATTGGAACGCATTAACTGGGTTTTAACGCATTTCAATGGGTTTTTTATTTTTGCTTTACGACGTTTTCGCTCTACAGCGATTTTGCTGGAACAAATTAACATCGTAATGCGAGGCACCACTGTACATACATGCAACCAATGGAAATTACCAGAGAAAGACACAAGATGGCGGGCCTGGAATGATACACAGTGGGATTTGAGCAGAGAGGACGCTAATCCCTTCTTCTCTTCTCCCTTAGCTCTCATGACAAAGATTGTTTGTGAATCTGGGGAACAAACTTCACTTCCCTGCGAAGCCTCAAGCTCCCATACACGTTGGTTCTGGTTCCCCTTGAATCCCACATGTGCCAACATAAGTGGGAATTGGGTGGAGATAGCCCAGAATCATACCACACATGAAGTAACTCCTCTTCGGTTCAACCAGCGCCTGACATTCTACAATCAAAAATCATTGCTTCTCAGGAATCTGGTCATGAGCGATGCCGGTATCTATCTGTGCCGCCTCCCCAATGGCTCAGAAACTCACACTGAACTGCAGGTGGACCCAGGTATGTATCTAAGCCATCACCTTTTTTTTCCATAACAACTTGTGGAGCCTTGTGGTGCCGTGGTTAAACTGCAGTACTGCAGTCAAGATTCTGCTCACAACCTGAGTTCAATCCCTATGGGCTCAGGTAGCTGGCTCAGACCAAAGGAGCTAATGAAGTGTGGTTTCTAAAATCTTGCTCCTGAAGAAGGCCCTGTATGCCTAAACTCATTGACCATGTTAAAATCAGAATAAAGATTATTCACATCTTTCTACATCCGGAGATCTTGTCTTTCAAGGCTGACTCAGCCTTCCATCCTTCCGAGGTTAGTAAAATGAGTATCCAGCTCACGGAGGAGAGGGCCATGTATAGCCTACATAGTTAAATTGCAAACTGCCTAGATAGTGTTTTAAACGCTATGAGGCAGTCTATAAGCAACACACCATCAAGGCCAATTTTAACTACAATTGTATAATCCTCCCAAGATGTTCCACCTTTTGTTTCATGTGGGAAACCACTGGGAAAGGAAGGGAGAGAGAGCGGATAAATTTTTTAAACCTGCAATACCTACATGTGATGAGCACCTTAAATGAATGTACCTTATTCTTTGTGACATTTGAGAATGGCACAGTCCCTGTGTAAGGATCTGAGAGTTAACTTGTTTGAACATTCAAAATATTCTGGGGGTCTTTATTCTGGGAGTTGTTGTCTAAACCAAATAATATGCCCCATCTACTTCAGCCCAAGATATTTTGCTGCCTGAACTGGACAAAAAAAGGGTGCCTCTTCCCCACTCACTAGATCGGTGGTCCCCAGATGTTCTTGGACTAAAACTCCCAGAAACCTTGACCACTAGCAGTGCTGGCCAGGATTTCTGGGAATTGTGGTCCAAGAAAATCAAAGGACCCAAGATTGTGGCCCTTAGCCAAATTAGGGTGTGTGTCTGATTTTGGTTCAGATTATTAACAATGAGCCTCACAGCCCTCCATAGTTCTAATAAAAACATGTTTGTGTGTATAGACCCACAATTAAGTAAACAAAGACTGGAGACATTGGTATCCATTTAAGGGTGTCTTACCATTCAATGTTTGCCTCACAACTATCCATTAGTCCCTTAGTCTGTACTCAGGCTGATTGTTTGTAAGGAAACGGGCATATATAACATAAAAGGTGTTGGGAATGAAAGTGGACATTTCCGAAACTGAACTGTATTGAATTGAACAAATAGCCAACAGTTGGCATCATCATGGAGTTCAGAGTACAGTGGTGCCTCGCTTAACAAGTGCCTCGCTCAACAATGAATTCGCATAACGATGGCCTTTGCTGGAAATTTTGCCGCCTCACCTAACGATGTTTCCTATGGGGGATTTTCACATAACAATATTTGGGACCTTGTTTCACTTAACGATGACAGTTTTAGGTCCCCTGTTTCGCTTAACTTTTTTTTTACAGCCCTGTTTTCGCTATTTTAAAAATATTCTAAAATGTTTAAAAATGTTTAAAATGCTTGGAATCATTAGTGCACCTAATAAAACCTTTGTTAAAGTAATTTGGCTTCGTTCTGAGTCTTTTTGAATTTTTGGTGATTTTTTTTCACCATTGAAATATATTGAATAGGCTCCTATTGGAATGGATTAACCGCTTTTCAATGCATCTCTATGGGAAATGGTGTTACGCTTAACGATGTTTTCACATAACAATGTTTTTAATGGAACCAATTTAACATTGTTATGTGAGGCACCACTGTACATACAGTATATTCTGAGTGCAAAAGAAGCCAGCTTCAGTTGCTGGCAGGGATGTTGGCAAGTTTTTGGGTCCAAGACTGAATTTTTGGTACCAAGTCCCAAGTCCTGAGTCTTTATGAAAAACCAGCTCTTTTCCACATGAAAAGGGTGGGTGGGTTCTGAGTCACGAGTCGAGTTCGAATCAATGGGGGGGAAAACCAAGTTGAGTCACTGCTGCAACCTGAGTCCGACTTGACAGCAAGTCGTGTGACTCAAGTCTGCAGCCCTGGTTCCTGGCATATTGCGCTGACAAAAAAAAAGCACTCTGGGGAGCTCAAGAATTCGGTTCCCCTGTACCTCCAATATTGTCTTGTGCGAGCTTGAGCACAGCCGCTGAGCAACCCCAGAAAGATGGAATCGTAAAGCACTTCTGAGTACTCTATACCTAAGGAACTTGGAAAGGATCACCGTATCTCATGACTGACTTAACAGCACGTAATTATTATTGCGTGGTTGGAAATATCTCCTTCTGAAGCTGGCTAGACCAAAACATGGGCCTCCACTGATAAATTGCAGTTTCCTGTTATTTGGACATGTGTTCTCTGAAAATAGTTTTTTACGTTGCTCTACCAGGGCAGAATGCAAAATGTAATCTCGAAAGCGTAATTTAGTGCACAATAAAGGAAAACAATAACTAAACCAGCGCTATCGCACTTTGGACATCTCACGAGAAGGCAAGGTTCACTAGAGAGAGAGCAGTAGAGAAAGAGGAAGACCGTACGTGAGATACTTTGACTCGGTGAAGGAAACCCTGGGCTCGAGTTTGCCAAAGCTGAGGAGGGCTGTTAATGAGAGCACATTTTGGAGGTCACTCATTCACTAACCCAGAAGTGATTTAAGGTTGCATAACAACCCCAAATTAAAGACAAAAATGGAAGAGTCTTGCAGCATCGTAAAAGAGTAACACACTTGTAATGGAAATGTTAGGATGATGATGATAATAATGATGATGATGATGATGATGATGATGATGATGATGATGATGATGATGATGATGATGATGATGATGATGATGATGATGATTAAATGAAGAATCACTGTTGGCTGTTTTAATGCTTCCAAGAGCTCACCTGTTTAGAGATGCAAAATTTCCAGAAATTTTGAAGGTGTGTAAAAAGCTTGGGGCAGAAAAAATACCTGTTTTTTTTCCCAAACCTCGTCATCTCTAAGCAAGATGCAGTCCCAGCTAGAGATGTAAAATTTCTGGAAATTTTGAAGCCATATAAAACAGCTTGGGGAGGCATTGAAAATCTGGGGGTGGGGAATGACAGTTCCCCCCCCCAAGCTTTTTATATGGCTTCAAAATTTCCAGAAAAGTTACATCTTTACACCTATCTGATGCAAAAACACACTTTTTCCTTTGCATTTGTTAAAATGCTTGCCTGCCAACATAACCTGTTCTGAAACTAGCAAAACCCTGAGAACCTTATACAGTATACATTTCTTTTGTTAGACAACAACTTCCAGAAACCTGGAAGTCCATTTGGGTTGTCAGTTTGCTTGCTTGCATCCGCCAAGAACAGGGCATAGGTACTAATGGCGTGGTATAGAAATGAAACTAAACCAACCAACCAACCTTCCATCACTGGGGGATTCTGCGTGTTGTTTTCGAAACAGAGCAAAACTTTCATCTTCTTCCACATCACTGTTCCCCCCCCCAAAACATAAAATCAAGTGTTCTTCCTTTGAAATGTAAGGGTTATTTCATTGGATCTCATTTATGTCGTTTGTTTGTTTGTTTGTTTGTTTGTTTGTTTGTTTGTTTGTTTGTTTGTTTGGTTGGTTGGTTGGTTGGTTGGTTGGTTGGTTGGTTGGTTGGTTGGTTGGTTGGTTGGTTGGTTGGTTGGTTGGTTGATCAATTAATTGATTGATCGATTGATACACACACACACACACACACACACAGAGAAAGAGAGAGAGAGAGAGAGAGGGAGGGATTTCCATTTCTGTACCAGGTACCGCCTTGAAGCTTTTTGTGAAATGTGTCATTGCATGAGAGGAACATTTGTTTGTTTGTTTGTTTGTTTGTTTGTTTAAACTATTTTCCCCCCACATTTCGCCTTAAGAAGGACTCAAGGGGGCTTACTTCATTAAAAGACAATATTTAAGAACCATGAGGATAAAGAGGCAGCTTACAGTACATAGTTTAAAAGACAACATTAAAACAATAACTAGACAAATATTGAAAAGGAATAAACAAATATCACTCTGAGAGATGGTAAACACAAGCAGTACTAAACACCCAGTCAGAGCAGGAAGGCATAACAACAACCCATCTACGCTCAGAGTGGTATAGATTTACCAGATGAGCGGGATATAAATCAAATAAATAAATAAATAAATAAATAAATAAATAAATAAATAAATAAATAAATAAATAAATAAATAAATAAATAAATAAAAGTCATACTCAGGTAGGCAGTTCCTGAGGGAATCTGGTCATGAAATGGCGGTGGCGTCTGTTCCCAGGGTTCACCGGTTTTCCTTTTCGGTCTTCAGGCTGCCACAACAACCTGCTTGTCTCCTATGAGTGGCTTCATCCTTCTTTGTTGAAACTCAGTTGCCATCACTGCGTTTTCCCGAGGAGGACAGACTCTTTCCGCTGGGTGGTGAATTCAAAGCCACTGGGGAACCGACGCTGGGCGAAGAAGAGCAACCATGGGTCTACCGTCATGCTGCATCCCTTCCGGCAAACCGTTTGGGGCCGCTGGGAGTGTCATTCCCTCGATTACACTTCCTGGGTCTCTGAAATTTGTTTGGTTGCGCCCATCAGTTACATGGAAGCAGGTAATTAATAGTTACACAGTAGAATTCTGCTAACAGGGCTGTAATCGGACTAGAGTGAATGGGTCATTGCCCCTGATGTCAAATGTAGAGAGAGTCCCTCAAACTTCCAGCAGCCTGGTCTACCGCCACGAGAAAGGATAGAGTAAACCAGGGCCCCGGAGCAAACACTCATTTTTGGCAAGATGAACAAACAGTCTGCCAGGGTAGAGCAGAGGAAAGGTGATTGGTATACCAGGTCCTGGGTCTCCTGTCTCAAGAGAGCTTCCTCATGCTTTATCTAGTTGTGTGGGAAGCCATTTGGCTACTTTGGGGGGGGGGGAGGCAGCACCCCTGGCCCAATACCCTGTTTTTTTTTATCTTTTTTTAAATTTAAAAAAAAATGGGCCACTAGGAGGAACGAGGGAGTTTCTTCAGTGAAAAATAAAATAAAAATATATATTTTGGAGTCGGTAGAAGGGATGAGACCTTGCAAAGTCAACGGTGCGGTGTGGATTGAAATTTGTAGAGATTCCATCGCGTCCTTTCCTCTTCTTCCAGCTCTCTCCCAAGAGTAGTTGTGTGGGAAGCCATTTGGCTACTTTGGGGGGGGGGGAGGCAGCACCCCTGGCCCAATACCCTGTTTTTTTTAATCTTTTTTAAAAAATTTTAAAAAATGGGCCACTAGGAGGAACGAGGGAGTTTCTTCAGTGAAAAACAAATAAAAAATATATATTTTGGAGTCGGTAGAAGGGATGAGGCCTTGCAAAGTCAACGGTGCGGTGTGGATTGAAATTCGTAGAGATTCCATCGCGTCCTTTCCTCTTCTTCCAGCTCTCTCCCAAGAGTAGCATGATCGCATCTTAAATAACTTCCCAAGAAGAAGTGAAGTTTCTACAATAATTAATCCTGTTTGCTCCGTTTCTGCCAAATGGGTCTTTGCTGCTTAATCCCACATTGTAGGTGACATTTAAGCATGTGAAGAAAATGTTTTGTATTTTGTTGTTGGTTGAGCAAACGATTTGCCCTTGATGACGAAGGTCTGAACGACGACAAAGCCACCTTTCTTGTGCCTCCCCCAAACCCTCCATTATTTATTTTGCGCCACTTTGTATAAGGCACTTCTAGGGAGCCTGACTTCAAACCACACAGGTGTTACGGGTGTGTTTTTAATTGGGTTTTTTTTTCCTGTCAGTTTCAAAAAATAAATTGTTTTGTGGTTTGTGCTGTAATCCTTTGCTGCTTTGAGTGACATTTTTTGTTTTTTTGTGTTTTTTTTGGAAAGGGGAATGTTAATGGCTAATTAATATTGCCGTTTCTTTCTTCTCTCAAAAACTCCTACCATCATACAATCATTCATGAAGATTTCGGTTCGGCAGACACAACATCGTGGGCCTCCTTCCTTTCGTCAAGTTCTCCCCTTGCTAGGACCACAGATGTTACACCCACTGGGCATGCTCTGAAGAGGATAGCTGTCTGGATTTGGACCTTGCTGTTGGTGGGGCTGGTTTTGCTTCTGGCTGCTCTCGGAATGGCTGTGTGGTTGAAGAGGTGGGTCAAGATCCTTGACATGGAGGGGTTTGGTAGCAAAGCGTGTGGAGCCATTTTGTCAGGCTGATATTCCTCTTCTCCCCAATATTAACCTCACTAAAGTACTGTGGGGTGGGTCAGACAAGTGTGGGGGGGACGGAGAATTGAGAAGAGAGAATTTAACCAAGCTGGATAGTTCAGTGGTTTTAGGTGTCTGGCCGCAGAGACAGAGAGTTCAATTCTCCACTGTGCCTCCTGGTAGAAGAGCCAGCCTGTTTGGCCTTGGGCAAGCTGCACAATCCCAGGGCACCCCTAGAACAAGGGAATGGTAAACTGCTTCTAAGTAGTCTCTACGTGGAAAAATCCTGGAAAAAGATTTCCATATGTCTCAATTGACTTGATCCTGAAGCTGAGGCTCCAATACTTTGGCCATCTCATGAGAAGACTCCTTGGAAAAGATCTTGATGTTAGGAAAGTGTGAAGGCAAGAGGAGGAGGGGACAACAGAGGATGAGATGGTTGGACATTGTCATCGAAACTACCTACCAGAATGAATTTGACACAACTCCGGGAGGCAGTGGAAGATAGGAGGGCCTGGCGTGCTCTGGTCCATGGGGTCACGAAGAGTCGGACATAACTTAACAACTAAACGACGGTGAATTGACTTGACAGTACATGTTGATGATGATTAGAGAGTCAAACCCAAATCTCCAAAATCCTAAAACTAACACTCTCCACTGACTCTCAAGAGATGAATAGAAACCACAGAATATTGGTACACACCAAGAAGGCAGGAGCTCAAAATTGGGTGCCATTTTCGCTGGTGTTCCCTTATCAAACTGAACATGCCTAACTACCAGTGCTGCGGTGGAGCCATGGCTTATAGGGGCAACACCCCTAGATTTTCTGAGGAGCACAAACTATGGCATAATGCGCCACCCAACTCAGGAATGGATTTTCTCCAAGAAAAATAGGTGGGCTGAAATCCTGTTGCTTAGCAGGATCTTAGCAGGATAGTCAAAGCTATGGTTTTCCCTGTAGTGATGAATGGAAGTGAGAGCTGGACCATAAAGAAAGCTGACTGCCGAAGAACTGATGCCTTTGAATTGTGGTGCCGGAGGAGACTCTTGAGAGTCCCCTGGACTGCAAGGAGAACAAACCTATCGATTCTAAAGGAAATCAACCCTGAGTGCTCACTGGAAGGACAGATCCTGAAGCTGAGGCTCCAATACTTTGGCCATCTCATGAGAGGAGAAGATTCCTTGGAAAAAACCTTGATGTTAGGAAAGTGTGAAGGCAAGAGGAGAAGGGGACGGCAGAGGACGAGATGGTTGGACAGTGTTATCAAAGCTACCAGAATGAATTTGAACCAACTCCGGGAGGCAGTGGAAGATAGGAGGGCCTGGCGTGCTCTGGTCCATGGGGTCACGAAGAGTCGGACACGACTAAACGACGAGCAGGATCTAGTAGGTCACAACTAGAGTCAGCCCATTGGAATAAGTAGAACCTATGGTGCAGTTGGCTCACTAGATCCCTGCTGATTCAGTGGGATTACTCTAGTTGTGACTGACTGACCATGCTAAGCAACAGGAGTTCTGCTATTATTGCAAACTGTTCCTGTTACAATGTAGTCTTTAAGGGTAGTTTGGTCTCAAAAGACCTCCTCCTTGACTGTTGACATGCACAAATCTTACATGTTTGCCCTCTTCTTAAGGGGCACATGGGCCATGGAGACGGTCATAATGAGCACCTGCATATCCCTATTTACACTTATAACACCGGTAACTAACCTAAGATTCTTGCCATTTCTTTCTAGGAAACACCAAGAAAGAAAGAAATGGACAGGTGAGGAATGAATGAAGGCCTCTTTCCTTTCACCATTGATTTATTTGCTCGCACACGTGCTTGGTTAGAAACCCATTAGTCCAAGCCCCACCACTGAAGTGACCAATCTCTCCTTCTCTGAATCCCCAGGGTTGGGACTCTGAGGGCACAATTTTCAAAATGCAATCAACTGAATTATTTAAGTCGGGAAATGCCGACTTAATATCAGTAATGCCTCATGCCATTTTAGAGACCTTTCAGGACAAATAAAGACACTTTATAAATAAATTGAAAAGGATTTATATAATAAATAAATAAATAAATTTATTCAAATTTTTATTCAAAAATATTTTATTCAATAAGGTCTTTTCGATAAGGTTTATTCAGTAAGGTGTAATTCATATTTTTCTGGACCACTCTTCATCCATGAAAATGAGTTTAAGGTAATTTACACAGGCAACGTCGTCCACCACAAAATAATAAAATAGAATCAATGTCATGCTCTAAAAGTAAGAAAAATAAAACAACTATCCTCCCATCGACCAGTTTAAAACTCTCTCAAAAAAAAAAACACCTCAAAATTATCTGGAAAAACAGAATAGGTATAGATACCTAAAAGAATAGGGCAGTGGTGCTGAGAGGGCACTCCAGAGGCCAAGATGCTATCACAGAAACAGGCCTCCATGAAAGACTTTCTTTTACCAAAGGCCATCCATCTCACTTCCTTTCTCTCTTGACTCTCTAAGGCAGTGGTCCCCAGCCTTGGGCCTCCAGATGTTCTTAGACTACAACTCCCACAAGCCTTCACCACCACCTCTGCTGCCCAGGATTCCTGGGAGTTGATGTCCAAGAACATCTGGAGGCCCAAAGTTGGGGACCACTGCTCTAAGGAACAGATATACAGTTGCTTTGTTCCTATATACCTTTGTGGATTCACATCTGTGTAGTTAGGATGAGAGTTTAAGCCTGTCTATGTGGAATGTAACATGCTTATAAAGTTCACTTGTTTATAATTGCCTTTTCTGTTGAGTTGTGGATTTGTCACAGGACTGGCGGCCCGCATGCCTATGCAGCATCTGCTCTGCTACAAGGAAGGGAAACCTTAATATTTTTCTTCTCTGTCACAGTGTAAATACTCACAACAAGCAGGACATGAGGCGCCCTTCCTGGTATTTGGGTCCCAAAGCTGCTCAACATTTTAAGGATAAGCACCAATAAAGCATTTTACAGTTCAATCAGCTAATCTATCTTGCCTATGATATTCATAGGGGAAGGAGTTGCAAAAATTAATCAAATAGTTCTTTCAAATCCATTTATTTGTTCATTGCAGAATTTGTAGGGTCATTTTTTTAAAAAGCACAACTCCAGGAAGCTCATAATACACAAAGCAAAGTATGGATCAATAAAATTAGTATTTTCATAAATGTTGAAGTATCATAGGTATATTTGGACATTCTTCATTTGCTGTTTAAAAAAATGAAACAAAACAGGAAATATTACTCAAATATTTGCCAAACTGTTTCTGGGGACTGTTTGAGGGAAGATCCCTGTGATGCCACAGGTATTGATCAAATGGCATCATCACTGGTGACGCTGGAACACGATTTGGGGGATAGATGTCCAAAGGTACCCCTCAGCGGAATGATTAGGAGCCCCTCCCCTGACTTCCAACGAACTGGGGCTGGTTTATCCCATCGTAAAGTATTTCTGTGAGGGGAAAATGTGAAGGCCTTTCCAAACTGACTCTACCATCGGCCCGACTGTAGCGTCCCCCGGGCCTTGGACCCCTTCCCTTTGACCCTTTCATTCTGCCTCATCATTTGTTTCTTGTTCTGCTGTAGTTATTTTTCACTCACTGTTTTCCTCCCCGCTACCCTATTCATCATGAGGGCACAACAATCTCAAGATCATTATTTCTCTGACAGATCCAACCAGACAGAAGGAAATAATGAAAAAGGAGAATCTGGATGAGGTAAGTATCACCTGGGTATCCCTCAGGTGGGTTGTGTCTGGCATAACATTGGGCTTCTTAACACCCTGTTCAGATCTTCTCTCCTTGTGGTTCCTCCTTCCAGAGACCTGCTTCCCTTTATTATGCTCAACTACAACATCCCCGAAGGAAATCCACCAGCATTCGAACTGCAGACAGCTCCACAGTGTATGCAGTCATCGTCTGACACCATTTCCATCATTTTTCACTCATGCCTTAAGAGGGAGAGAGAGAGATACACACGCCATTTCATGACCTACAAACACTGCTCTGTAAAGTACTAGAAGATTATAGTAGACTTTCTACATATTTCCATCTCTAAATGTTTGGATCAAACGAGATGTTAGCGGAATGCTGATTCTGTTTGATTACCCCTTTTCCCCTCCCACAATAGCATCTCAACACAATGAGACTTGCAAAATAAACTTGTTTGTACTTTCCAATGGGCAACCACAAATCCCCTCACTCTACACACAGAATACACCGAATAAGGAAAATCATGTGTTATATATAAAAATATTACCATCTGAGGGAACATCTCTTCTGAAAATTTCATAAGCTTATTCTCATTCCCAACATCTGAAGACAAATACAATCTGTCCCGTCCAGCTCCCTGATTTTGCTGGTTTTGGGACTGCCTCTTTGCCTTGGCCCGCTGAACTAGTGTATCTTCAAATTGGGAGAGGCCATGATGCACTGCCTGCCTCCAGGCTGAACACTCAGATGTCAAGGTTTCCCAGATGTTGAGGTCCATTCCTAAGGCTTTCAGATCCCGTTTGCAGATATCCTTGTATCGCAGCTGTGGTCTCCCTCTGGGGCACTTTCCCTGCACTAATTCTCTATACAGGAGATCCTTTGGAATCCGACCATCAGCCATTCTCATGACGTGCCAACGTAGACATCGCCGTTTCAGTAATGTATACCTGCTAAAAATTCCAGCTTGTTCTAGGACTACTCTGTTTTGAACTTTGTCCTGCCAGGTGATGCCAAAAATGCATCGGAGGGAACGCATATGGAACATGTTCAGCTTCCTCTCCTGCCGTGCACAAAGAGTCCAGGACTCACTGCAGTACAGGAGTGTGCTCAGGACACAGGCTCTATAGACCTTGATCTTGGTATATGCTGTCGGGACTAGTTTTTCAACAGTAGGAGTGTCTGCTTTTCTTGTGAACTCAATTATAGCTGCTGTTTTAGATATATACCACCCTAAACAGCTGAGGACCAGGATATGTGAAAGATTGCCTTCTTCAATATTTACCTCAAGAATTCAAAATTTTCAACGGAGGTCTCTTATGGGTCTCCTGCCCCTCACCCCTGAGGTTGTGCTGGTGAGGAGGTGAGACAGGGCTTTCTCTGTAGAAGCCATTCAATTGTGGAATTCCCACTCTGAAGAAGTTAAGCCAGCCCAGCTACAGCAGCTAATTGTATTGTTTTCAAGGGCTTTTGGTCTCTAGGGTTGGCTTTAATAACTGGCTTATGAAAAAACATTTTGGATCTACTTTTAAACAATGCTTTTTTTTCTAGTATGAATCATGTTTAATAGCTTTAACTTACTGTAAATTGCTGTGGGATCCCTAGGGGGTAGAAAGGCAATATAAAAATGTTTTAAATAAATAATAAGTATTAAGAAATCAAAATGTTTGCAGAAATGTGCATGTTCATTAGGGGAACTATTTGCATCCCCCCCCAAGTTATATGTAGATCAGCCTGATGAACAAAACCAAGCTAGTGGATTCTGTTGATAAATCTTGGAAGATGTAATTATACAACACAAACCTGCCACATTCCAGTCTTTCCCTTATAAACACACACACACACACACACACACAAGCAAGCTACAGGAAGTCAGATTTAGGCTGAATATCAGGAAAAACCTCTTAACTGTTAAAGCAGTACAACAATAGAACTAGTGACCTCAGGAGGTGGTGAATAATCCAACACTGGAGACATTAAAGGGAATATTAGACAACCATCTGTTAGCTGGTTGGATTTGGATTCCTGCCTTGGTCAGGGGGTTGGACTTTCACCCACCTTTCTCCTATAAAAAGACCTAGCGTGACTTGAATATTAAGCAAATTAATAACATTACATTAAGAACATTAGGTGAAGCATGACTAAAACAGATTTAGAAGGAACAAAAGGCAAACCATCCCATTTTAAAACCTCTCCTAAGCAGTCGGTCACTAAAGGAAAAGTGACAGAGAGGGGCGTCTTGGCCTGCTTGTGGAAGGACGGCAACAAGAGGACCAGCCTGGCGTCCTGTGGGAAGGAGTTCCAGAGTCTGGGAACAGTGGCAGAGGAGGCCCTTTGAGGGCACAGAGCACCTGTGAGGATGATGGGACAGAGACACAATTCCCAGAATTCACAATAGAGAGTCCTAGGCGTTGTAGTCCCAGAAATTGTTTGGTTTTGTTTTTAACCTCTGCCAAGTTTAGACAGAAGGGACGTTCCTTTACTGCCGATCTTGAAGACCTGGGTACCATAACTGGGAACACTTGCTGAGCTTGTGTGTATACCTTTAGTGCTGAAGTGGCATTAAGGGGCACCCACCAGCACGAAGCGGGAAGAAAGAGAGGCTCTTTAGGGACTGACCTCCCACATTGCTGCTCTAAATCATGAAGTGTGAAAGAAGCTTCTTGCATTGTCGGAGTTTCCTTTCAGTGACTGAGAGTAGATGGTAGGACACTAAACATGGTAACAGATGAGTGCTTTCGAATTTAGCCACCACAGCTTCCTTTTCTTGCTTCCTTTTTCTGCTCATCATCTTTCTACAGCCTCCTTGCTCCTCGCCTTCCTCCTCCTCCTTAATCTTAATGCCGTAACACCTGCCTTTAAGATGTCCCCCTGGACTTCGTGTTGGTTCTGCTGCTTAACGCTGGCAAACGTTTGGAGAGTAATCTCCCGAGGTACTTTTCTATTTGCGTGGCTTTGCACATTGAACTGTGAAATCCCTCATAGTTTATTACTCATATTTGAATTCTAATATTTGAATTCATTGTGATTTTGAACATATGTATTTCTACATGGTCTTGAGGACAAAGGTAGGCAACAGGGATACTGGCCATTTTAAAAAATTCTGCACTGATACCTATGAATGAACATGTGCGAATTTAAGGAAATCAATGCCTGAGGAAGGGGACTTGTCCACGAAAGCTTTTAGTCTTTCATGTGCCATAGCGTTTTTAGTCTGCTGTCCTACTCTTTGGTGAGGAAAGTCCTCCTTTTTCAGGCTATCTCATGCATGAAAACTCATTTGCTTTTACAGAACATAGACGTGGACTGATCCTGAGGCATCACATAGGAAAGTTATGTCTAAATATAGCTAGTAATCATGATCATCATCACATGCCACCAAGTCAATTCTGATTTGCGGCGACCTTTTTCCAGGGTTTTCCAGGTAGCCTATGTTCAGAAGTGGTTTGCCATGCCTTTCCTCTGGGGGTGCCCTGGGACTGTGTAGTGTGCCCAAGGCCACATAGGCTGGCTCTTCTTCGATGCGCCAATGGGTAGAAGTTTGAACTCCAAACTTCTGTCTCTGCAGCCAGATACCTAAGCCACCAAGCTAGCCAGCCAGCCATATAGCTAGAAAACTGTAAATTTCTTCTCCCGGTATTGGTCCTTATGGAGCTGAAACACGAAGCTCAGGGGAGTGGAGATGGATTTGATGCGGTTTTTTTTAAAAGACTACATCTCACCGAATCTCACAGCTAACATGATCATTGGTCATACTGGCTGAGGGAATACTGGGAGTTCCAGGTTTTTTAAAAAAATTAATATAACAAAATATAACAAAAACATAAATGACAAATGGAATCACAACTCAAATATACAGTATAACCTACCACCATCAGGAATATAAATGTACATACTGTGTATTCTCATCCATATGTTTCATCTTTATTTATGTCATGTGCCACATCTCTTTCTAAAATCATAATGATTCTTGTGTTGAGGTATAAGCGTTATGTTTTGTAAATTCATATTCTATATACGGTTCCAGATCCCATGAAAACTATTTCCCTTCAATAAACCTTTTCTAACTTTCAGTTCACAAGTTGATTGTGAATAGCTAGATTCCACATCTCCTTATACCATTCTTCCAACATCAATTATTATTTTTCGAGATCTTTGCAAATATCCATCAAGCTGCTGTTAACATAATAACAATTAGTTCCATTTCCCCCCCTATCTAATTGACTGTTTCCAAATATATTTAACAATGTTAACACTGGACATCTTTGTATATCTGTCCCTAAAATTTATCTAATCTCATTAAATATTGTCGTCCATTCCTTCTATCTCTCTTCACATACCCACCATGAATTATGGTATGCTCCCCCTTTCTTTTTTTACATCTGCAACAGCAAGTTGCAGATTTTTAAAAGTTACTTTTTCCACCTCAGCCAAACCATGGCTACAAATTATGGCCTCCATGTGAGTATCTTTGGAGCTACTGGTGCTCATACTGAATCATTCCAATTGAAAATATGTGGCCTTGTGAACATGCAGAAAGACCTGCTAGCTGTACATCAGATCTGTGGCAACTACTTCAGAAAATCAATCTGTCTGAGAAAAATATAATCTCTTGACTACTATGCAGTGAGAAATGAGTAGACTGACTAAGTTACAGAAGTTTTCGTTTTCAGTTCCACTGGGGAGTTTTTTTGTTTTTGTTTTTCATAATGTTAATTTTGACAACTTCCTCCCCAGCATGGGGAATTCCTCCACTCCATGGTTCTGCAGCCAACCAAGTTTTTCCTTACCTCAAACTGAGTATATCAAAGTAGGGGAAAAGTTCTGGTTTTACACAAAAGCTCAGAAGGAGCAGAAAGAGGGACAGATGTTGGACAGCTGAAGGATACAGGCAAAAGGGGGGGAAAAAGAGGTAAGTGGCTGTTAAGTGAATATGGTATCCAGGCCTTTCTCTCATTCCTGCCATTTCTGCAGGTGCATTTGAGGGAGACCTGGGAAAGGGCCTTTTCAGTGGCTTCTCCCAGATCTTGGAACTCCCTCCCACAAGAATCCAGGCTGTCCTTCCTTAAGCAAGCAAAGACCTTTCTCCTCAGAAAAGCTTTCTCTTAGTGACTGGCTGTGGGATTTTTAAATAGATTGTTGTCCCTTACTGCTTTGAATGTGTTTTTGATGTTGTTTTTGTTTACCATATTTTAGTTGACGATTTTTGGAATTTGTATATTTACTAGGTTTAACTTTGAACAATGTATTTCAATTGATCTGAAAGCCGACTTGGATCCTCTTTAAGGAGAATGGCAGAGGAAAATATTTTAAATACATAAATAAGTGTTGAATGAATGTTATGTTTGTGGGGCAAGGCTTGTTATAGGAAGGAAGGAAGGAAGGGGTTATTAAGAAAGAGGATGGCGGTATGAGATGGAAAGCAGACGTTCCTTAGCTAACCAGCTTTCCTTAGCCCTTGGACTTATATTTAGAATAGCCCTTGCCCTGAAGCAGATAAAATTTAAAAAAAAAAACAGATGTTATTTTGAGGTACTACAGTGCTCAAAACGTCACAAGGTCCAAGAAGTGACTTTTCTAAGTTCTGGTGATAATAGACAAGAGTACCTTTGAGCATCTGCAGAATTCTTGCTTTCTCTTTGTGTCCCTCTTGAATATGGATGGATTGGAGCAAGTTATAACTGCTGTAGTGAATAAAAATAAGAATTGGTGATATAAGTGTATATATGTATAAGTGGTTAAGACAGTGAGCATGTAAAATTGAAGGTAGACCTTCTTTTATCTGTGTTTTGGACTGCGAAGGTAAACCCCATGTTGTCCAGAAATGCTCACATGTATTACAAATGCTTCTCCTTTTTATTTTTGGCATATTTAGTGAAAGGTGGGGCATATGTTAATTAAAAGAAGAAAAATGGAAAGGAGACAAGAAAGAGGCCCTGATCAGGACAAAAGTGGCCTTTAAATAAAACAAACAAACAAACAAATAAATAAAAAGGCCCCAGGACACATTTAAAATCCTTTTTCTAAAAATGTTCAAAAGGACATAAACTCTGATGCATCTCTGTTCAAAGAGACCATGGCTTAAACACCGTGCTTTCATACTGAGATGCTGATGCAGAAATTACTAATTAAAGAGATACTTCTCAGCTTTATTTATTAATTTCTGGTAAGCCTAGGCCACATACTTTTCATAATATAGCCTTTTCACCCCAAACGAGGAAGGGAAAGTATATGCTTTGATTTGGAGAAGAAAGGGGGGAAAGCTTACCAACTTGCCTAGCGTAGAGGCTGGACTTGATGACCAATAGGGTTCCTTCCAGCTGCGCAGTTTTAAGATGATTATTACCGATAATAATCTCCCAGAAATTTCAGATGGTTTGCACACATAATGAGATGGAGATGACAGCGCCAAATTAGGTGGCCCCAAACGTTGTCATTCTTGTCTTACTTTAAACAAACGAAAGGCTAAAATATTCCTTGAAGCTATTAAACTACCTAATTATATATTTCACTGTGGGGGCAGGGTTGAGATTTTGTGTGTGAGAGAGAGACAGAGAGAGATCAGAGAAACAGGTGAGATTATAGCAGCTCACCGTTAACTGACCAATTAATTCTGTAAGAAAAGAGACTCCTAAAGTTCAACACCCCAGTTCTTAGGATGGCCAATGGGAATGATGGGAATTGTAGTCCACAAAGTAATCATATTTGTACAGGGACATTCGATTATCCAACTGTAGTGGAGGCTATGTTAGTCATAAGACAAACACTGATGATAACAATCGAGCAGTCAACCTTTTAAAAACAAAAAGTAGCATCTGGGGCATTTGGCGTTTTGTCATTGAATACTGTATAATCCCCTGCCACTTAGTAGGACAAACTCAGAAATCTATTTCTGATAAATAAAGCAAGTAAATGATGAGTAAAGCAGGAAAAACACTAGATTTGGTTACCACGGCGCCTCTCAATTCAGAAGACAAATGGGCCACCCGGAAAAGAAGATCAAGGGTTCCACTTTTGAAAAACAAACAAAAACAAAAAGCAGTTTAATATCTAGAGATACTTTAATATCTGTACATCTGAAAGAAAAGCAAATGCTTGCCTAAGCAAAAACAGGTTGTCCTTGGTAGCTTCTAAGACTCCTATGGAATGTGATGTTGTTGGAAGGAAGGAAGGAAGGAAGGAAGGAAGGAAGGAAGGAAGGAAGGAAGGAAGTTTGGTTCATGAAGGAGAAAAGGTGAAAGGATTCTGTTTCTTCTTCCCATGCTTCAAAACCTTGTTCATCTGTCAGCAGCCAACAGTGGTGCAATTAGAAAATTTTAGCTTCTGGACTGAATTTTTCTTACAACCCACTCCCCTGTGCTGCCCACTCTCATTAGATGGTAATATGTAATGTTTTGCTTATGTCAAAATATGGCAAGTGCATGGGGACCCATACTTCTGCCCCATTTTAGCGATTCAGGCGAATATTTTAGTGAGAAAGAAAGGAACAAGATGCTCTTTTTTCCTTTATTTCCGTAAACCAGTGGTCCCTAATCTTGGGCCTCCAGATGTTCTTGGACTACAAATCCCAGAAGCCTTCACCACCACCTCTGCGGGCCAGGATTTCTGGGAGTTGAAGTCCAAGAACATCTGGAAGCCCAAGGTTGGGGACCACTGCTATAAACAACATGACAAAACTAAGCTGTTCACAGTTGCCCTTCAGCATCTCTCCCTGGGGCAGATATCTCACTCTGTCTAATGTTAGGGCCAGTGTTGCTAAGCCTGAAATTTAGAAGAACTCCCATATAGGTTAGAAAGATACCACAACATTTTGCTCTGGTTTATTCCACACCTGTGTACGGAGTGTGAAAAATAGAAATGTGGGTGGGAAGGGGCTCCTGTGGCACTCAAAAATGTTCCTCCACCTCCTCTACCTTGACTAAGATTGGTCCTCTGTTGCCCGCCACTACCCTTCAGTAACCATCTGCTTCCACTCTTCCCCACATTCGAGAAAGAGGGGGATTCCCCTGGGGATCTCTCTGTCTCTCTTTCTGACTGCAGAAAAAAATCCCCCAAATTTTGGAGCTATAGGGTGATAATAAGTGAAGGGAATAAATGCCTGTAGTATCTGGAGAGAGGAAAAAATGAGCCCTCTGTATGAGTACCAGATGCACTGGAGGGTAAATCCAGTCCACTGCAGACTGTGGTCTGAGTAACCAGGAGGGAGATACCAGGGTGGGAATCCCAGAGTTTCAGTTGTTCATTCTCTTCAGGAAGGCTTTCCCTTAGAGACTGTTTTTCTATTCAGGAGGGTGTTTTTTTTTTTAATGGATTGTTGTGCCTTACTGTTTTGAATATGTTCTTGGTGTTGCTTTTGTCTACCATTTTTAGTATGGTATTTCCTTGATCCTTTTTAATATTTATATCCTTACTGGGTTTTTTCAAGCTTTAAATGTTGTATTTTAATGATGTAAAAGGGGAGGTGGAAGGAGCTGTGCATTTCACCCTGAACTCACTAGAGCATAGGTTTCCAAAGTGGTCTGCGAGATCCCCCAGGGGTCGATTTCGACTTGCAGGGGGTCCACATCAGAGAGAGAAAAAAACTGGGGGTGCACAAGATGTAAATGGGGGTCTACGTGAGCAGATCCCATTAGGCAGATCATAAGAAATATTTAGGCAATCTGGAATTACATCAAGCACAGATTCTGTGTACATAATATTTCATAATATTTTTAAATTAGGTACTGTGTACTATCTGTATTGTGGTGTGCGACATTCATGTGTTTATCCTGCATTATGGGCTATCGCAAGAAAGTTTTTGATAGCTTTTCCATCTTCGTACCTCATGGAAAGGGGTTTTAGAGCAGTTTCTAATCTTCTTTGCAAAAAAAAAGTCATTGCAAATCACTGAATGTGGAGATTTAAAATTATACCTAACTAATTTCAAACCAAATATTGACAAACTATTATCAGAACAGCAGGTTCATCCCTCTCATTAACATCATTAGCTGTGTATTAATTTATTAATTTGACTAAGTTCTGATATATTTTTTGTTCCAAGTACAAATATTTAGTTGCATTTTGTGTTTTTTCAATAAAGGTATGAATAAAAATTGTACGATTTTTCTACACTTGTGCACTCTTTCAAAAAAAACCTTAAAACACATTTGAAGTAGGTTTAGGAAAATGCGATATTAGGTAGGCAGGAGGTCTACGGAAAACAAAGAAGTTGGCAAGTGGACTACAGGGCAAAAAAGTTTGGGAACCTATGCACTAGAGCAGTGGTGTCGAACTGTGGCCCTCCAGATGTTCTTGGCCTTCAACTCCCAGAAATTCTGGCCAGTAGAGGTGGTGGTGAAGGCTTCTGGAAGTTGAAGTCCAAGAACATCTGGAGGGCCACAGTTCGACACCACTGCAGAGGAATGGCAAAATATAAATATTTAGAAAAGAAAACATACTCTTAAACTTCATGTACAAGGGCATTATCCACACAGTTGGCCATGGAGCAACTGGAGAATGCAAATTGGCGATATGGGTGGCACTGCCACCGTCTTTATTGTGCCACCTGAGTCAACTGCCTCAGTTTGGCTCATGGCCATCCTAGCCCTGTGCTATTTTCTAGAGATGCAAACTGTCCCGGGAACACACCCAATCAGAAAGGATTCTGACCTGCAAATTGTAGCCCTCAGAGTATGATGGGTTAAGGAGGAACTGGGGAGCCTCTCAGGGTGATGCATAAAGTGGGGCACGGTGGACCCCATTTCTTTTTCCTACTTTCTGTTCGCATGGATGAGGACTGTAAGAGCGATGCAATTTGTAGGCTTTGTTTTAAATATATATTTTTCTGCTACAGCACTAAACTGAAACAGTATTCATTCATAAGAGCAGAACTAGTATAGGAGCTCACTGGAGGGACAGATCCTGAAGCTGAAGCTCCAATACTTTGGCCATATCATGAGAAGAGAAGACTCCTTGGAAAAGACACTGATGTTGGGAAAGAGTGAAGGCAAGAAGAGAAGGGGATGACAGAGGATGAGGTGGTTGGACAGTGTCATCGAAGCGACCAGCATAAATTTGACCCAACTCCAGGAGGCAGTGGAAGACAGGAGGGTCTGGCATGCTCTGGTCCATGGGGTCACGAAGAGTCAGACACAACTTAATGACTAAACAACAACAAAGTGTAGGAGCACAGGGGACAAGGGAAATGTGTGACATGTGGAGATTTGAAACCCACCCCTTCCCAGGATCATTTCTGTGTGGATGATGACAGCAGTTTCAATGCCAGCATGCGCTATACAGAGGTTTGCCTCTAACCAGGACAGCCTTCCATGTGATCACACCCTGAGATACAACAAAAATCACATGTAGGTTTTGGGGCAGAAATAACTTTGTGAAAGAAGTTGAGGAATGAGATCGTGTTGTGAGAAGCATGAAATCTAAGAGGCAAGAGGTAATCTGGAAAATTTGAAGCGTTGTTTCCCATACTAGGGAGTGAATCCGATAGGGAAGCATGAAGAAATTCCAAGAGAGGGGTGTGTGTGTGTGTGTGTGTGTGTGTGTGTGTTGGTTTAAATAAACATCTGTGATAGACAGGATTTCTAGAATTCAGGATTTTCTGGAAAACACTATGTGTCCTTATCTCTGAGAAATTTTAAATTTTAAAATATTTATTTTCAGCAACACATTTCAAAATATTCTCCCTGCACGATAGCTTATTATGTCGTTATATTTTATTTTTGCTATATTTTATTTTTGCTTTCTGACTGCTGTCATCATTGGGGGATTCTTGGGGGGGGGGGTTCTTTCTTTGATGAGATGTTAATTTGGTGAGGGATTGGGCATTTTTTGTGTTTATACTCTTTTATGTATGCAAGCCACCCGGAGTAGTGGCATGCCAGTAGATGGGCAGGATAAATTTCTAATAAATAAATATATGATAAATAAATATGTTTAGTTTAAAATATTTTTAAATTCTTATTATTTTTAACGTAAAATAATTTTGTTTAAATGGAAAAGGAAACAGAAAATGGGGTATGACACGGAAAAAGTTGTGAATCGTTGCATGAAGGGATTGAGAAGAGCCAAGAAACCATGAGGTGAATGATAACTCATACATCGCCCTTGAAGTTCCTAGTCAATTCTTTGGCTACAGATTTTTAGCAGCATATTTAGGGTAACGCATGATTTCTGTTCATCTGACCTCAGACCAGCACTGGTGAGGATAGTTATTTTTGGATGAGGAAATTGAACTGAGAGAAAAAGGATGAGATTGACAGGGAAAAATGTACCCAGAAGCACTGACCACTGGAAACCTGAGGTGAATTCTGAACTCATTGATGAAAAGTTGGCCTAAAAATGTATCTGTCTATGTCTGTTCTTAGCAAGTCTAAGCTTTAACAGCCTGCTCTGATTCAGGAGATATATTGCTATGCTGGCATCTTTATGAGCCAATGAGGATACAATATTGAATTGGTGATGACTTTGACCAGGATACAAAGCTATGAAAAGAAAGAAGTAACAAAACATGATAACCCTCCAGTGCGAAAGCTTGCTAGACCGCGTTCTCTTAATGTTTCTCATTCCTCTGTCTTGCAGCTGTAGCGAAATGTCTTCCGAATACCCAAAGGAGAAGGAAATTGAACCACTCAGCCATTTTGACAAGGTGGGTTTCATGGAATGGCTTGTATTTCTCACCTTCTTCTCTCCTTCTTGCGGGCACTAAGGCTCAGAGCACTGAAAGCTACTTTTACAAAATAAATGGTTGCAGTTAAATCTCCAAACCCCCTCCCTGCCGACAAAAATAGTACAGTGGTGCCTCGACTTATGAACTTAAAATCCGTCCCAGATGTTCATAAGTCAAAAAGTTCGTAAATTGAATCAGCATTTCCGATAGGAACGCATTGAAAACCAATGAATCTGTTCCGGCAGTTTTTTGTTTGTATGTAGAGACGCCGTTTGTAAGTCAAACCATTACTGTAGTTCCCATAGAAACCAATGCAAAACCAGTTAATCTGTCCTCTACCACTAGGGGGAGAATTTTTTTTAACCTAAGATGACTTAGGTTAAAAAAAGGGCAGGAAAGGAGGGAGGGAGGGAAGGAGGGAGGGAGGGAGGGAACAAACACCTTTTAAACAAAACACCTTTAAAACCAAGCAGCTTTAAACCAAACCAATCACCTTTTAAACCAATTTTTTCATTTTAAAATTACATTACCACGCAATACCAGGCAGTCTAAAGTCCATTTCCCGCTTCCCCTGCTTTTTTTGTTCGTAAGTCGAAATGTTCTTATGTAGGGGCGTTTGTAAGTCGAGGCACCACTGTAATTAACCTTTATTGCTGTGGTTTGAAAGCAACTTTTCACTTCTCCATTTCTCAAAACTAATTAAATTGTTTAACTAATTGTGTTTGTGTGTGTATAAAACCTAAGTATTGAAGGAGCCTTGTGGCACAGTGGTTAAACTGCGATACTACAGCCACAGTTATATATATTGTACCTCATGTTGCTGTTACCTTAGAATTCACAACAGAGCATGAGGTGCAATGTGAGTCATGTGATATTATTTCTCTACCATGTATTGAGCATTTGAACCTTGTGAAACTCCTTTTCCATCATATAGTTAGGCAGCACTACCGTAACAATAAAAGGAACTCTAAAAGTTACAGTTACCTATAATGGATATGAGGTCATCTTTCTTAAGTTACAACAATCATAACATAACTTAGTTACACATTCTTTTGGGGAAAGGAACTATTGATTGATTGATTGATTGATTGATTGATTGATTGATTGATTGATTGATTGATTGATTGATTGATTGATTGATTGATTGATTGATTGATTGATTGATTGATTGAGTTGAGTTGAGTTGAGTTGAGTTGAGTTGAGTTGAGTTGAGTTGAGTTGAGTTGAGCTGAGTTATGTTAAGGCATCTGGGACAAAGAGCCTTTCCAGTGGGATGATTGAGGAGGTGGGGAAACATTTTTTTTCTTGTTCCTTTGGCCACTCGGAAGTACTGTATAATCATTCACATTCATTGTGGCAACAATACTCTCACAGGAAAGCTGTCTTGACTCCAAGATGACAATCAATGACTCTGTGTGTTTCAGGGTAGTCTTCACTATCAGAACATACGCAGTGGACAAGGGGAAGAAATTGTGGCATCTCAGCTGCCGCATCTCCTTGAGGCTTTGCATCAATTGGCAGACCTGGGCTTCCCTCTTGAGAAGGTGTGGGAGAGGCTGAGGACTGGCGTTCCGTTTAATCAGAAAGTGGCTGAGCTGGAAGCACGGCAGAAGACCTTGGAGAACATTATCTCGGTCTTGAGCCATGAGTTGGGTAGAAGAGAGGAAGACCCCGGAGTCACCCTTGGGGAGGCCATGGCCAGAATTCTCTACCTGGAGGAGAAGGTAAGATGAGCTGCATGACCTAGAGCGGTCGTTCTTAACCTTGGGTTACTCAGGTGTTTTTGGACTGCAATTCCCAGAAGCCTTCACCACCAGCTGTGCTGGCTGGGGTTTCTGGGAGTTGCAGTTCAAAAACACCTGACTAACCCAAGGTTGAGAACCACTGACCTAGAGTGGTCGTTCCCAACCTTGAGTCTCCAGGTCTTAGACTACAACTCCCAGGAATCCAAGCCAACACAGCTAATGGTGAAAGGTTCTGGGAGTTTTAGTCCAAGAATAAAGCGGTTGAGAACCACTGTGGTTGAGCACCACTGACCTGGAGAGACCATATTTCACTTTAATGAAATGACCTACCACCTAAGTCACTGGTTCTTAACCTTGAGTTACTCAGGAGTTTTGGACTGCAACTCCCAGAAGCCTTCACCACCAGCTGTCCTGACTGGGGTTTCTGGGAGTTGCAGTTCAAAAGCATCCGAGTAACAAAGGTTAAGAACCACTGACCTAAGTGATAACCCTAAGCATTTCCCTCTTCTTCCAGATTATCTTGTAACCCTTTAAATACATATATAAGTTAGGTCAGAATTATTATCATCTCCACATCAAGAGCTCTGGAAAAGGCCCTTCCTTGAACTAGGTGTATTGACTGAAGAATGATAAGAGTTTTGGTCCAAAAAGTTAGCTTTCCAAGCCTGTGATTTTAGACAACGCTGATGAAATACCAATTGTCTGCTGGAAAAATTCAAATTCCATGCTCAAAATTATGTTACTCTGGTGGGTTGGAGAACCGCACTTTGTCTACTTGTTTTTTTCCTTTGTTGTAAAGAGGCAATAGAGGAGCAGGGGCAAGGGAAAGGCAAGAGATCCCATGTAGATGCTGGGCTTGAGAACAGATCCTCCTGGTTCCAAAATGTTGAATGTCCTCTAGACCAGTGGTTCCCCAACTTGGGTTATCAAGGGCTTTGGGAAGTTGCCGTCCATGAACATCTGGGGACCCAAGATTGGGAACCACTGCCCTAGGCCTATAATCCAATGCCTCAGCCTTCTCCAACCTGATGTCCTCCAGATGTTCTGGAAGGTGGAGGGATCCCAATGGATCATCAGTTTCAGCCCTTATCTGGATCTTCATAAAGAAAAGTGGGACGGTGGTTAAACTGCTGTACTGCAGCCAAAACTGTGCTCACAACCTGGGGTTCATTCTCAGGTACCCAGCTGAAGGATGACTCAGCCATCTATCCTTCTTAGGTCAGTAAAATGAATGCCCAGCTCACTGGGGGCAGAGGCGTCAATGTATAGCCTGCATAATTTATGTACTTGTAAACTGCCCAGAGAGTGCTTTAAGTGCTATGGGGCAGTATATAAGCACCACACTTTGCTCCCCCCCTTCATAAAGCCAGGCCAGCAGGGACAATGGATAGACAATGTGGGAGCCGTAGTCCGAAATATCTTGGCTGGGGAAGGCTGTACTGATTGGAGTCTCACGTTTTATCTCCATGTTCATTGTAGACTGAACCTGTTCTATTTGCACATTTGATTCTGTAATAAAAATAAGTCACAATCTGGTTCTGTGGGTTTTGTGAATAGCTAAAAGCACCTGCCATTTTCTGCCTATGCAGAAAATGACTATGCTACTGCTTCAAGCATTTATTTTATTTTATTTTTTGCATCATGTCAAGAGTATTCTTGGGGGGCCCTGCACCTTCTGTCTCTTTGCGTTCCCAGGTGTCTCGGCCACATTCGACTACTCTCAGTGCGGTTTTAACCAGCATTGCTTGTACATGTAAATCACAGGTTGCCAAAAGCTGGTTCACTCGTGGCACAAGCCAACGAAGCCCAATGCAGTTGAGGGGAAGGCAGTAAAAACGAAATGAGGTGGAGGTGAACCGTAACAGCTACTAACAAGGGAAGAAGAGGAAAGTTAATGACAAACGTTTGGAAAAGATGCCTTCTTTCCTCTATCAGATCTGTTTTGGCCCCGCACATTTCCTATTTTCAAAATGAGTATCAGATTTAGAAAACATTTGGTGCAGCCATATTTTCAATCTCTTTTTGGAATAACTGTTCCAAGACCAGATGGCAGTGGGGGGAAAATTTGCTCTTCAGTCCTTGCCTGCTTCTTTTGAGGAAGCTGCCATGCACGGCTGCGTCTTTTCTTTGCCTTTCTTTCAAAATATATCGATAAATGACTTCCCTCTGAAGATATCGATACAGCGTTCGCTAATAACAAAACAAACAGTAAAGAACAATAGATGAGACATGAAGATATAGTACTGTACAACATTTATTATCTTACCCAGAAGACAAATGGGCCGAAGGACACCAGGAAGGCTTGCAAACATGGGTGTTTCTTCAAGACATACCCCAAAATAATAATTATTGCAGCAGGTCCAGCATCAAAAGGAGAAGTACTCTTAATCATCATCATCTTAGAACTGCAGAGCTGGAAGGGACCCCTATGGACCCCCGTCAAGGAGGCACAGTTGGGAAATTGAACTCCCAACCTCTCGCTCCCCAGCCAGCATTCCTTTAGAATAGGGTGAGAAAATGTAGCCAGCCAGATGTTTTGGGGTTACACATTCCAGCAGTATTGTTTTCAGGAGTGCTGGCAATTGTAGTCCGTCATCTGGAGGGTCACACTTGACTCACCCAAGGCTAAAACTACATGCTGTGGAAAAACCAGCTTGAATCTGCAGCAACTCCTGTCACAGCACACAATGCCAAGCCCTACTGAGGTTCACAATAGCACCTAATCTTATTCCTTTCTGCTCTGTTTTTTTTAAAGACATACCACCGTTTCAGCTGATACAGGGTTACCCTTTTTTTGCTCTTCCTTGCATTCCCACCCCCGTTAGCCTCTTCCCTTAACCACTGTTGCGTCTTCAATTCTTTTTCCTCTTTTTCCCCTCTGTCCATGCATATGGATTTGTAACCCATTTTTCATAAAGTTGTAATTAAAATTAGACGCATCTGAAGATGCTCGTAAACATCTTCTTTTTTAAAAAAAAAAATGTAGGCATGACATCACATGCCATTCCTGCCATGTGATGTCACACCCACAGCAACGGCATGCACACTGAATTAATACAACAACAAAAAAGGTACAATTTGGGAATGTGTTACAATCTCAGAACTGCAGAGCTGAAAGAGATCAGTGAGTCCAGCCCCTGTCAAGGGGGCCCAGTGGGGAATCGAACTCCCAGTCATTGGTTCCTTTCTAAACTAGCACTTCAAGCAACATCATGTCAGTTTGTAGCTTTATTTATTTATTTATTTATTTATTTATTTATTTATTTATTTATTTATTTATTTATTTATTTATTTATTTATTTATTCCATTTATACCTCGCCTATCTGTTCGTCGCGAACACTCTAGGTAGCTTTGTTGTAGTAATTTAGTCATTAAGTCGTGTCCGACTCTTCGTGACCCCATGGACCAGAGCACGCCAGGCCCTCCTATCTTCCACTGCCTCCCGGAGTTAGGTCAAATTCATGTTGGCAGCTTCAGTGACACTGTCCAACCATCTCGTCCTCTGTCGTCCCCTTCTCCTCTTGCCTTCAAACTTTCCCAACATCAGGGTCTTTTCCAGGGAGTCTTCTCTTCTCATGAAATGGCCAAAGTACTGGAGCCTCAGCTTCAGGATCTGTCCTTCCAGTGAACACTCAGGGTTGATTTCCTTTAAAATGGATAGGTTTGATCTCCTTGCAGTCCAGGGGACTCTCAAGAGCCTCCTCAAACACAACAATTTAAAAACATCAATTCTTCGGCGGTCAGCCTTCTTTATGGTCCAGCTCTCTCATTCATAAATCACTACAGGAAAAACCATAGCTTTGACTATGCGGACCTTTGTCGGCAAGGTGATGTCTCTGCATCTGTTTGTAGCTAACCTATGGCAAATGCACTGTCTTCAGTCCACTGGAAATGGGTAGTTCCAGTTCTGGTTTAGGATTAAATGTCTCATTCTCAATAACTCAGTGGTTTAGGGCTCTGGCTTCGAAGCTAGAGGTTGGGAGTTCGATTCCCTCCTTGTCCCTCCTTTCCAGGGACTGGACTTGATGATCCAGAAGGTCCCTTCCAGCTCTGCAGTTCTAAGGTTATTATTCTGAACAACTCGACAGCAGGCTTCTGGATAACGTGCCTTTGCCAGAAGACCCTCCAGGTGGACAAGGATATACCTATGAAAAGTACAGGATTGCTCAAAGAGGACACACCTGTAGAAGTGTACAATCTCTGTACGTCAGGGTTCTGTTCACCTTCAATTCAGACCCATAAAATCCCCACTCTCCCCTTCTGTGTGGACTTTTCAGGTGGAACAGCAAGAGTCACTGCTTGCCCTGAAGGATGTGATGATCAGCAACTTGGTATCTCGAATCCATGCCCTGGAACACACCACGTACGATGGGTGCTTCCTCTGGAAGATCCCTGAGGTGGGGCTTCGGATTCGGGAAGCACAAACGGGAAGCCGGAGAGCACTTTATTCCCCTGGTGAGTAAACTTCAGTGTGTGGTAGAAGGAAACAGAGAAGTGGCTTTAAAGCACCTGTCAGAACAGAGCAATCCACAAAAAGGAGGGGGACCTCAGAGTCTGTAATCAAAGCCTCTAAAATCCTGTGACCAAGAAATTTGAAATTTTGAATGTATCTCATACCAAAGGAAAATGTTCATGCTTTAAGAATTTCAGAACAGGGGCATGTTATGAAATAAGGAATGAATGGATGAGAAACAAGTGCATTTATTTTCCTTTTATATTTTATCAAACCTTGTAGTAAATTTATTACATTTAACACTTATAATTTATAAGTATAATTTATTAGTCTGTTTTTATATTAGTGATCCTGCAGCAGTAGGCAGGACGTTAATCAAATCTATCTTCGACTTTACCTGATTGTCCTTTCCTTTAATTTGGGTCTGTGATTGATTTCTTGCCCCTGGGATGTACCCCAATGATCCTTAAAAACCTCTGGGTGTTGCAGGCCATGAACATCTGGGGATTCAAGGTTGGGAATCACTGTAGTAAAAGATGTAATGAGCTGTTGGCCAGCAACGTCAGTTCACTTTGCTGTCCTCCCCAGTTCCATGCAGGCTTTTTGCTGCAGATTCACTGTTGCAGTTGTGACAGTACATTAACAAACACCATCTGCTAAAGGGTCCCGTTGCCCAATATTCTTGTACATCATCCGTGTGTATTTTTCTCCCTCTTCATCTCCATAGCATTCTACACCAGTCGCTACGGTTACAAAGTCTGCCTCAAGCTCTTCCTGAATGGAGACGGCACAGGATCTGGAACCCACCTCTCTCTTTTCTTGGTTCTGATGAAAGGGGAATATGATTTCCAACTGAAATGGCCTTTCCAGCATAAGGTAGGGGCCATTTGGTACTGGGTTTACAAGAAAGTCATGTAAAGGAGCTTCTTCATACTTCTGAAAAATATGAGGCCTTATTTTAGAAGAGCGGGTGCTCTGACTGTGAAATAGTTATTTGGAGCCTGGATATGGAGTTTTAACAAACGACAGTACCTATGAATTCACTGACTTGCAGTAGCCCTAATAGGCTTTTCGAGGTATGTGAGATATTTAAGGAATGGTTTTACTGGTGCCACCACCCAGTGGGTTTCCATGGTTGAACACAATTTGGGACCCATGTCTTCTTGCTCCTAGTCTGTCACTCTATCTACTAAACTACATACCCTGGCTCTTCATATACACGTCACCAAACAGTCATTTAGAAACCAATTACCTAGGAAGATGGTGAGCACTCCAGTGCCAGAGATACTCAAGAGAAAATTAGACAACCATCTGTCAGATCTGCTTTGACTTGGATTCCTGCATTGAGCCAAGGGGGTTGCACTTGATGGCCTTCTAAGTCCCTTCCAACTCCATTATTCCCTAATTCTGTGAAAGGAGACTACACACGACTGAAGTTGGTCCGCTCTTGATTTGTATCATCATGGCTCAAATCCAAATGTGAACCTGTATTACGAAATGCTGTTCCCCCCTCCCCCCGGTATCTCTGTAGATCCATCACCAGGAACTTTGTTGGGTTCCGGTTCCAATCAGCCCCACCTAGCATGTTCAGTAGTTGGAGATTAAGGGAGTGGTCATCTAACAACTTATGGAAGAGTAACGATTCTCTGCCCTTGTATTGGCTAAAAATTTCCAAGAGTGAAACTGGGAAACACACCTGACTCTTATTCTCCAGATGTTGTCAGACTTCATTTCCCAGCATCTAGGGTTTCCCCTTCCCAGCCAAAAATGGAGGCTGAATCTCAGTCTCCCTCAATCTGATAAAAGTCCAGTTCAACCACCATAGCAATCTTCCTGTTTGGAAAAAATAAGTATCTGTCACTTCTCTATGCAATATACTATGCAGGTACAAGGTATACCACAGAGAGGCTATATTCGCTGAGATTCAAGTTACATCAGTTCCTTTTTGAGGCAGAATTGCACCCATCAGGCCTTCCCAGTCCTCAGAAGTGTGCCTCAGACACTACATCACACAGGGTGTTGACCACATGGGAATTTGTTCCTCTATGTGGTCTGCTCTGAGGGCAGACTGATTCTCTCCTTTTCCTAGCAAGAGTGCAATGTAAGCACCAGCATGAATTAGCCTGTCCCCATGGCTTTCCTGTTATATCTTTCTGGCTCCCTGTCAGGGGCTACTCTATTTTAGGTGCAGGTAGTATCACTTCGTTTAGGGTCATTTCCAGCACATGCGATCACTGGAACCAAATCAAAATGGACGGCTTGCTGTTTTTAATTTCCCAATATCATTAATACAAATGCAGAAGAAGGTGATACCTTTATTAGACAACTAAAAACATCAAACAATCATTTAATTTTGTGAATTAAAAACCACTTCTTCAGGCATACACCAGTATCTTGTGGATAGTGCAGAAAAATTGTAAATGAATGTCTCAGAAATTCATGGCTTTGTGCAATGGGAAAATGAGGGGGGGGGGTTGAGGTGTTTTCCTTTTTTAAAAGCCTAGCTAGGGCAGTGCTGATGCACTGTACCTTTTAGGAGGAAAATTGAAAACTTCCTCCTGGAAATTTGAAAATTTCCTCCTGGAAAGAGAAGACAGGAAGGGGCATCTTTTTGTTTGTTTTCTTATTTCTTTCCCTTTAAGTGAGCCAAATAGAGCGCATATGCTTTGTGGATGCAAGGATTGCACTGAATGGCATACTGCACATCTATGCAAGCTTATGTAGCCTGCTCCAGTATAGCCATCTAGCCAAGCTTACATGCAGAAGAGAAACCTTTGCCTTCTTCTCCAACACATGACCATGGATGTGGGTGCAGTAAATGTTTGAACCAAGCTGCTCTTATTCCATGAGGACACATGGATTGGGCCTCATGATTCTTTTAGAAAATTACAGTCTATCTGGTACTTGTGGCAAAGGCATGTCATTAGCTATCTTCTTTTCATCAGGTCACATTCACTCTCCTGGATCAAGTCAACAAGCATCACGTCTCATCCTCATTCGTTCCCTTGGAGTCTTCCTCCTCATTCCAGCGGCCTGTGAATAAAACCAATGTTGCCAGTGGCCTTCCTGAGTTCTGTCCCTTGAATCTACTCCACCGCCCCCAGACTACCTATATCTGCAACGACGTGTTAGCCATTCAAGCAGTGATCAACACAAAGGCTTAGGACTGGGGTGACTTTGACCCTTTTGGAAATGGCAATAACGGACTACCTGACAATTGTTGAGAGACAGCTGGCTGGTTTCAAAATGATTGTCAAGAGAGAGAAAGAACCACTGCTTTCTTCATGGTCTCAACTGAAGGCAGGTTTTGGAAGCATTTCCCCCCTAACTCCCCCCCCCCATATACTCACGACAACTGTCCTGAAGAGTCATGGTAGAACTGCAGAGTGATAGCTCACACACAGAAAAAAGAGGCCTAGGATTGGATCCAAATGAGTGTTTTTCTTAGTACAGACCCACTGCAGGGCCTTTTTGGTGGGGGCCCTTGGCCACGTCAACATTCTTCTCTTTGAAAGCATCAGTGAGGCCCATAAAGCTAAGTGGGAAATGACCCAACCAACCAACTCTGCCAGTGGCAACAGCATCCTTTTTGCCATGAGAGCACAAGCAAAATGGTTGTGCCTGTGGACAGTGCTGAAAAAGCAAAAACTAGTCTCAGCCAAACCATAGCCTGATTTCTCATTATATGTATATCCCTTTTTAAAATCCAAGACTGGACCATTCTTCTCAAAATAATGGTACATTGGAAAGAGATGCAGAAACTTTGGTGACAACCTACTTATTGTCTCTGTCCTCTGGATAATGTCCTTTATTCCTTAGATGCAGCAGAACGTTGGGTCCCCAATTGGGGGACTTGCCTTTATTGAAAATAAACTATATTCCACAATGGGACATCCAAGACTATTGTTATTATCTGCTCTATCTACAGAATGGGATCTTCTTCTGAAAGAAATACCTATTGGAATACCTAATCTTAGAATTTGCTGACAAAAGAGGATAGTTTTTAAAATAATCTGAACACAGAATGTAAAAGTATTTTCTTTAGGTCATAAACTCTTAATATTCTGATGCCAAATATAGTTTTTTTAAAGTACTGCATGCATATTTACATTTTTCCTCAGCTGACAAGAAAAAAACGACACAAACACACAAGATTCTGCATGAAGGGGGTGAGGGTCTCAAATGAACACTCCTGACCTGAGATCCTCAGTCTCTTAAAAGGCCCAGACCCACTAAAATCTTGACTAACTAACTTATAAGCAACTGCTCATACTTATAAAAACTTACTAATTTATTGCAAAAGCTGTGTACAGAAATAAGTGTTTTGGGTGGAAATTTCTTCCAATATTTTGGCACTTCTTTGACACTTGAACAGCTGTACCTGTGGATCTGCTGCCTGTGATATTGGATGATCCTGAGAACTTTATCAAGAGAAAGTGACAACTTGGCAAGCTTGCTAAACAGAAGGGAGGTTGGTGACATGAAAAGAGGAACACAGATGGCCATTTGCTAAACCTGTGATTGGATCCTCAGAGATACTAGCTATGTACCCGATGCTGGCTCTCCGTTTGGGATTGATGACTAGCCAGACAACATATAAACAGTATTTATCAACTGTGAGGCTAACAGGAAAGCATGGACGGACACCATCTACTTCACTTCAAGGAACGGCAAGACCAAAATTGTTCTTCCTGTCCCCACGGTAATTATCTTGAAGTGTCATAAAGGAGTGCATTTCCATTCTTACTAAAACTAGTTCATTGACTAGTCTTTCTTCCAAAATATCTTATTTTTCTATGAAACCAGGAGGGCTGGGTTTTTCCACTCCCTATTTCATGAAAGATGCCCCTATATATGTCAGACTCAATAGCGCATTCTTGATACACACACACACACATGCTTCTTATAGTATCTGCATGTACAAGCTCCATTTTGCTAATAAGCTTTTTATGCGGCAAATACTTTCTCTCCCTCTCCTCTCTTCCACTCATAAATACTTTATAATTCTGTTATTCTCAGTCTCACTACACTCACAGAAGCCATTTGGATAGAATCAAAGAAGACATTTTACACCTAGGTCTTTTGAGAAGAACATCTTTGATGTCTTAATTGGAAGTAGTTTTCAAAATGGGGAGAGAAACGCCTAGCCTCTACACGGGGCAAATCAGTACCATACGTGACCCTCTGAACCAAATGAAGCTCACAGATCATGTATTATGGTCTCTGAAGGGTTGTTTCTAAGACATCCACTGGCCATCTGGGGCTGCAAGAAGGAAGCTACTGAGCAACTGCCAACCCTATGTATATAGCAGGCCCTGTTTGATGTGGCAGGTCATAGGTATTGCAGTCTTGATGTACTCTAGGGCTGGGGGGGGGGACATTTTGCTGCCTGAGGAAAAGAAGATGATAATGTCTCTCACCATCATCTTCTTTGTATAAAACCTGACTGGACAAACAGATCGATTCTTCAATGCTGATGATTCAACAGTGTCCACCACAGCGCTGAAGGCAGTCGGTTAACTTTGTGAATGAAGAGGGGGCTGGGCTGTACACACCTCTCAATTCCAATACTTTGGAGCTCCATGATTTTCTCCCTCTGCCAAAACATTTGTTTAGTTGTTAAGTTGTGTCCGACTCTTCGTGACCCCATGGACCAGAGCATGCCAGGCCCTCCTGTCTTCCACTGCCTCCCAGAGTTGGGTCAAATCCATGTTGGTCGCTTCGATGACACTGTCCAGCCATCTCGTCCTCTGTCGTCCTCTTCTCCTCTTGCCTTCACACTTTCCTAACATCAGGGTCTTTTCCAGGGAGTCCTCTCTTCTCATAAGATGGCCAAAACATAGGGACAGCCTATAGGCTACTGGAAGAAGAAACTCCATCTCTGTGACAGTGTTGCTTCCCAAGGCCTCACCCATGGCAGCAAGCATAGAAAGCATCCATTTCTGAAAAAGAGGTATTTAAGGTGACGTCCAAATATAGATCTGCTGCCGACTTAGTGGCTGGCTGTGGGGCAGAGATTTTTAAATGGATTGTTGTGCCTTGTTGCTTTGTACGTGTTTTTGGTGTGGATTCTGTTTACTGTTTCCATGTGGTATTTGTTGATTCTTTTGTAATATTTGTATATTTACTGTTTTTTAGCTTATAAATATTATCTTCTACTGATGAAAGTTGTCTTGGGTTCTTTTTAAGAAGAAAGATAGGGTAAAAATAGTTGAAATAAATCAGCTTCATAAACACATTTCAAGTGGCTTGGACCCCAAATTTCAACAATATATCCATGTAACATAACAATTACTGGTCAGAATCCTATTGTCTATTTGTGCCTGCATAAGGAAATTGCTTAAGTCTTGATGGCAAATTGCCGTTCATGAACAAGGTGCTGGTTGTGTTCTTGAGCACGCCCGGGAACGCAACCAGCACCTCCTTAATAAGCAGCAGTTTGCCGCCAAGACTTTCGTGAGTTCCCTTATTCAAACAAAGTCAAAAAAATTCTAGCCTTACATTTTTCCCTTTGCTCCTTTTAGTTGTTACAGGATCCACAATTCAATACAGTATCATAAATTTACAACTAGAATTGGAATAAATTGTTTTCCCTCCAAATTAAATTGTTGCATTAAAGCAGGGCATAGCTGACAGGCCTAAGAGCCCAATATCCAAACACATGAACAAAAGAAAAATTAACCAAGATCTAGAGTTGGTTCAGTCTTTTTTTAATTATTATTTTTAATTGATTTCACAAGAGATTAAAGAGGCAGTAAGTGAATCTAAAAGTCTACTTCTGTCATTATGCCTATTTCCCAACAGAGGGCACTCCCTCTACAGCTTTCAAAAACATTCCTACTAACACCCCCTAACTAAGTTACAAAAACACATACACAGTGCCTGGGGAGGAAGCAGCTTTCCACAGAAATGCCGTTATGTTTGCAACGCTGCTCCTCCATGACTGCTTGAACCCTACAGAGACACAGAGAGGTTGTCTGTTGCAATGGCAGTGGGGAAACAATCGGTTTTGAGTCTGGGGTTTCGGGAGAGTTGACCTAATCGAATTCCCCATCCCCAAACTGCAGCACCAGAGAGAGATGTACGTAGCAGGCCAGGAGATCATACAAGATAGCCTTTATTAAAGCAAGAATCAGAAACATGTGGCCCTCCAGATGTGGTTGGCCTGCGGTTTCCATCAGCCCTCACCATCGGTCAGGCTGAGCTGTTGGGAACTGCAGTCCAACAGTATCAGGAGCACTGCGATTTAAAGATTCTTGGATAATCACGTTAGAGGAGAAAGGTTTTAAAGTAGAGTGCAGTAGAGAAGTCTTCCTGTATCTTGTACGGAGCTGTCAAAGCAATGGCATTTGCAAATGGGCAAACAGGACCTCCTCTACATCTCTCATAGTACTGGAATCATCATCCCACTGGGTGAACAAAGCAGCACGGGCTGAACCAGACCACCAGACAAATGCTGCTTGTAACATCACACACGGTGGGGGCTTCCACTACAAGATTTTCTTCTGCTCCCCTTTGTTAACATGGGCTTGTAAGAGAGAAGAAGAGAGAGGGGGAGAAGCCGATCTATTTCGGCAGCCACCATGGGTGCAGGGCTTCCATTATGGACATCTCTGATGTTTCTTCCAAGATGTCCTCCCGCCCAGAGAAACAATGTGCAAAACATGACACATGCAATGCTGTTGTCCGTGGTCCACACCGAGAACCATACTAAGAAGCGGTGATGGTTGGCGGAATTGCTACAGCTTCTGGTCCTCCACTATGGTCCTTCTTCGGCATGACCTACCTATTCTGGGGATAATTGTCTTTCTAAAAGATACACCACAGTAGGCAGAAGCAGAAAATAAAGAGATTGGTGGGACTCCATGGAAAATCCCAAGTAAAGAACAGGAGAAGCAACAGAAAAAAAAAAAGTAAGGCCGGCCGAATCAGCAAGTTTGAAAGAAAGAGAGAGAGAGAAGTGTCGTCGCCTCACAAAGAAAGCAGGGAAGTCACTTTGCACACAGGGTTCTTGTTTTTTTTTTTTTTAAGGAACTATGAGAACCTGCACTTTTTATGGGGTTCAATATAGGCACTAGATCTCCAGCTTCTTGTTGATGAGAAGAGAGCAGGAACTGAGAGTCCCACCAAGTTTGGCTACCTCAGTGCAAGCAGCAGGGATGAGGGTGTAGTCTGGAAGTTTCTGGAAGGGCTAGAGAGAGAGAAGAGAGAGAGAGAGACAGAAAGGTGTTACCTCTCCTTCCAGATATAAAGGTTCTGAATTCTACCACTGCACAGACCCAAGCCATACCAGAATTCATGAAAACAACGGAAGGCTCTTTATTTTTCTCTTCTTGATAGAGTGACTCAGATCCCTCAAATACCAACCTTTCATTCACTGAGCACTTAAACAAGTAGCCACCACCGCTCACGTGACTAATTCTGCTAATTGTACTCATGGATTTGGCCCAAATTTATCTGAGGCCCTGCCCTAACAAAAACCACATATATCCTCATAAACCACATCATCTCCTCCCACTTAAATGCATTACCCCTTAACACTCCCCTCCATAAGCTATCCCTTTCACCTTGTTGTGGTTACGGGCCATCGATTTGGAACCAATTTATAATGGTCCCCATAGGGTTTTTGAGATATTTAGGGATTCGTTTTGACACTTCCATCGTCTGTGAGTTTCAATGGAAAAGTGGGGGTTTTAATCCAGGTCTCTCGATTCCTAGTCCCCATGCTTATCCACTATCCCACACTGGGTATTCCCTTCCTCTTACTTGCACACTATTAGGATACTCTTCTGCACTGCGATGCAAAAGGATGCTGCTCTTCTGGCCAAGCCGGGCATAGATGCAATTAGCAGCTGGATCGTCAGGCACCGTCAACGTTTCATAGTGGTGATCTGTTAACTGTTCCATGGTCTTCAGGACAAAGACAGGGAGGGAAAGAGAGAGAATCTGAATTATCCGGAGATCTCTATAAAATGCAAACCTCAGGTAGCCTGACCTAATGGTGGCCAGATTCATGACAGAAACAGCTAACCCTTGTTATAATTTCCAAAAAGGTGCCCAGAAAAATAACTAGGCCATAGAAATTTTTACTAGACTGCCAGGTGTTTAGGAAAGGAGAAATTAATCCTTTTCATCTTTCTACAGTGGCCCTCTTAGATTTTCTTTGCTAGGCAAAGAGGACAGACTTCCCTTGTCTGCCAGCTTCCTTGGTTTGTCTGATGGACCTAGGCAGAGCCCTCCGTTCCTGCTCTGCTGACTCGCCTCCACAGAATTCTTTTGCCCTGCATGGAATTAATTCCTTAAAAGCAAGAGTGGTCTACACTTCCGGGGAGGCTCTTGAGCTGGGCTGACAGAAGGTAGATCTAAGTCCCCTACGGTTCCTGTCGGAAGGGCCCTCCAGGTGATTTTTTAAGGGTTACCTTCATGGCTTTCTTCGCCACATGACTGCTGCCAATGATGACCGTGTCGGACCCAGCCATGCTGCAGAAGTTGCAGAGGTGTGATGTGCCTGAGATGGGAACGGTAGATACAGCAAAATCCTGCAAAGAGACAAACAGGTGCTTAGGCTTCCAAATGCTGTTCAGCTACCACCAGGAGTTCCTCTGCTTCACTCCCCTCCTCTCCAGAATAGGATCCCATCCATGCCCTCAACAGGAACACTGAATACAAAACAATATTCCCCATCTGGGTGCCTTCCAGATGTGTTCGGCTCTTGGCACCACCAGCAAGGCAAAGGAAAACACTGTCCGGTGATGACAGGAGCTATAGTGCACGCCTCCCCCCCCCAAAAAAAAGTGGTTCACCGTGGAAAGCTGTGAACTAAAGCGATGCCCGGAAGAGAAATCAACCTTTTCCAGAAAAAAGGATAAAGAAAAGAGTAGGAAGAGGAAACGTAAATAAGAAAACCAAGTTTCTAGAAAGATTTTCAACAAGGAAATGCCACCGTGAGGTAATATTCTGCTGCAATTTCTTCCTGACTAAATATACGAGGACTGAAGATGATGAGCCAGATTGGAAAGCCCATGTTTATTTATTTATTATTTATTTCCTTTATTTATATATTGCCCCATTAGTGCCAGGGTACTATTCCAGGCAGCTAACAAACTAAAATCAACAATGAGCAACTAATGAACTGAAACAGAACAGAATAGAATTCAAACGAAAATACCAAGGTAAAGCAGCGCTTATAAGACATTGAAAAGTGATAAAATGGTGACTTGGCAAGGCCATGTTAAAAGATCATGAGAGGCTGCCATTAAACGCTTTTCTAAAGAGATCTATCTTTAGCAGCCTCTTAAAGGTAGGCTAAAGCAGTACTACAGGAAGCAGAATGTGTCCTTCCCTCCACCAGATATTATTGGCCTAGGGACTGCCATCAGCTCCAGCCTGCATGAGCAACAGATAAGGATGACAACAGTAGAATGCAAAGGATGCCTAACAAGCCATCAATCCCCACCCATGAACCATTCAGAAATGTTTCTTCCTGTTCTATATCTGCTTTCAGAAGAGCCAGGAAGCAGTTGTTTCCAGTCTGGAGTTCATCCAGTATGCTAAAGGCAAGGTTTTAAGATAGCAAAGGTATAGATAGGGCATTGGGGCCTTACCGCCAAGATTTCAGAGGAGCCTAGAGGTATAAAATCATAGATTTGAAAAAAGACCAAAATGGTGAGCTAACGCAGTGGTTCTCAGCCTTGAGTCCTCAAATGTTCTTGGACTAAAACTCCTAGAAGCCTTCACCACTAGCTGTGCTGGCCAGGATTTCTGGGAATTGTAGTCCCCAAACATCAGTGGTTCCAAGTTTGGGAACCACTGACCTAGTACAATCTATTTAGAAAATCCACAAGGGAAGTATCAATAGTCATTCAAGCTCTGCTTAAAGCTTCCAACATAGAGGAGAACTCAACACCTCCCGAAGCAGTCAGCTCCACAGTTAAAAGCTGATGATCCAGTGGGTTACACTGGGAAATGGAGCTGGGAAAACAACTGAATAAACCATGGGGGGAAAAAACAGAACAAGAGGAAAGGATGTCTTCAAAGCAAACCCTGGAGTTCCTCAATGAGAAGATCAGCTATGGCAGATTAGTGCTGTCGAAAGATGAACCGACTAATATTATCAAACTATCCTTTTACAATGCACAGTTGCAAGGAATTACTAATGTTGTTCTAGGGCAGTGATTCCCAACTCCCAGGAATCCTGGCCAGCAAAGCTAGTGGCAAAGGCTTCTGGGAGTTGTAGTCCAAGAACATCTGGGGACCCACGACTGGAAGACGCTGTTCTACAGTATGCTTTTCGTCCACACAGAACACGGAGGCCCAACAGGCCATCTTTGCATTTCCTCCATATGAAATGAATATACACCCCTGCACAAACGTTTCGCAGTCTGGGGGCCCTCTGTGTATGTCAGACTACAACTCCCATGCTGTCTCAAGCTGGCGGGAACAGCAGTCCACCCTACATAGAAGCCACAAGATTGATGAGGAGAAGTGTCCCAGAATGCTCTATAGAAACTCCTTGGAGGATAGGTCTGGGTGGAAAGAAACCTTGGGAAGAACCATCTTAATTTATTTTAGCATTAGAATGTCCTGACACATAGACCCAGTTCATACTTCATGGGGATGAGCTGAGGAGAAGGAGAAAAAGGACAACCTAAAACCAACATTAGATGAGTAAGAATTTCAAAGATGTGTGTCGGGTCAAGGAAAGTGTTCAGTTTTAAGATTCCAGCTTACCCTGAAAGCATCAGCCACCATCTCTGCTCCTCTGTGATTAGTCCACTTGGAAATCCCCACAAAGAACTCTCTACCTGCAAAAGGAGTGGGATAGACCACAGCCATCACTATTTAAGACACCAAGAGACAAGCTTGAAGACATCTGGCCTACAAGTTACCAATAACCATCAGAGTCAGCCCACCATCTACTGCCACCTCATGCAGCCATTCTCAAACTTGGAGGGGGGGGAGACACGGACATAAACAAAATATGAAAGAAATACTGGCTGAGTCAGGGCTGTAGAAGTCACATAACAAACCTTATAAGTTGGTGTGTGAAGAATTGTTTTCAGTCTGTGGCCCCTTCAAAATGTGCCAGCCCCCCCAAGGGGGAACATATGGCCCCCGTTGAGAGCAATGATCTAGTGCACAATAGCAAAAAGAGCTCCCTCCCCCCCAAAAAAGACACAACATTAGGGTGCAAAGTACCCAAACTCATTTATTTTGGCATGTAAGGCAGAAAATCCCATTATGTGCCTCTTCCCATCTCTAGCAAGTAGAAAGGAAGTAGCGAGAAAATGGACAGAACTAAGAATCGGCTTCCCTTTCACGCCACCTGAAACCTGCCATCTAAAGTGGCTCCTTCATTCTGCCTCCGTAGGGCCAGCCTTGGTCATTCCGTTGGCTGCTCTCCTTCTCGCTTTGTTTATGATTGGATAAAAGGATATTTGGGAAGAACAAGGGAGAGCATTATTTGAGCCATAGTTCAGATCTAAAATAAGGGACGTGGTGGCGCTGTGGGCTAAACCGCAGAAGCCTGTGCTGCAGGGTCAGAAGACCAGCAGTCATAAGATCAAATCCACGCCACGGAGTGAGCGCCCCTCACTTGTCCCAGCTCCCGCCAACCTTGCGGTTGGAAAGCGTGCAAATGCAAGTAGATCAATAGGGACCACCTCGGTGGGAAGGTAACAGTGTTCCGTGTCTAAGTCGCACTGGCCATGTGACCACGGAAGATTGTCTTCGGACAAAACGCTGGCTCTTTGGCTTGGAAACAGGGATGAGAACCGCCCCCTAGAGTCAAACACGACTGGACAAAAATTGTCAAGGGGAACCTTTACCTTTACCTTCACATCTAAAACATGTTTTTTAAAATGACAGTGTTCAACCCTGGATATGAAGATCCAATCAAAAGGAGTGCCTCTGAGCGTATATGAAACCTGTTTCCCTCGCTACTCACTGCACGCATCTGTGAGTAGAGGGTGTGACTTCCAGGGAGCTTTGAGTTTCTTTTGCTTTGCTTTGTAAAGAAATCAACCCACCTTGTAGGTGGGGGTGTAAACCGTCATTGAAATCATTTCAAGCTTTCCAGTGCCCTCTAGGTTACAATTATCATCATCATCAACCAGTTACACAGCATTTTCAGTAAGTAAAGCGATCGATAAGGGGGGGGGAATACCCCGTTGATGCATTTAACATTGCAAGTCTAAGAGCTGGAACAGGCTTTTCAGCTCCAAATCTAATCCCTCTGTTTACAGGATCTCTCCCTCTCCAGAATAAAGACTGACATCCCATCGTGGAGGGATCATTTACCTGTAAAAAGTACATCACTTCCATCCAAGGTAGCTCCTTCATCTGTAACCTCTACTACACGTAGTTTTAGTTCCTCCAAGACCTTTTTGACGCTGCTGATCTGGGAGAAGTGGGACAAAGAGAGCGAGCGAGAGAGAGAGAATTAGAGAGATGGAAATTTCACATAGGTCAGGAGACTCATGCATTAGTTTTCCTCATGTATTCCCCCATCCCTCATACATGTAGAGCAGTGGTCCCCAACCTTGGGCCTCCAGATATTCTTGGACTTACAACTCCCAGAAGCCTTCACCCACCACCTCTGCTGGCCAGGATTTCTGGGAGTTGAAGTCCAAGAACATCTGGAGGCCCAAGGTTGGGGACCACTGATGTAGAGTACGAGGAACGGTAAATACATGTCTCTCCAAGTAGACTTCCACCAAATGGCCTCCCAACAATAACCTTGACTTATCACTACTAAGTAGGTTTCAGAGGCCTGCCAGTATGAGCAGCGCACACAAAATGGGTTCCACATTGAAAGCCCTCTTAACCTCTCCTCACTTCGGCTATCTCAGAGGGCAAGCTTTTCAGGTTTCGCCGCTCACTGGAGGGATTTATTCCATAGCAGTGTCACCAACAGAACAAAACAAAACCAGCTTACAAAGACCACAATCGACTTATCTCAACCTGAATTATTATGTTATGTGGCTCTGGGGTTGGGTTGAGTTTTATTCTGCTGCTGTTTTAAAACTTTTTAGAGAGTGGCTGGATGGTTACACTTCACTGTGCTTCTGTGTAATTTTGCGGTTTGTTTTGCGAACTGCCCTCAGAGCTTTGGCTGCCAGGCAATGCAGAAATGTAACAAAGAAATACAATGAACACCCAAAGAGAACTATTCCAATGACTCATTGACAAGGCTTAGCATGTCACCACTGTTCTCGTTTGGGCAGGGACATCAACATCCATGTTCTTAACAGCGGAACATACACAAAATATGAGAGAGTGCTGCTCCAGGGTGCAACAAAGGGTGGGTCAGGGGAAGAAGAATAAAACTATTATGAAAAGGTTTACGGAGAAAGGAAGAAAACGCAAACAAAAATGAGATCCTCAGGAGAAGAGCTGTTTCATCTCCCATGATCTATGATCTCCCAAGGAAAGTAAAACTAGCGTCAACCCTCTTGAGTGTCTTGTGGGCCAACAGAACGATATTATACTAAAAAGCTTTCAGTCCTTAGATCCAGGACTGAAAATCTGCCTTTAACGGGTATTTTAAAATTACCTTTAAAGAGCATCTTAATTTCTTCTTGTTTGTTTGTTTGTTCGTTTAGAAAAATAATGTCTTCCACATGTGGTTCATAGTTCTAATTTGTTGATTTTGCATTGCCTTGAGATTCTTAGTGGGCAGGAAAGCCATTAAAAACACTTTTAAAATAAAATTAAATAAATGGCAACGAGCAAGAGTGAGTCCACGTCACTTGCTGCTTGAGGCAAACCACCATATTGTATCCACCCCCAGCTCACCTACGTCCAGGTAGGTGAGCTGGGGGTTGATCATTTTTAAGACAATCATCATCATCTTAAAAGTGCAGAGCTGGAAGGGACCCTTATGGATCATATAGTTCAGTCCCTGTCTAGGAGGCACAGTAGGGAATCGAACTCCCAACCTCTGGCTCCACAGCCAGAGACCTAAACCACTGAGCTATCCAGCCGTTCCAAAGCCCATTTCATTATTTTGGCATCTGAGACAGAGAACCCCACAAGTGCCCCCCTACCCCAACTCTCTGGCAGTGAAAATGCTACCACAACACGTCATTAATGAACAAGGGGCTGCCTTTTTAATTATTTATTTATTTATTTAATATCCCGCCTATCTAGTCAATTAAGACCACTCTAGGCGGCTTACAACAGAAATATAACAATGTAATTAAAAACAATTTTATATAAGGGAAAAAAACTTAGGCCAAGGAGGGACAGACACTAGGAAGAGGAAAGAGAGGGAAATCGGGAGTTAGTTTTGATAACATTCAAAGCTTGCCGCCTGAGGCAACCACCCCACTCTACCCAACAACAGGGCCGAGCCTGCTGCAGTTTATCTCCATCCCATACCAACACCATCAACTGCGGTTCTCTTCAAAAGCGATTGCCAGTAACCGTTATCCTCCATGACTAATCCAAGCAGCAACTAGAATCAAATGCCAAATGGGGAGAGCTGGGCTAGGCAGAGAGGAAGGCGGGGGGGGCAGCTTCTTCTACTAAGGCTTTTTCTTTGCAAATCCAAGCCCCCCCTTTCACCCCACTGATTGTTCAGAAAAAATGGGCGGATGGGAACCTTTCCCTCACGACAGACAGACATACGAGGAATTCCATAGAGGCCGAGATTCTCATCTGTGGGTTGGGCATGAATGCCAGAGACCAAGTCGGGATGTATGACCTTTAATTCGATCTATCCTTGTATTTCATCCTCATTCCACAGAGACTCCTGGGCCGCTCTTATTTTACAAATGATTCAGAAACCCCATCGCATCCCTTGGAACATGTGATTTTTAATTTAATTTCTATAGATCTGCTCCACTGTTGAGCTGACAGTGCCAAAGCTGTTCTTTGTATTGAATCTGGGATTTGGTTGTTAAGACACTCCTCTTGTATTTGCTGTAGCTTTAACTTTACCTTCATGATATTTCTGTTTCAGAAATCTATTGCGTTTTCCCCTGTATCCCAAATGTTTACACATAAGACAGCCAAGGCACTTTTAATGTAGACACAATATCTTTTTAAAAATTTAAACATTTTAAAAAGATCTTTTAAAAAGACATATACCTCTTCTATTAAGAAAGTATAAGACTTCAGGAACACACCTTTAGTGGGACCAAGACTAAGACACACAAGATTACATTTCTTAAGAAGATCCCATTTCCATATAAGAAATTTCTTTTGTTCCATATGTAAACAGTAACATCACATATGGTGCCCCCATTTGGGCCTTATTTTACACTGCATACAGAGTAAAGCAGACAACTTCCAATTTTGACCCTCACTATGTGTAAAGGGACATGCTGGCGCTGCAGGTTATACTGCAGAAGCCTCTGTGCTGCAAGGTCAGAAGATCAGCAGCCGTAAGATCGAATCCACACAACGGAGTGAGTTCCCATCGCTCGTCCCAGCTCCCGCCAACCTAGCAGTTCGAAAGCATGTAAATGCGAGTAGATAAATAGGTACCACCACGGTGGGAAGGTAATGGTGTTCTGTGTCTAGTCGGGCTGGCCACGTGACCATGGAAACTGTCTATGGAAAAACGCTGGCTCTGTGGCTTGGAAACGGGGATGAGCACCACGCCCTAGAGTCGGACATGACTGAACTAAATGTCAAGGGGAACCTTTCCCTTACGTGTAAAGAGGTGAAAGAAAACATGGCAGTCTATCTCCAGTCTGTGTGAAAAAACTGACTGGCAACTGGCTCTCACTTAAATATGAAAGTGGGATGTTGCCCTCACCAAATGGGAAACAGCATGCTTGTTCAAACAGCCCAGTATACAGTGGGGTCTTGACTTGAGAACTTAATCCGTATTGGAAGGCGGTTCTCAAGTCAAAAAGTTCTCAGGTCAAATCTGCATTTCCCCTAGGAATGCATTGAAAACCATTTGATCCATATCTGCTCTTTTCCGTCCATAGAAACTAATGGGAAGCTGCTATTCTGCCTTCGACCACTAGAAGGGGATATTTTATTTCTTTTTTTCTTAGGTCAAGAAAGGTTCAGGGAAGGCAGGGAAAATACAGTCCAGGCAGTACCAGGCAGTCTGAAGACTCCCAATCCACTCTCTAAATGCTGGGAGGAGTGAGGAAGCAGACAGGCACCCTTTTCACTGGCCAACAGTTAACTGAAAGTTCAAATTTTGCACTTTCCCTGCCTCCCACGTGGTTTTTTTAGTTCTTAACTCAAATCTAAGTATGTAAGTCAAGTCAATATTTTCCTTTGAGAGCGGTTCTTAAGTCAAAATGTTCTTAACTCGAGCCGTTCTTAAGTCAAGACCCCACTGTAGATTGTGTGGCATACATGGGCCCTGCCTTCTACCCTTGTGAAGGAGAGGGAACCAGTGTGTCGTCCTCCATGGAGCAGAGTACAGAGGAAGGATATGGATCCGTGGAGGCATACTGGTAGATATAGAGCAGGATAAAGTAGAGGAGAGAGAGTCCCTGGAAGTGTGCTTGGCTGATGAAAAGGGGGAGGAACTAGATTTGATTGTGTGGGAGGGAGATATAAATGAGACAGAAGGCGTGTGAAGTTTTCGAATCGTAATGGGCGTGCTGCCTGATAAAAGGGACCAGGCAGTACAGACGGAATGGAGCGCTGGGCAAGAAGGGTTTGCCACAATACTTAAGGAATTTCCAAACCTCCAAGCTGGAGGAGGACTACTACCTGATCCTAGAGACTTACGCGCAAGAGGAGAAGACTTGGAGCCGTTGAAATGGATGGTAGTAGTCCCCCTTTACTCCAGCCTCAACAAGAGGGAGATTGGGCGAGACACCCCTGCTGTGGGATGGTGTGTGCGGTGAGGAGTACCCCACTGAGGCCCATGACTGACTGGGAACAATTTGGTCTGGCCCCTCAATAAGAAGCGGCATAAAGACGCTTAAGGTGCGAAGTTATCGTCCTTTGCCTGAACTCAGTTTGATGGACCTGTCTGAACCAATGGAGTTGAGTTTATTTAGTAATAAATCCAGTTGTGTTAAAAATAAGGACCAGCCTCCGACTCTCTTTCCCGCGCCAACACCGGGGTTACACATGACAAACAACGAACCTAATCACAACCCTGTTTCCCCAAAAATAAGACCTAACCTGAAAATAAGCCCTAGTATGATTTGTCAGGATGGTCGTAATATAAGCCCTATCCCAAAAAATAAGCCCCAGTTGAGTGAAAGTCCACCCTGCACCCTTGTGCAGCAACCAGAAGAAGATGACATGACTGTATTTGAATAAATGTAGACTTTTGTACATGAAAAAAATAAAGCATCATCTGAAAATAAGCCCTAATGTGTTTTTGGAGCAAAAAATTAATATGAGACCCTGTCTTGTTTTCGGGGAATCACGATAGCAGAAGAAACAATGGAAGTGAAGAAGGAATAGCCACCAGGCTCTCCATTTCTGTCCACTGGCATCTTCTAACCTTCAAAGTTACCTCACTCTGCCTCATAACAGGGCTAGACCCCCATGCAGACATCAGTCACAGTTGGGCCAATCAATTGGTAAATCAAAATAAGAGGGGGGAAATAGCACCCTCCTTCCATTTCACATGCTGACCCAAGTGACAGCTGAATCAGACATTGGTGAGGGGATAGCAAGGAAATTATGGGATGTGAGGCAGACTGTGTAGGGTAGACATGGGGACCAATTAAAAATGAATCATCATAATTCGTTAAAAATCACTGATTTATTAAATATTTGTCCCTTCCTATTTGTGACTTCCAGAGACTCCGGTGAATACAAAGGGACGATTATTGCTCCATTTTTATTTGTCCCCCATAGGAAAAGAGGGAAGGCTAGCCTTTCCTATCTACCTATGGCTTTCCCACTCTGCCTATGGGCCCATCAATCAGCTGATCAACAGGCCCATAGGCAGCCAGGCAGCCCCACAGCCTGTCCCCCTCCCCCTTCCCCTCCCTCCCTTAGTCGCTGCCGTCATCCAGCACCGCCGCCATCCATCGCCACCCGCTGCGGTGGCTTCCACAGCCTGCTGTAAGGGACACTGGCTGCCCTTTGGAAAGATGGTGGCTGCAGCTTCTTTTAGGGCAGGGAAGCTGCAGCCGCCATCTTTGCAAAGGGCAGCCCGGATTCCCTTAAGGCAGGCCATAGCGGCAAAGGCCATTGCAACGAGAGGCGGTGGATGGTGGCTGTGGAGGCTGCTGTGCCACAAGCCGCTGCAGATGGTGGCGGCAGCATGGACTGCAGCAGCTGAGGTAGGGAGGTGACAGGGTAGTGGGAAGGAGGGCAGGATGTGGGGGGTCAGCTTTCTTTTTTTAACTGATTCATAGTTCATCCGTTCATGGGGAGGAGATTCATGATTTGTCAACTTTGATGGACCCCAAACCTGGACGAACCGCTATTTTGGCGGTTCATCCTCATCTCTAATGTAAGGTCCCATAGTTCTGACCTTCAACTCTTTACACACCAGCCCCTGAGGCTTCCCCCACATTTTGTCTAATGGCAAGGCCACTGCCTCTGTCAGGTAGAATTTCATCTTCTAGGTCAAATACAACAGCAGAATTCAGAACAGAGGGGGGGTCCTTTTTAAGGAGAAAGGTGAGGTGGAAATATTTGAAATCAAATAAAATATGGATTATGGTGTCAGCGCCACTGTTACTGGCAATTGCTTTTGAAGAGAACAGCGACTGATGGCATTGGTATGGGATGGTGATAGATGGCAGCAGGGCTGGCTCTGTTGTTATCTGTTGTTATCTTCCTGCTTCCGGTCGCACACTCTTCTAAGCACAGTCTGCACCTGCGCCACCGTCTTTGATACCTACAGGATATTTTGTGTATTGTGTCGAAATGCGTTCCCCGCCTCCCATCCTTTGGAGAAGATAACTCTCTTCTGCTGAGAGAAAAGACATCCTGTGTATTCTCAGAGGCCCTTAAGCAACTAGAAACCTTGAAACAAAACAAAAAATTCAGCACCACGCTAGGCACAGAACTTCTGTCACAGGAGAGGTATCAAGAAGAAGCAGCCCTAAAATTAAGAACACTCCACTCAAGAATGGAAGGAATAAATCAGAAGACTAGATCAATGAAAGTTACTTTCTGCCACACTGAACTAGCATCGAGCACCGGATAGCTTTGGAAGGGAAAAAATCCCTATTAAAAAAAATAAAATCAAAAGAATACAGCACGGAAATAGTGGGCCTTCCCTTTGTAAGGGGTGCCAATTATTCACTAGGGCTGAAGAGGGACATATAGGGACAGACACTTCTGTATCCATACACCGTATGTGACCTCGGAGCAGGGAGACAGGCCGTGAGGGACTGAGCAAGGCATAATTCCAATTGCCAAGGCAACAAGTCAGGCGGTGGCCTCAGCGCTGCCGAGGGACAAGGGTTGGATTAATCCCAGTGGCTTCTCCCCAGGAACAGATGGGATTTGCTACTGATGACAAGGTTTTGCGCCAATGGCGAGGCCCTGCAGCCCATCTTTCTTTGAAAGCAGAAATCTTCTCAGTGAGGACCAGAGCCTCCATGGTACCATTTGAGGCTGTTTAATACAGCAGGGGTCTGCAGGGGTCTACTTGCTAGAAAATCAGTTCACCATGACAGTTTTAGGTCATTCAGTCTGTTGTCTTAGGGGGGTACGCTGTGAGAGATTTCAGACCCAGTAACACAAGTAATTGGCTTCCACTCCGTCAAACTCAGAAGCCCCTGATTAATCTGCAGTCTTATACAGTGGTGCCTCGCTAGACAGTTACCCTGCATGACAGTTTCTTCGCTAGACATTGACTTTTTGCGATCGCTATAGCGATTCGCAAAACAGTGATTGCTATGGGGGAATTTCGCTGGACAATGTTTGGTCCCTGATTTGCAAACTGATTTTCGCTAGACGGCAATTTTGACAGCTCCCTCCGCGCTCGCAAAACAGGTGTTATCGGGACCTAAGCTTCGCAAGACAGCTATTTAAAAAGCTGATAGGTGGTCCGCAAAGTGGCTTTCCTATGGATGATCTTCGCTAGACAACTACGATTCTTCCCCATTGGAACGCATTAAACAGGTTTCAATGCATTCCAATGGGGAAATGCTTTTTGCTAGACAATGATTTCGCTAAACAGCGATTTCAATGGAACTGATTATCATCATCTAGCGAGGCACCCTTTAAGAAGAAAACAAAGCAAGCAAGCAAACATGGACAGAAATAGAGCACCAAAGTTCGGCAGAAGTATACCTTACATTACCAGTCTAGGCAGGTTTTAGAGGCCTTAAAAGAGAGCCACAGTCAGGATCAGAAATGGCTGATTTTGAGACCTTGTGCAATGTTTCAGATTTTGGCCCAGGGATGGACAAAGTGCACTCCTCGAGGGTCAAATTTCATTCATCTTTTAAAAGTAGAGACAGCTTTGCAGAGTGGGAAAGAAGTAATTCCCCAGGAACATATTCGGAAGAAATCAGATTCATTTTGGCAGCCTTACTTACAAAGCTGCTTTGGGCATTTCAGCCCCAAACAGGCTTTAGCCAGATCTGTAGGTTACCTCATCCCGTCGCGAGCGTGCCCAAGGCCGAGTGAGCAATGCCGTGTCTCCCTGTATCACTGCCAGGTCCCCCACCAGCGGGGAAGAGGGGAGACTCTCATCTGCAGCCAGTTCAATGACTTGGAGCCCTAGCTTCTGTCGCAGGATCCCTGTGTAGACGCCATACTGCCGATGAGCCTTGGCCAGGTCCACCGGCTCATTCTCGATGTCGGAACCGTCAGCCGTCGGATCTGCTGTGCCAAATGAGGAGGGAATGCAGCGGACAATGGCGTGAGTGTACTTGCCGAATGAAGAGATGGTGGCCATGGTCTGGAGCGAGATATAAGGGTATATATAATATTTAGCTAGCAAATGAGCCTTTTTCTTGAGCAAATCTGATTCACAAATCAACACCCTTTCAGTGGTTTCAGTAACCGAACCTGTTCCAGTTTAATAACTAAAAACCACTATCAACCATTTTTTCATCCCTAAAAATGTATGTTTTGTGCTTAGACCCACTACGAATTGAGAGCTGCTAGTTTTGGAAGCACTGATGTCCTGGGTTTGAATCCTTGTTCAGTAGGAACCTCACCACTCTATTGTACCTGCCCAGATTAATCTACCTCATAGGCTTGTTTTGAAGATAGAAGGGCATAGAATTGCACTGTTTTACGTTCCCCTAGAGAAAGAGTGGGATCTAAATATGAAGGGCAAGGACGACTCACCCCACCAGTAAGCAGAAACATAGGAAACACCTTTTATCAAATGCTACAGATTGATCTCTATATTTGGACTGGCAATGGCACTTTGGCTTTACCAGCTGTGTTTTCCCTGTCATTGCCCATCACGGTGGAATCAAGTATGAACTTGCAGAAAGGAGATAGTAGGTTTCTCCCTATCACCTAGGAATCTCTCAAATGAAGAAAGATGTCCTCATCTGCCTCACCCTGACCCCCCAAGACTGTCTGTATCAACTGCCCCTCCATCCGCCTAATGCTTTGTTGGACTACAACTGCTATCATTCTGAACTGGGATGATGGCAGATGTACTCCAAGAAGGCACCAGGTAGGGCTGCTGCAAATAATATTCCTGCACAAACTTACTGTATATTGAGGGAGCTTATAGGACATTTTTTGACCCTATTGGATTTCCAGTGTATTGAGGGTTAACAAAAGGGCTAACACTATGCGCAGAGCTAGGGTTAAACGTACCAGTGGTGCCCTGCATAGCGACATTAATCCATTCCGGATTAATCATTGCTATCCGGAAACATCGCAATGCGGGTGGGAAAACCCAATAGAAACGCATTAAACTTTCATCGCTAAATGGAGTGATCGTTATACGAGGCACCACTGTACATCTCTTGTACTGTACTTCCTGAACCGACTGAGAACCTATCAAAGTTCCTACACACACTGGGGCTAACAATAGTCTGTAATTTCTGCTTCTAAGCAGCAGCATTTTTTTTTAGAAAGTGGTAGAATCATGGAGTTGGAAGGGGCCTATAAGGCCACCGATTCCAACCCCCTGCTCATTGCAGTAATATGGTGATTAAAGGATATCTGCCAGGTGTTCCCCCCATACATTACATTGGATGGGACATAAAAGTACCCCAATAGTGACAAGCAGTATACTTGTTTGGGAAATTTTTGCCGTGGCTTGTTTTATATATAGGGGGGGAAATCCATCCGTACATGGCAAGTGGCTGGGGACACCGCTGATAAACGTGCAGATCACAAAGCTACTGAATGCCTACCTTATAGGTCTAGCACTGAATCCTGCAACATATTATGATCACAGGAGACTAAAATGTCCCATCCTGGTGCATGATGGTTGAACTCAAAATCTGGGCAAGCAGCACTTGCTCCCTAATTCTTCACTCTGTGTGGAAGAGGGATAGGTCTGGATAGCCTAGTGGTTTAGGTATCTGGCTGTGGAGGCAGAGGTTGGGAGTTTGATTCCCCATTGAGCCTCCTTGACAAGGACTGGACTCGATAGTTCATAGGGTCCTTTCCAGCTCTGCAGCTCTAAGATTGTTATTGTTATTAAATCAATATCTGGACCCAGCCAGGTAGGCCCTGATCTAACAGTCCCACCAGCTCCCAACTTCCTGAGATGTTAGAGTCTTCCCAAAGCCAACCTACGGCACCAAAGGGCAATAATAGATTTCCTCTTAGCATCAAACTAAACAGACAAATTGCTTCCACAAGGAAGCCAATCAAGGGATCAGTGATCAGAGGTCAACTCTTCTGGGATGCATGTTCTACGCAATCACACTGCAAAAGTCCAAGAGTTAATGCCAGACCCTGAATATCCAACATCTGCAGATCCTCTGCACAGCTTAGATCATACAATACACATTTTTAAATACGCAAGGGTTGTGAAAATAAGTTTCGAATTATAGCACACAGCTACTACCAGCTAATATCTCAGAGATAAGACAAAGGAGTGAGCAGAAATATCTGCAGGGCAAAGGGCACAGTTTCAGCAGCTTTGTAGAACTGTTTCCCATTCTCTATGGTCAGCCGGAGCAGAATAATGTATGCAAACTATTCAAATCTGTTCCAGCTCGAATCATTTAGACAGATGGTAGAAATTCAGCTGTCCTCAGCACAGAGTTTGATGGACTTCGGCAGAGAATGCTGATTAAGGTTGCGGCAGTTTCTGTGGCAAAATAATGCCAGCTTGTGTTGGAGATACTCTTAACCTCTTCTCCTAAACTTCTCACCCACCCAAAATCTGGTTTTCTGAAAGTCCTATCTTCTTTTCCAGAGTGGAGCCAAAAATTGAGGAACCCTATTGTGTTCAGTTTTCATATTTCCAAATTCTGGGCAGAGATTCCAGGACTTGAACCTGCAACCCCACTGCAGATAGAGCCTTTGCTCCACACCCTTAAGCCATCACTCTTCCCCGGTGATGGTTGATTTCATGGACAAGAATTTCAGGTGAGCAGCAGTCAAAATGCTATACAAAAAAGAATCAACAGGCACACGTATACTCCATCAATCAAGATTGCTTTTTCAAACTGTTTTATTAATCCATACATGCACACAAGTTACTCAGAGAAGAAAGAAGATGCAAATGAACTCAAAACCATAACAAACATGAATGAGCTGCAGGGAAAGTGGGGGTGGGGGGTCTCAGCAGTTTTGAAAGCCATCTGTGATGCAAATAAGGGCCACATGTGGTTTCCAGAGCCGTGAATTGTGCATCCCTGGGGTGGCCTAAGAGAGATCCTTACTTCCTCTCAAAAGCACAGCCAGGTCAAGCATAACAGTGGCACACTGTGTCCCTGCTCCCTGCCTATGCATAATCACATTTTCTTCTCAGAGGCTGTCTGGTCATCTTCTTTTGCATATGAACCCACAATCCCTAGAGATAGTGACTTTTTTAAAAAAGGCTATCCATTTGCAGACATTCTTAGCTGGTCTTCTTCCATTTAGAGCTGGGAATGTTGGCTTGGAGAATGTTAGTGATTGAAAAGAAGAAACATTTCCAGGTCAACTTCCATTAAGCCGTGGTTCCCAACCTTGGCTCTCCAGATGGTCTTGGACTACAACTCCCACAAATCCTGGCCAGCACACCTAGTAGTGAAGGCTTCTGGCAGCTGTAGTCCAAAAACATCTGGGGACCCAAGGCTGGGCATCACTGCTCTAAAGGAATGGAGATAAAGGACTGGCACAACCAATCAGCCACCCCCACTAGAGAATGAGTTCTCATATAGCAATACCTTAATTGGATCATTCCAGGATGAGGCTTCCTAGGTGCACCTGCTGAGGTAAGCTACAATAAACTAATTAGCTACAGGGCCTCAAGGCCTTTATTCATCGAAGATGCACCCTGCCCCCCCCCCCCATACAAACAGTCCAAAAGAATTGCTACCAGCTTCTTTTCTTTATGGAAATCTTACGTCAAGAAAACCAAGGTGATTCTTTCTTACTGTAGAGACAGGATCAGTTTCATTGGATATTCCCACCTGCTTCTTTAAAAATCAATATCATGTTAACTTCAGCAATAAGCCTGGTTATAGACTGCTTATAACCACTTCAGCAAGGATCAAGCCAGTACTGCACACATTTCTGCCAAGGGTATGAAGGTGCCGGGGGGGGGGAGGTTTGAGGCCAGGCGGGCACCTTGTTATATTCACCACCCCCTTCCTGCTCATCCTCCTCCCACCACGCACTCGGCCTCTAGCCTATCCTTTGTTTAAACTTCATAATATGTGGAGGAATGACAGTTTGTAATCTTGTAAGCAGTCTCACCTGGGAGTTACATGCCAACAAACACAACGTGCCTCATTTGTTTATTTATTGTATTTCTTTAGTGCTTTTCTGTCCAGCAAACTGCCAATATCATGACATTTAAAAACAGATGGAAAGCGTTTAAAACTGACTAAAAACATTATTTGAAGCCAGGTCTAACATTCTCTAAAAGCCAATCATTTAAATAATAACAACAAAAAATATTTGGAACAACAGTGTTCTAGCTACCTATAGACCAGTGGCTCCCAACCTTGGGTTCCCAGATGTTCTTGGACTACAATTCGAAGAAATCCTGGCTACCACAAGTAGTGGTGAAGGCTTCTGAGAACATCTATGGACCCAAGGTTGGGCACCACTACTATTGACAGTTCAATGGAAATGAAGCCAGCCTAACGTCCCTTGAGGGGGCAGCTACACAATCTAAATACTGCTACGGAGTTTGGTCTCTTATACCCTCCAAGCTGGTTCGTCGGCATGGTAGAACATACACCAGGGCCTCTAAGTCTGGTCAGGTACATGCGGAGGGAGGCACCCTTTCAGATGTCCAAGTCCTATTTCAAAACCAGGACACTGAATTAAGTGCAAAGGCAAACTGAAGGATCCTGCAGTAATTTCTAAAGGACACACCAGTCTGTCCACAACATTTTTGCACTAGCTGGCTTCTGAACACGTTTTGAAGACAACCTCATGCAAAGTGTAGTGCAATCGTCTAGTTGGGAGGTAACTGAGGTATGAAGCATCCTAGATAATATTCCAGCTGAAGCTAACCAAAGACGACTGGATGCAACAGCTAAAACTAATATCTGAATTAGTTCTCTTCCTGGCTTTCAAGGAACACTGCTGGTCCTACAGAATGGAAGGGTAAAAAGTCACCACATTTATTGTTGTTGTTGTTGTTTAGTCATTGTGTCCGACTCTTCGGGTCCCCATGGGTCAGAGCATGCCAGACCCTCCTGTCTTCCACAGCCCCAGGGGCCCAACCTGGCCCCTCAGAGTAATAAAATCTCATTCAGAGTAAATTATAATCCCACACTCCCTGACTGCCCTTCTTGTTGACTTGTCCGGATAGAGCCATCTTATTTCACCGCCACCACCAACTCCAGTCCCTAATTGCATCCAAACATTGATTCAGGATATCTGTGAAGATTCTCAGTCATCCAGATGAGGTTATCTGGAAGCGGAGTCACGGCAACGGGACTTATTTCATACTAGGTTGAAACATTTCTCTACTCATCCAAGTAGCTTCTTCAGCCTTTTATTCAAGACTTTCCCCACCTCCTTTTATCAGTTGAAAAAGAGAAGTTCTGAAAACACAGGAAATGCTCCCTTAAGGAGTTTATAACTGTACTATAGCAAGTATGAAAGACTATAGTGTATCGCTGCAGTCTGGTGACCTCGTTGTCATCAGGTAATGAATCTGCTACAAATTTTAGTCTGACATTTATAAAAGCTATCTAAAGCGCTAAATAGAGATGGCATTTTTTTTGTTTTTTAATACAAAGCCCATGATTCTGGGAGTTCTATCTAACTTACAGACATCTAAATGTGCCTCCCCAATCAGAGCTGGGAACTTTTTTCCTGAACAAGAAACATAGGCCGAGTTAGGCCTATCCAGGCCTCAAGGCGGTCAGGCCTTTCTCTCATGTGAGCAATATTTAGGTGCCTGCAAGGTGCCTCTCTGTCAGGCAGAAGTCAGAGAATAGAGAATGATGGGATTTGCAGTCCAAAAAACAATTCCATCCCTAGTGATGAATTCTGTCCCCAAAACAGGTCCAGAACTAAACTTCAGACTCAAATCCAAAGCAGATTCATCATTTCCACAACATTGGAGTCACTCACTAACCTCCACTGTGCAAAAGGTAAGGCAGGAGAAACAACAATAGGCCCAAATTTCCCATTCAGAATCTGACCTCTCACCAGCTAGCCATGTCCCAGTCAAAAGAGTTCCACCTAATATGATCATCAGCTCAGTACGAGAAGGTGTACTTTTGCCACAAAATTCCCCTAATCCATGCACAGGCCAATTTTGTGCGTGCTCTATCCCAGTGGTTCTTAACCTTTGTTACTCGGATGCTTTTGAACTGCAACTCCCAGAAACCCCAGTCAGGACAGCTGGTGGTGAAGGCTTCTGGGAGTTGCAGTTCAAAACTCCTGAGTAACCCAAGGTTAAGAACCAGTGCTCTATCCAACCAATCCAGTAAAAAAGATCTGCAGGTCAATTGCAGAGTATCTGCTTTGCAGTTAGAAAATCGATATGTAACATGTGGTATCTTACTGGCTGGTCTTTGAGAAAAAAATGGCCAAAAACCTTGCAGAATCAGTGTTGACAACATTGGAATAGAGTCTAGGATGGGGCTTTAAAGATCAATGGTCTGAGGCGGCTTCTTGTGAATCCTAGATCAAAATAAACAAATAAACAAAATTCTTCTGGTGATGTACTTCCCCAAATCTCTGAACTAGTTTTCTTCCTGAGTATTCAATAGATTTTTCTCAACAACCTCCAGAATGAGCAAGTTCACCAATACAAGTGGTAGAATTCCTCCTTGGTTTCAGTACGCTAATCAGTGATCAAGCTAATTGCCTCATGGTCTCAGCTGCTCAACTGATGGATCTGTTCTCCAACAGAGTTTAATCCTAAAACTGTCAGGAAGATAATGAAAAATCCCTTCCAAGCATCATATGAACTAAGGAAGTGCTTTTCACATTGAAGCATTTGTCAATAGGATATAGTTAGGTCAGAATGTCAGCATAGTTTCCCCTCAAGTATTAAAAAAGGAGGAGTTATGGCCCATTGCATTTCAGATCTTCTAGGAAATTCATTCTCAATCAGCGGTGCACGATGTATGCACCATTACTGGCATACAGAAAGCATGTCCAGAGCTGGGACTCATCCCCCCTTCCCATTTTGCACGGCTGGGATTTTCAGGGCTCCCAGTGAGTCCCCTCTTGGAAGGACAATACCTGGGGAAGGGGTTAGTGCTGGCAACGCTACCCCCGGGAAACCCACAGAGGACAGAAGAGCCACTAATCCAGAATCCATGGTTAAGTGTGCGCCAATAAAACTGGAGACAGCAGTCACAAAATTAAAAGTCACCTGTTTCTTGGGAGGAAATCAATGAAACCTTGGGAGAAACCTAGACAGCATCTTAAGAAGCAGGGACATCACCTTGCCGTAAAAGGTCCGCATAGTCAAAGCTATGGTTTTTCCAGTAGCAATGTATGGAAGTGAGAGCTGGACCATAAAGAAGGCTGACTGCTGAAGAATTGATGCTTTTGAATTGTGGTGCTGGAGGAGAGTTTTGAGAGTCCCCTGGACTGCAAAGACAACAAACCTATCCATTCTGAAGGAAATCAACTCTTGAGTGCTCACTGGAAGGACAGATCCTGAAGCTGAGGCTCCAATACTTTGGCCATCTCATGAGAAGAGAAGACTCCCTGGAAAAGACCCTGATGTTGGGAAAGTGTGAAGGCAAGAGGAGAAGGGGACGACAGAGGACGAGATGGTTGGACAGTGTCATCGAAGCTACCAACATGACTTTGACCAAACTCTGGGAGGCTGTAGAAGACAGGAGGGTCCGACGTGCTCTGGTCCATGGGGACATGAAGAGTCGGACACAACTTAATGACTAAACAACAACAACAATAAATTTGGTTACTTTTTACCCTTCCAGTCTGAAGCCTATGGGATTATTGGTAGTTGACCCAACAACCATCAACATCCCCCTTGGAGCAGAGCTACAGGCAGTCACACACTCTATGGCTGCAATCACACCTATTGCTAAAAAGCCTTCCACCACCTGTTGTTGGGAAAGTGTGAAGAGACAACAGGCTGCCTTCCACAGCCTATTGTCTCCCCCAATCGTGCTGGACCACAAGTCCCAGACAGACAGGCCAAGAACCAGTCACAACTCTCATATTTGCCTTTGTAAGGTCAGGTCAAGAAGACCTTTGTCACTACTAACTCTGCTAAGATTGACATGCCAAGCTGAGAAAACACCTTTCTGTTCCAGTTCTTAGACAAGCTCTCTTTTGTTCCGCAGCGAAGAAATCAGAATGCTTTGCTAGCAGGCAAAATATGCAGATTGTTCCTCAGGGACATGGCATCCTTGGGAGGAACAGCTAACAAAATGAGGGGAAAGTTAGTGCAATTAAGCATCTGATGTAGGGAAACATTAACAGTTTCAGAATCCTTTTTTTTTAATTATGGCTGTGATGCAAGACAATAATCAACCGAAAACATCCTGAGTAACTAAAAATGCACAATTAAAAACAGAGCACGTTTTATTTCTTCTCATTACACGACACACACTGTTGAATATGGTTACGTGAGAGGTGGCATCCTGGAAAAAGTACCTCCTTTCATGCAAGAAATGAGATCATAGACTCACAGAATAATTGATTTGGAAGGGGCCTAATAAGGCCATTGAGTCCAGCCTCCTGAAAGCTGTTGCGCTGGAGTTTACTCACAAGTAGCTAGGCACAGAACTGTGCTATGATCTAGACCAGTGGTGTCGAACTGTGGCCCTCCAGATGTTCTTGGCCTTCAACTCCCAGAAATTCTGGCCAGCAGAGGTGGTGGTGAAGGCTTCTGGGAGTTGAAGTCCAAGAACATCTGGAGGGCCACAGTTCGACACCACTGATCTAGACAGTTTGTGGGAAGCTGTCTTAATTGGTAAGACCCCCCCCCTGACTCCAGCCACTCTGCTTCAGCCACATTCACCATCCTTAGTCCCACCTACTGCTGGACTACTGTCCCAAGATCTAAATTGGAATTTGGTCCTCAAGCCAAAAAAAAGGAGGAGGAGGAGGAGGTCCTCCATACCTATTCAAAGGGGGCAGGGATGTGTTATCTAAAAACAAATGTTTTGTTCGTATGAACAAGTATGCAGAGTGAAAGGTTTAAATAAAACAATTAACGCTCAGTTTACTGTGTGTAAACTAAGATTTTTCTTCCTTCATAAATTTGATGAATATGGCTTCAAGAAAAATTTGCCTCTCTCTGCATACGCTAAATTAACAGCATATGGATAATAAAGCTTAGGGACAGGCGGATCTGTCAACCTCAATTTCAGTCTCTCATTTTTCAAATATTATGTTTGTTCTGTCCTATTTCCACATCAGTTTCCAAAACTGGTTTGTTTCCTTCTTAAATTTCTCAAAACATACACACCACTGTACAAACGTCTCAGGTTTTTCTCAGCAATATCCTCCATAATAACGTATTTTTGTATACACTTGATGTAACATGATGCATATTCATGTGCATTTCCCCACAACACACGTTTCTGCACTTCTTGCTAATTGCCGTGCAATATTTCCCAAATCATTAACATTGAGGCTGAATTCTATCCCACTTTGTTTATTTGTTTGTTACAAATATATCCCTCACTCCTGCGAGCCCAAGATGTTGCACAGGGTTCTCCTCCTTCACAGTTTATCCTCACCCAAATTCTGTGTGATAGGTCGGTCAACCTGGGAGACTAACTAGCCCCAAAGGTCCTACGGGACGGTTCATGGCTTGGCAGGGATTTAGAACTGATGAGTTTAAGTTTTCATCAAAGTGTGGATCAAAAAAATTCTTCCCTGCATGAGTTAGGAAGTCTAAACCCAGACACACCACTGGAATAGTAAACATGCTAGACTTGCGGTCGTTTCTGGATTTCCCTGCCCTCCCCAAGTAAAGACCCTTCAGCATCCAACAAAGGTTCAACATGGACAGGCCTCACAGGCCAATCTGACACTTGCTTTAAACCACTGGTTCCCAGCCTTGGATCCCCAGATGTTCTTGGACTAAAACCCCCAGGACCCTCCACCACTAGCTGTGTTGGCCAGGATTTCTGGGAATTGTAGTCCAAGAACATCTGGGTACCCAAGGCTGGGAAGCACTGCTTTAAACCTACTCCTCCCACTAGCAGTTCAGTGAGTGGCTGAATCTGACACAAAGTCCTCACAAAGGATCTCTCTTGGGCAGGAGTGTGCAACTTTGGAAGGTCCGGGAGTCAGTTTGCATAAATCCCGGACCCACTGTGGGCTGCACGAACTCCCTCCAACAAGACCACAAGTCACAACTTTTCGTTTAAAGAAAAATTAGACCCACTGGGAGATTTTAAGACATGATTCTCCCCACCCACCCCCATTTATTTTCCAGGAAAATGGGTGGGCAATGAGGACCAGTCAAATGGAGACCATGACTTCTGGAATCCCCAACCCTGCTTTAAGGCATTCTGGTTTTGTTTTGTTTTTTTAATGGCAGCATTCAGACAGCCACGCAGGAGACTCGCTAGCGGGCATTACATCCATGGTCCCTTTTGCTGTAGAGTGAGCTCTGATGAAAAACAAGAAGCCTTCTTCCAGACTGGAGGGGCAAGAGGGGGTTGACCACCTGGAAGCTCCCAGATTCTGCTGGACTGCTACTCCCAACCACCCTAGCCAGTAAAGCCAATGGCAAGAGACAATGAAGATTGCAATAGAACATCATAAGGGTACATTCTGCTGGTCTAGAAAGAGACTGTGCTTGGGCCATCTGCAGTGGTTTAGGCATCTGGCTGTGGAGCCTGAGGTTGGGAGTTTGATTCCCCACTGTGCCTCCTTGACAAGGGTTGTGTTTGATAATCCATAGGGTCCCTTCTAGTTCTGCAGTTCTAAAATTATAATTAATAATAATAATTCCATCCTTTCACAGTTCAGCACAGTGAGTTCATGCAGTTCTGCTTGGGGTTAGAGCAAGTTGTTCTCATCTACATTAAAGTGACTGAAATCCAGCAGTAGAGCAAACCCACTGAATGAATGGGCATTTGAAGAGTCAACTCCTCCGTAAGTCCCAGTGATTCAATGGACCTGTTCTAGTCGCAACTTTTTACTGGATTTCAGCCATATTCAGTTCAGATACCCAGCGTGCTGCAGTGGACAGAGTAATGAATGATGATTAGAGATGGGGGCAGGGCTAAAAAATGAAAAAAGAAATTCATGAAAAATCACCAATTCAGTGCTTCAGGTTGGTTCAGGGTCATCCAAACCAGACAACCCAAATTTTTCTGCAGCAATTAATTTTGGGGTGATGCAACAAATTTCCTGGTTTGTTGCCCCTCCACTGCCCTTCTCCCATTTCTATTGCCTCACACCCTTCCCACTGCCCCTGTTGCATCCCTACCTTGTCCTCGTCATCTGCCACCCCTGCTGCCACTTACCATCACTGCCTAGCTCACCCTGTGTGCAACTGGCGGGTCACTGACACACAGGGTGAGCTAGGCTGCTGTAAGGGAAGCTGCTGCCACTGTCTTTGCTAATAACAGCCTGGTTTCCCTTCTGGCAGCCTGTGCGCCTATGGCCCACTGATCAGCTGATTGGTGGACCCAAGGCACACACAGACATCCAACAGGTAAGCTGTCACCACTGTTTGCAAAAAAGGAAGAAGACCCCAATGAACCAACAAATCGATTCGTCATACATTGGTTAACCAAAAGGAAATTCGTGGTTCGCCAACCTTGACGAACCACAAACCATAATGAAAACGCCATTTGGGTAGTTCATCTCCACCTCCAATTAGGATTCAGGAGGACTGGGTTTGAATCCCCACTCGGCCATGAACTCACTGGGGGGTGTGAAATTGGTAAAGTCATTAATTAAATACTGTATCTCACTTTTCTCAAAAGCCCCATCAGGGTACCTGTAAGTCATTTCTCACTTGACAGCACAATAGCATAACATAACCTCAGTTACACGGCACTGTAAGGTTTGCTGTCATTCTTAATCCCTCCCCAGTTCATCTCAGCTGCGGCCTTTAGTGCACAGATGGTGATGGTCAAGAGGCCATTTCCACTTAATCTTAGAGGATGAGATAGAAGACAGAACAGAAAGCACCCTCTGAAATGGCCTCCTCACGTAAGAAGGCCCTTATCGTAACCAGGAGACAAACGATTTCCAGACAAAATACTGTACGGCAACAAAAAGCACTTCCTTTCCAACTGGGGTAGTTCTGGCAAAGAAAAAAAGGAAAAAAAAAAAGGAAAAAAATAGCAAGGAGAACCCCTTTATCACCAAGAAAACACATACACACAGCGGCGGCTTTGTTTCTCTCAAAGGCTGGGTCACAGAAGCCCCCAACCCAGGTCACTGAGGGTCACTAATGGAGGTTGTTTTGCGGCTGGGGTTGTTGAGCAGAAGGAAACTGGGACCCTGCAAAGGAAGGAATTTCAGCCAAGGGGGAGCAGCCAGGATGTGCTAAGGCGGAAAAAATGTAACACATGTTTCTGTTTAAATTTATATTGGAGGGAGGAAAAGAGAAGGCAGAAGAAACAATGGGATATATACAAGCGCAGACACACAGAAAGCCATCTCTTCTCGTAGATTTACATCGAGGGGCTGCTTTTTCGCCACAACACAACCATTTCCCATCTGATGCATTTGTTAGAATTATTCATTTAATGGGGGATGTGCAACAACACGGGGAGTGGAGATGCTACAAACCAGTGTCAGAACTACAGTTCTGTGTGAAGTTCTGGAACTCATCCATCCCCAGTCCTCCACTCCAGAGTTAAAGAAATGCTGTGGGGCAGGATATATGGTTTTCCCTCCATGCATTTCAGCCTAACAACAGCCTCATGCTTTAGTATCAACTAAGAGACCTTTGTGGCTGAGTAGAGATTTGAATCCAGGTCTTCCTCTATGGATCACAGCCTCACCCTGTAAGCATCACCCCGCTCTGATTCTCAGCCTTTCCACTCTTCTGATATTTCGACATTCAAAAGCTGCCTTTGACAAATTCCTCACTTTCCCAGCTCTGCTTTTTCTCCTGCCTAAAGTAAACCCTGGCCCTTGGTTCTCAGTTCTTCACTGGCCCAGAAGAACCAGCCTGAGAGCAGACGATCTTAAGAACTTCTTATAGCCTTGCCTGGTCACAAATGCTTCCCATTAGTAACTCTGATGTGTGCTAGAAACAAGATCATCTCATACCCGGATCCAAATTCAGGCCTTCAAAGGGTCTTACATCTTGTTCCCTCCAATACGACTTTTACACAGACCGCAGAGACCTTCCTCGTCAAGTCTGTCTTGTCTTTCATTGTTTCCATAGTTTTGGAGAACAACTTTGCAGGTTATTTCTATGTGTCTGTTGACAGCTAAGGAGGTGGCGTTTATGTACAGAGTTTTGCTTACAGTCCTTGCACAGGACATAGCACCCATAAGGTAAAAAGGTAAAGATTCCCCTTGACAATTTTGTCCAGTCGTGCCCGACTCTAGGCAGCGATGCTCATCTCCGTTTCCAACCCATAGAGCCAGCGTTTGTCCGAAGACAATCTTCCGTGGTCACATGGCCAGTGCGACTTAGACACGGAACGCTGTTACCTTCCCACCGAGGTGGTCCCTATTTATCTACTCGCATTTGCATGCTTTCGAACTGCTAGGTTGGCGGGAGCTGGGACAAGCGACAGGCACTCACTCTGTCGCATGGATTCGATCTTACGACTGCAGGTCTTCTGACCTTGGACCACTGAGGCTTCTGCGGTTTAACCCACAGAGCCACCAAATCCCTGGTTAGCCCCCATAAGCATATTTTGAACCAATAACTAAATTTCACCCTTTTACTGCCAACATACAACAGTAACAGTCTAATGTGGGTTTCTAAAGAGGACTAATTTGTCTTTTTAGAACCTGGAAGACACATAGTGATCCCTGGATTGCTCAAATAAGAAACACCGTGTCAATCTCCAGGGTATTCGGGAGAGGTTTTGCCCATATTGTTTTGTGCAGGCATATAAAAGACCCACTACTACATCTTTTGCATTTCACAGCCTTTCAAGTCCACTGTTTACTAACTTTTGCTCTCCAACTCCTCGTAGGAGCTCTCCTAGTTCTGGATATTGCTTTAAGCAGCAGCAGATGAAGTAGGCTCTCATCGACAAGAGGCTGTGCCACAATAAATCTGTTAGTCCCCATGGTGCCACAGGGCTCCTTCATGTTCAGGTGACATCCGCAATACATCATGTGAAAAGACCGAGGATTTAAAGGTTTCGTGGGAGATGGGGCTGACATGTAATGAGGCTATTTAGGAAAAACTGAGCCATAAGTCAGGGCTAGAGCACATGCTCTGCATGCAGAACATCCCAGATTCAACCCCTTGGCATCTCAACACAGAGCTGAGAAGGATCTTGTTTGAAAGCCCTGGAGAGAGACCACTACTCAGTGTTGATTAGAGGTGGGCTACCTGTGGCCCCAGCACCACAAACAGTCCTCACCTTATCTCACATAGTCCTCCTGAGCCTAATTTCGAAAGCCCTTTTCAAGTGGTCAGTTCATGCTTCTGGATAAGTTAAATATCCTAGCAGTGTACTAGGCAGAGAGGAAGAAGAACAAATAGAGAAGTCCCACAAAGAAAATGGCTGTCCAGCTACAGCTACATACAGTTGAATAGTTCTCCAACTCCCAGAACCTTGGAGCCGGTACGGCCACCAGTCGAAGATTCTCAGCCGAAGTCCAAGACATCTAGAGAGCCAAATATTGAGAACCACTGGTATAGATATTACTGAAACAGATGGATCATTGGTTCAAGCTGATATAAGCTAGCATCATGCAAACGAAAAAAAGCTGCTATGCAACAATATTAATCTCCAGTTCTTATAATTGCAGTACAGTCTGAATTTACCCCTTAGTCAGAGCTCTTCAACCTGCTCAGAAAGCTCACATTACAGCACTAGTAGATAAATGAGGATAAATGAGTCACACTTTCTCAACTCCCGGTGGGTTGTGGAAATCCACCATCACCATCAGCCTGTGCTAGCATTATATCAGAGAGAGAGAGAGAGAACATGCGGGCTTTTGAAATATCAGCCATTAAAAGAGAAAGAAGGGAAAGCACTAAATAATAATAATAATATTTTAAAAAAACAACCCACCAGGTGAAAATCAGTGCTCTTGGACCAGTCATGATGTCTTGGCCTGATTTACCACACAAAACTGTTGTGAGGATAGAATTAAGGCAGGACACAAACCCAGTAAATAAATACAACTTTTACCCGTGACAATCCAGAAAATAAATATAAATGATCAACATGGATTTATTTCAGTCAAACCAGTTTAAATCATGATTTGATTTTTTTTTGATAATTTAAATTTAAAAATTAATTTAAATCATGATTTAAAGAGATCTTTTTTAAAAAAAAATCACTGATTTTTATCCACCCTGATGTGAATACACATATATCTGTAGATTTCCTCAATGAAGTCTAAAAAACAAACACACACATTAGGAAAGTTTTAATGAGCATACTCATTCGTAATTACGGGGGGAGGGTCTGAAATTATTCAGCTACAAGAAATACCAGACCTCCTGTACCTTTAAGAACTGTATAAAAAGAGAGGATTTTGGTATGTGGTGCTTGCTCCTCACCCACATGACAAGCTGCATCTGTCCAGAATCCCTTTTCTTTGCAAACGTTAGAAGCAATAGTGCAGAGCAGTCCTGATTGCTTTAATGTTCAATCCTGCTAGAAATCAACGTAGCCAGACAGATACAAATTTTAAAAAATAAGTGACTCATGTTGGAGACTGTAGTTCTCACAAGAATACAATACAACAGAAACCCGCTGCAATGACATGATAAGAGCCTTAGAACAGGGCTGAGGAGATCCAGGGTCAAGCCAGAGCTCCCTCTTAAAGCTCAGTGAGTGATCTTTCAGCTTAAACAACCTCATAAGGATAAAATCAGGAGGAAGTGAAGAACTATGTACTGCTCCTGAAATGAAAAGTAGGGAGAAAAACGTCTATTCTTTCTCTCTTTATTATTAGCTGCTTTTATTCTACATCGCCATTTTCTGTGATTCAGAAAAGCTGAACTGTGATTGTCACCAAACACACCTCTATTTAGAACTACCACAGAATTGGAAGGGGTCCCCAGAAGCCCTCTAGCCTAGCCCTTACCAGTGCAGAAACACAGCCACTACAGCATCGCCTGACAACCAGCAACACAGCTCATGTTCGGAAATTGGAAGTAACTCTTCTAAACCATCCTACTCACAGCCTGATCACCTGCCAGCCTAGTGACTTTTCATCTGTTCTGCAGCCCAAAAGAGTACAGTGATGCCTCGCTTGACGACGTTAATTCGTTGCAGCGAAATTGCTAAATTTCGTTTCATCAAACGAAATTTAAAACACCCATTGAAACGCATTGAAAACCATTCAATGCGTTCCAATGGGCTGAACACCTACTCATCCAGCGAAGATCCTCCACACGGCGGCCATTTTCGGTGCCTGTAAAGTGAGGAATCCGTCCTAGAAAACAGCGGGGGGCCATTTTCTTCAGCCGGCGGCCATTTTAAAACCCGACGATCGTTGTAAAGCTAAAATCGGTTCCCGAAGCAAAGAACCAATCATTGCACAGCGAAAAAACCCCATTTAAAACATCATTTTGCAATCGCAAAAGCGATCGCAAAAACGTCAACGTAAAGCAGATTTGTCGTAGAGTGGGGTAATCGTCCAGCGGGGCACAACTGTAATGTTTCTAAGCTCCCTTGATACCATCAGGACACTTTTCTTAAGGTTTAGCTGAACCTCCTGAGCTTGACACCTGAATCCACAGATACGAGACCCATCCTCTAAAGAAACAGAGGCAAATGCATTCCGTCCATCATCTCTCTTTGACAGTCCTTATAATGCTTGAAGACAGCTCTCCCACTGCCTCTTTATCATCTCAGACTGTACTCCTGGTGGGTTCATCTATCCTCATAGGACTTAGTGTATGAGGGCAGATGGAACATGTCCTGCTCCACTGGGCATGTTCCATTTTGTTGAATGGGACTTATTCCCAAGTACATGTGAAAAGCTCACTTTGTTGATGGAGCTATTTGGAACCTCGTGAGGTCAACACTACACCACATCCACACTGTCTCTTTTGAGATGACACAAGTAATGTTATTACAGTACTAATTTATCTGCCAATATTTAAACTGCTTGTATCTGAAGGATTTTAAAGCATGGCACAACACAACAAAACATATCAAATACAACAATGCTTGAAATAAGGTGCAACACTAGCTTGACCCATAATATTGTTGTTAAGGCTGAACCACACTATATTAGCTTGCAAAACAATAGATAAAGTCTTCAACACATCTCTAAAAATAAGGACTGCTGGCATATACCTGGTATCAGATGGGGAAGGGTTCCACAATAAGGAGGCCACCACACTAAAAGCCCTGCTCCCAACAACTGTGGAGAGAGAACCTCATGAAGCTCTCCTCTGCTGTGGATCATCAGCAGAACAAACAATGGGTGTACCCTCCTCTTTCTTGATTGGAGAAGACATGATGGAGAGACAGAGAGCAGGATAGTGCCCAAGGTCTGGGGCAAGAGTTTGTAACAACAGGTGAAAGAGGTTCCACATAACTTTGCTCTGGAACAGATCGCCTTGTTTACACTTCCAACGCAAATCACTCGTTCAACCTTCACATGGCTACAAAGCGCTGGCTGGAGTTAATTACTTCTGTGTTCAATCTGGATTCTTTGTCAGAGAGTCCAAAGACCCACATAAGTTTATGGAGAAGCAGTTTGCTAATCAACTGCAGAACAAGTCGAAACCAACCTCCCTGCATATACATATCAACTCGCACTTGACTCAACAAGGGTCATAAAACACCAGAGCAATCAAGCACAGCAACACAGAGACATAATGAGGAAAAGGCCTCCAAGCTAAACACAAGACTTTTTCAAGGAAAGATATATTGGCCACTTCTTTAATTCAAACCCCCTGCAGCAGTGCCTCCTCTTCCCCATTTCTCCTCTTTATCAGTTAATTGGTTGTTTTATTTCCCTGCTAGTCTAAGGCTAGAAAGGTGCCTGAGGCCAAGAAAGCAAGGAAGCTGCTTGTCATATGTTTTATACCTTTAATTCCTTTCTGTCCCCCAAAGAAAATTCAGTAACAGCCATCCGTGGGTGGATACCATTTATGTTTTGGTATGTTTCATTTGGCCCATGGGAAGGGAAGGGATCGCCACGGGGTCAGAAATAATTCACTTTAGGCAGAGCAAGCCTATCCTGCATCTTGACTTCTAAGCTTGTCAGCTATCCAGCTGGCCTAGCAGAAATGTCCCACCCCATTGTTAAAAAACCATAAGATCACAGAAGCTTGGGAAGCATATGGGAAACATTCCAACAGGCTTCACACATACACGCACAAAACATGATCCCAATAGTCAGTGGTTAATTTGATACGGGCTGAACTCTAGAAACCAATTTCCAAGACACACCATCACAGAATCACAGCACCTATTACACTCTTATCCTACCTATTTTTTCAAGGAGCTCAAGGTTCTGCCACTCTGTGTGATAATCCCACAACAGCCCTGTAAAATGGGTTAGACTGAAACAGAATGAGTGTTTCAAAGGGTGAACCATACAAGGATGGCTTGCAAAACAAGTCTTCATGGCTAAAGAGGAAATGGAACCTGTGTCTGCTTAATCTTCGGCTGACACTCTAACCAGTAATTCATACTGGCAAACAAAGCAATAGTCTGTAACAATCGGTTTGAGTTCATTTTTTCATGTTAGTCTTTGCCCTCTCACTTCAGATTCCAAGGGCAACGGGAAATGCAATCCTATGAAAGCAACAATCCAAACAGTATGAAAAAGTAGCCTCTAACAATAAAAATGCTATAGCAATCATTAGCGCTTCAAATACCTAACGGTTTTATAATTCAATCAAAATACAAAATAGCATCGCCATGATCATGTATTCTAAAAATCCAATTTGACAAGATGCAAATGTCAATTAAAAGCAATATACATTTCTGCAATGCAAACATTTCAGTAAACAGCACAGACAACAAAACACACAACTCATATTCTAACAAAAACATACAAGCTTCTCCCTGTAATTCAGCAAGCAGATTCTTTGTCAGGAGTGGGGGGGGGGGGAGAGAGAGACCTTTTTGGCTTCCAGATGCTTTAGATCACAACATCCATCATCCTTTACCACTAACTATGCTGGCAGGGGCTTCAGGGAATCAAAATCCAAAACATCTGAAAGGCCAAACCTTCCAGACAGGAAGTTTTGGATTGCTCTGGAGTACAGCTCCCACAGATAACACTGGGATTGTGTGAGTTGCAGTTCCCTGAAAAGCAGCTTTTTGCACCTCCAGTGAGGGACATGAGAAACTACTTTGTACACTCCTCACCATTTTGCACAGAAGCTGAGAGACTTCACGCTGGTGGAACTCTTCAGACCCAGCAGCTGGAGCCCAGCATAAAATAGAGACTCCAGGAGGTGGCCACTAAGGAATCCATCAGTCCAGTTCAGATTTGTTATCAGTACCCAAACGAAGAGCTGAGCAGGGTTGTTAAGGACCACACGTTTTGGAAATTGGTCATTCATAGGGTTGCCGTTAAGTTCAGAGATGAGTTTACAGCACAACAATAACCCAAACTAAACTCAAAAGATCCTTCACTCAAGAAGTCCACTCCTGATTTTTCTCCCCAATGTTTCAGTTGTATTAGACAAAAATGAATCTGTTGTAAAAAAAAAAATACAACTCAGCAAATCCAGAACTTTGTTTTGTCCACCCCAGCTCGACAGTAACTGACAATCACAAAAAGGTTTTGGTGTTGTGGTTTTTGTAGCACTACCTAAAGGCCCTACCATTTCCTCCCCCATCCCTGAGAAGACAGAAATCACATAAACGTTCAACTTCCCATCCCATTTCCAGCTGTAGCAGTTTTAGCTTAATGTATTCTCGAAGGCTTTCATGGCCGGGATCCAATGGTTGTTGTGGGTTTTTCGGGCTGTTTGGCCGTGTTCTGAAGGTTTTTCTTCCTAACGTTTCGCCAGTCTCTGTGGCCAGCATCTTCAGAGGACAGGAGTCCTCTGAAGATGCTGGCCACAGAGACTGGCGAAACATTCAGAAGAAAAACCTTCAGAACACGGCCAAACAGCCCAAAAAACCCACAACAACGATCAATTTTAGCCTACCCCACTAGACTTCACGGCTACCTAAAAAGAACTCTAGCCAAGACAGCACTGTGGGCTCTGCACCAGCAAAGCTTCAGTGTCGTAAACTTTCTTAAAAGAACGGCGCATTTCCCTCACTTTCAAGACAAACACATTTAGCACAAAGTGAATGTGTGTGGTCTGGAGCCAGCTTCACCAACTTTGTGGGCGGAGGTCCACACAACGTCCCGCTCTAATAAATCTGCTAGCCTTCAAGGTCTCACAAGAGTGTTGATTTTGCTGCAACAAAGCGAGACAGCAACCCTTTTGGAGAAGACGGCTGAACGTTAGGATACCAACATCAGGAAGAGAAGAGCGTGGGAGGGTTTGTGGGGCAAGAGGTCAAAGCCAAGACTCCTCAGCCTGATTGACACTTGGACACTTCTGTGGATTTCTTCCAATGCACGACTAATTGAAGAGACACACCTATGAAGCTTTTCCCTGCAGCTCAAGTCTCTGATCCACCCTAAAACCATATACTGTATTATCGTCCTTCTAAAGAATCCCAAACTCCAGTTCTCTGTCGCTCAACAAGAGAGGTGGCTTCCCAATTGAATCTTGGCTGAATTTGGACCCCACTCCCTTGCCTCCTCTTGCACACTCTCAATCCCAAATCAGTAGTTTGGGGCTTCAACCACCATCCTCCCTCAAAAGCCACACACAGACACCCAAGAGGACCTCCATCCAAAGAACCCAGGAGATCTGGCTTCCCTTGTTCTGACAGATTACACTCCTTCCAGAGGGGGAGAAAAAGGGACTCCCATCTCCCCACCCTCTGCAGCCCAAGTTATTATTCCTTCTGGTTATAATCACTCTCATCAGGGAGAACTCTCTGCTCCCCCCCCCAATTACGTCCGTACATGCAGACACCCCAAAACCACCAAACTCCCCTCGGAGGACCCAGGCGATCTGGTTCCCACCCTCTTCTGCCTTAGGCCCCAGGATCGAAGTGGGGGGGGCGACCCTCTCGGTCCTTTGCTTACCCACGACCCCGCTCCCCTTCCGATGAAAGAGGGGACCCACCCCAGAAGTCTCTCACCCCACGCTTGAGCCACCCCCCTCCCCTGGGAACCACCCCCAACCTTCCTTTGCTCCGGTTCCTCCCCCCCCTCCGCCTCACTCCAGAGCCCACGCCCCTCCAGGAGAACCCAGGAGTCCGAGCTCAATCTGCACAGCTCTTGTTTCCCCCCCAGGCTCCTCTTCCACCCCCCCACCGAACCCCCGGGGTCCTCACCTCTCCCAAGGCGAGTCCATCCACCAGAAATCGCTCCCTTTTTCTTGCCGCCCAAGAAAGGGAAAGTGATGCGGGTGGGGTGGGGTGGAGAAGGGGGGGGAGAGGAGAGGCACTTCAGCCTTCAAGGCGCGCGCGCTCTCTTCTTGGCGCGGATGCTTGCGGGGGGGGGGTGGAGGTGGGGAAGGGATCCTGCCAGGCTCTCACCCCCAAAAGGAACAACACCCGCCGGTGGTGGTGGTGGTGGGCGGGGGGCGCGCCGATCTCGCCATGGCTTGGCTCAGCGCGGGGTTGGGGAGCGCATTGTCTCCAGACTGGGGCGGGGAAGGGGGCGGGGGGAGATCGATAGAGCCCCGCCCCCTTCTCGGTGGGGGGGGATGGTCTTTAAAGCAAACCCTCTCCCTTTTAGGCACCCACCGACCCAACCCCCCTCACCGCCCCACCCTCGGCGATGCTCCTCGATGGGACAGGGGCGTTCCCCCCCCCCTAGAACTCTTCCCAAAGTGGGGAATTATGGCGTTGGGTGGTAAGAAGCGGGCGTGATATGGAGCGAAACGCACAGAAGTGGAGTAGGTGGGGTAGGGTTGGGGAAACCCTGTGTTTCAAGGAGTGGGGTGTGATTAAGGGCTATCAGACCTCTCAAAAGCGCTTCCTCTTGCACCTGGAAGGAAGGAAGGAAGGAAGGAAGGAGCAGTGTTTACTGAAAATCGCAACGGCCCTAGATGAATTCTAACAAAAAGGAACAAGAGATATGCTTACAACTGAGAGCACACCAAAATCCCCTCGATACAGCAGTTGTTGTTGTTGTTGTTACATGCCATCAAGTCCTAACCGACTTATATCAACTCTAAGTGAGGAATAGAGAGCCGCCTAGAGTGGTCGTTTTGACCAGATAGGCGGGGTACAAATAGAATAAATAAATAAATAAATAAATAAATAAATAAATAAATAAATAAATAAATAAATATTTGATTTTAGCAATTGCATTCCTGCTCCCCAAGTGAATTTCCATGACTGACCGAGGATTCGAACCCAGATCCGCAGAGTCCATCACTCCATCCATTACATTACAGTGGGTACCCCCAGTAGGCATCCTTCTCCCTTATAATCCTTCCACCTCATCCCTGATTGTAGTGAACTAGCTGTCATTTGCGGGGAGGGCGAAGGGTTATAATTTAGTATAACCTTTCTTTAAACATTGCCCATTTCTGCAGACCTACGAGTCGAATACGGAGAGTCAAATAAGGAGACGTTGTGGCAAAACATACTTGAGCAAAGTCTCTTCATGGGGTTGATGGAGCTATTCTCCACTCTATTTAATAATACATAATATTGTTACTTTATTATGCCATGTCTTTGGGAGTTTGGCAGGGCAGACATGAAGTAGTGCTGAATGTGGAAATCTGTGTCCTGGTTTCCAATTCTACTGAGATGGTTTAGAAAGTAAAAATATCACCTCACCCCTCAAAGGCCAAAAATATGGGAGTATTCACAGCTCTTCGAAGAATTGGAATCAGAATAAATGAAAGTAATTGGAATTATACAGTGTTTCCCCAAAAATAAGACAGGGTCATATTAATTTTTGCTCCAAAAACGAATTAGGGCTTATTTTTAGGGGATGCTATTTTTTTTCATGTACAATCTACGTTTATTCAAATACAGTCATGTCATCTTCTGGTTGTTGCACAATGGTGGAGGGCGGGCTTTCACAACTAGGATTTATTTTGGGGGTAGGGCATATACTACGAGCATCCTAAAAAATCATACTAGGGATTATTTTCAGGTTAGGTCTTATTTTCAGGGAAACAAGGTAGCTTTTCTGAGAGTAGTTTAATGCTCTTGATTTTAACTATTAAAATCAAACCTTCTCTTGAGCAGCATCTGGAATAGAGTAGATCCTGAAAGAAATCAAGGGATATGCAAAGTTCCTATATCTTGGGTGGCAGATGTATGGAGATCATCACAGTGCATATGGAGTATGCAAAGGTTCCATCCAGAATTGGGAGAGTTCCTTTTTGAACTATAACTCTGAGAATCTTCCAGCCAGCATAAAGGAATCTGGGAAGTTGCAGTCCAAAAAAGTAACTAGGCTCTGGTTCCAGTTCCACTTTGAGTAGATCTTCACCTGTTAGGATGTGACTACATTGACAGATGATGCAGAAAATGCTCTAGGACTGGAATGGTTAAATTCATAATATTTTCTATTGACTGTAAAAGTCAATGTGAGTCAGCCCAGAGATTTACCACACTCCACAATCCATACTTTTCCCTCTGCAACCGGGGCTTCTACTTTTTGGAATCAAATGCAGTCACATTGGTACAGACCGTGTGATCACTTGAGCCGTTGTGGAAGGGTTTGTAGTTGTTCTATTTGAATCCATTCCAGCCAGGCCACGGGGGCAGTGGGGAAACTGGCTGCCTTTTGCTTCCTCTCCTCCACACATCTAATACCTGGGTCTACTTTCCTCTTCCCTTCTCATTCCATTTCTCTCTCTCTCTCTCTCTCTCTTTCTCTCGTGATTTTTTTAAGCCTTGCTAATCTAGTACTCGAGACCAAATTGCTAACTTGCGCTGGATTATGGAGAAAGCCAGAGAGTTCCAGAAAAATATCTACTTCTGCTTCATTGACTATGCGAAAGCCTTTGACTGTGTGGACCACAGCAAACTATGGCAAGTTCTTAAAGAAATGGGAGTGCCTGACCACTTTATCTGTCTCCTGAGAAACCTATATGTGGGACAGGAAGCAACAGTCAGAACTGGTCATGGAACAACTGAGTGGTTCAAAATTGGGAAAGGAGTACGGCAAGGCTGTATACTGTCCCCCAGCTTATTTAACTTGTATGCAGAATACATCATGCGGAAGGCTGGACTGGAAGAAGCCCAAGCCGGAATTAAGATTGCCGGAAGAAATATCAACAACCTCCGATATGCAGATGATACCACTCTGATGGCAGAAAGTGAGGAGGAATTGAAGAACCTTGTAATGAGAGTGAAAGAGGAGAGTGCAAAAAACGGTCTGAAACTCAACATCAAAAAAACTAAGATCATGGCCACTGGTCCCATCACCTCCTGGGAAATAGAAGGGGAAGATATGGAGGCAGTGTCAAATTTTATTTTCCTGGGCTCCATGATCACTGCAGATGGAGACAGCAGCCACGAAATTAAAAGACGCCTTCTTCTTGGGAGGAAAGCGATAACAAATCTTGACAGCATCTTGAAAAGCAGAGACATCACCTTGCCAACAAAAGTCCGAATAGTCAAAGCTATGGTTTTTCCTGTCGTGATGTATGGAAGTGAGAGCTGGACCATAAAGAAAGCAGACCGCCGAAGAATTGATGCCTTTGAATTGTGGTGCTGGAGGAGGCTCTTGAGAATCCCCTGGACTGCAAGGAGAACAAACCTATCAGTTCTAAAGGAAATCAACCCTGAGTGCTCACTGGAAGGACAGATCCTGAAGCTGAGGCTCCAGTACTTTGGCCATCTCATGAGAAGAAAAGAGTCCTTGGAAAAAACCCTGATGTTAGGAAGGTGTGATGGCAAGAGGAGAAGGGGACGACCGAGGATGAGATGGCTGGACAGTGTCTGCGAAGCAACCAACATGAACCTGACACAACTCCGGGAGGCAGTAGAAGACAGGAGGGCCTGGCGTGCTCTGGTCCATGGGGTCACGAAGAGTTGGACACGACTAAACGACTAAACACACACACAATCTAGTACTACCATGTTTCCCAGAAAATAAAACAGGGTCTTATATTAATCTTTTCTCCAAAAACGTATTAGGGTTTATTTTCAGGGGATGTTTTATATATATATTTTTTCATGTACAACCATCTACATGTATTCAAATACAGTGAGGTCATCTTCTTCTGGTTGCTGCACAAGGGTGGAGGGCAGGCTTTCATTTAACTAGGGACTATTTTGGGGGTAGGGCTTATATTACGAACATCCTGAAAAATCATACTAGGGTTTATTTTCAGGGTAGGTCTCATTTTCAGGAAAACAGGATAGGAGAGCTAGCTGGCCAGCCAAAGCGGTAAAAAAAAGCAAGGAATCAGCAGAGAAAGAAAGAGAAGGAGGTTTTAAGGTAGCTCTGCTCTAATCATGCCTCCTGCAAATCCGGATGTCCAAAGCAGAACTACCTTAAGCTAGAAACAAGGCTGACCTCCTCTATCTCTGCCCATTTCTGCTTCTCTCTCTCTCTCTCTCTCTCTCTCTCTCTCTCTCCAGTCACCTAGCTGTCCTAATGCCAGAGCAGCAAGCCTTTGAAAGAAGGAAGAACAATAAAAGAATGGCATGAGAAGGGAAGAGGGAAACAAGCAGACCCGGACACCAGACGGAGAGAGGAGAGAGGCCTGCCTGGAGTTCTATGGGTCCAGGGCGACCACAATGTTAGAGGTCCATTTATTTGTTCATCTTCTAATATGATATATGCTTGTCCTCTCTCACCAGTTCCCCCCTAGATTCCACATAAGGCAGATAGGAATGAATCTGCACAAGTGAATAAGCGGAAAACGGAAGTGCAAAGGGAGATCTGACAGGGAGAAAGCTGATGTGAGGTACACTGCTAAATGCCGGTGTGTATCTAGAGACTTGAATAAAGACAAGGCATTTTCAGCTCACTGTACATATTTCCCCCCCTACAAACTGATGTATAGACAAAAAGTTGTACTTGGGTGAAACTCTCACCTCAGTGCAGTCAATTGCTTCCTCAAAACAGAAGCCATTTGCATCTACATTTAAGAAGCAACAATCTAACTATTGACTGCCATCCATCAGATAAGCTAATTTATCTACCTGTAACCAAGCTGCTTCTGTAATGAACCCTGAATGTTTTATGACCTGTGTTAACAGTGCCATTATTACTTTGAAAGTTCATTGCCTGTGTTAATTATGCAATTGTCTTCTGTTTCCTTTCTCAGTTGGTCCCTATCCCTGCTATGCCCCACGCTAAAGCTGTAGCCTAAACAGAGTAGTGAACTCTGTAGTATTCTGTGATTTACTACATGAAAGATTCTAGTCACTGTGTCTCAAAAAGCGGATCGTAATCCACAAATGCAGATGCTACAATTAATCAGCAATTAATCTGTAGGCAGCGTGGGGCAATGTCAGAACCCCAGCAGCAGCTAGAACCCCTTCCTTTTGAGCCTGCTGGAGCTCATGTAGGTGAATATGCCACATGGCCTGTCCTGAGAACCAAATTTAGATACGCTGAGGCCTTAAGCTACTAATTTAGTATTTATTTCTTTTGAGATCTTTTATAGTCTGAGCTCTTAACTTTTATCTTACTTGTGCATTACTAAGGCATTGTGTTCTCTTTGCCAGCACATCAGACGTGTAAGGAAATAAAATGTTGGGTCTCTGTAAGAGTTTCAAAGCAAATTCTTGCCCATTCTTCTACCATGCCTTGCAAATATTTACAAAAAGTCAAAATCAATGAATTACTTCCCTTGCTCTTTGAAGTTAATGAAAGGTTATAAAATTTGAAACATTCCCAACAACATTCCCAACATTACGCCCAGAGACCTTTGGGTAGTGTGGGCTGCATAGAAGTTTAAATAAATAAATAAATAAATAAATAAATAAATAAATAAATAAATGCATACATACATACATACATACATACATACATACATACATACATACATACATACATACATACATACATACATACATACATACATAAACAAAATGCCTCCAAAAGCCCTTAAAAAGCCCATTTAAAGTAAATTTTTAACATAGCTATAAAGAGTTACTCACTGCATCTTAAGTACCTTTTAACTGCTGTCAGAGCATTTAGCCATATTATTCAGTTTCAACAAGTATACCAAAGTCCAGAACAAAATAAAAACACAAATATACCTAAATACTCTTATGGGTTTTATGAGTTCCACAATCAGCATTCATAATTCTATTATGGAAAACTGGTCATTTTCTTTTGATTAGCAGAGTTTAAAATACAAACAACAACTGCACAAAGAAAGCCTTCGAGAACAGCTCAAATCTCAGAGCTGCCCCCCTTCACATTAACTAGCACTTCATACGTGAAAAATCACTCTGGAAACATTTCAAGCAGAAAAAGAAAAATGTATCTTTACTTACAGTTGCAATCAGTAGTTACAAACAGAAGAATAAATGACAAGTTGCAATCTCCACATGCGGGAGACACTACCCCCATGACCACATGGTCAAAAGGTCAGAGAAAGAGAGAAGCAAGCAAAAGCAAGCAGGGCGAACAGGAAGAGGAGGGGCTGAAGTGTGGGGCTTGCCTCAAATGCCAGATGCAGGAAAAAAGAAATTTCACAAATCTTACCTTACAGGGCTGGTTTTAAAATTAAATGGAGAGAGGAAAACCGTGTAAAGCAGCACTTGTTCATTGCTGGCACATATAAATAAAGAAATTATGGCATTTTGCCATCTACAGTAATGGGTTTCTGGTGACACTCTCATGAGATGGCTGTTGTTTTGCCTTCAGTGTTTACTAATGGCAAAAAGCAACACACACACACACACACACACATTTCAGAGGAATACTACAGGAATTCTTCACAAGTTATACAGTGTCATCTAATTTGCTGGGGGTGAGGCAGAGCAGGAGAAATGCAAGACACTGCAAAAATCAGGAGTGCCATCTCCTGTGATATAGACAGAATATTTTCACTATAACTAGCAAATGTTTTATGTGTGCTTTCTTATGCATAAGAAACCTCCATTAGCTGCTGCTTTGTGTCTCTGTTATGGGTTATGTTGTCCTAGGGGAAAATCCTCATAGCACATCTAGCAATTTTTACTTTCTCGAGTTCCCCATTCAGAATCCTTCAGGCAGAAGAGACGCAGAGCATGTTGGTTGGAGAAGCCGGATGTGGTAGGCTAAGAAAGTAACTTGGCCAATCCTGCTTCCTAATAGGTAGAGCTCTATCAATCTGCTACACACATTTACAGTACTGAGATGTAAGACCCATTTAACTTTACTAGGAAGGATACATGTCTCAGTAAGCAGTTTAAAAGACCCATACAAAGAGAAATGAATGTAGAATTAGTTCTCTTAAAAAGACATTATAATCTCCTTATTGGAATCCTCTTTCCAGAAATTTAATATTCACAGTAACCAGAAGGTCAACCTCAAAAACTGTAACAACAACAGAAGCTTTTAGTAATTTATACTCTCCCTCTTTCTCCCCCCACCTTGTTCTTCTGTTCTGAAAGCTGTATTCAGCTAAGCTTCCAGAAGTCTGTGGAAGATAAAATAAAAACATTTTTGTATGTTTCTTGCTTATTATTTATTTATTTATTTATTTATTTATTTATTTATTTATTTATTTATTTATTTATTTATTTATTTATTTATTTATTTATTTATTTATTTATTTATTATTTTTAACAACTAGGGATAAGGTAAGGAGTATAAAAGATAGAGGGGAAATGGGGGGGGGGGAAGAGGGGGAAGGAGAACACAAAATGTACTGTCATCCAATCTGTTCATGTTGTGATATCAGGTCGTATTTTCGTCTTTCGGGTTTCAACTTACAGTGGTGCCTCGCATTAGGACGTTAATTCGTTCCAGTGAAATCGCTGTAGAACGAAAATGTCGTAATGCGGAAAAAAAGCCCATTGAAATGCATCAAACCCCATTTAATGCATTCCAAAGGGCTGGAAACTCACCGTCCAGCGAAGATCCTCCATAGGGCAGCCATTTTCGCTGCCTGTGCAGCGAGGAATCTGTCCCAGAAAACAGTGCGGAGCCATTTTGTTTACCCGGTGGCCATTTTGAAACCGCCGATCAGCTGTTTTAAAATCGTCGTTTTGCAAAGAATCGGTTCCCGAAGCAGGGAACCGATCATCGCAAAGCGAAAAAACCCCATTCAGACCATTGTTTTGCGATCACAATTGCGATCGCAAAAAGATCACCGTAATGCGGTTTCGACGTAAAGCGAGGCAATTGTAAAGCGAGGCACGACTGTACATCTTAGTTTAATTCTATGTTATTCAAGCACTATCTGGTTGACTCAAGCCATTCATATAATAATCTTTCTTGCTTATTTCTTACAAAACAATCAGCTCAAACAGTCTGTATGCTTTTGTTTTGTGCCTCTGGTTCTATAAGGGCTAGGAGTTATCGATTGATTGATTGATCGATTGGTCGGTTGTGAAGGCTTAGAACCTGGGCCAGGAGCAGGTGGTCTAAACCAGTAGTTTCCTAATTGGGTCCCCAGATGTTCTTGGACTAAAACTCCCAGAAACCTTCATCACTCGCTGTGCTGGCTAAGATTTCTGGAAGATGAAGTCCATGAACATCTGGGGAACCAAGGTTGGAAACTACTGGTCTAAACAGACATAAGGATAGTCCATGTAAGACATGGGTAAAACCCAACTAGCTGGGTAATGTGGCAATCTTGCACCTTCCCCATCTCCCGCTCTCAATTCTGTCCTATTTTAGCTATTCCACCACAACATGTCATTGCTGAAGGAAAGTCTGTGTCCATAAAATACGCTACCAGTTTGTCAGGTTGTTCTGCGGACACATTTGTAAGGTGACAGCTTATCTAGTATCCCACATGTGTAAACAGGACTTCTGCTGAACCTGATAGATCAGGAGTGAAGAAACTTTTTTTCCAACCCATCAGCCAAATTCTAATCTGAGAAAAGTCGCAGGGTCACTTTGTCGCAATGAGGGCAGAGTTGAGGATATGGGACAGATCCAGTACAAAGCACAGGAAGCCAACTGGCTCATTTCCCCACCAAGCATGGAAAATGGCACTGAATCCTTTGCCATGTCTAGCCAGAAATAATCCCAGTTTGACAGGCTGCAAAACAGAGTTTAATACCATGTACCAAATGGGGGTTGGGTGGGGAAAGAGGGGGGAAAATTATTTGTTTGAAATATGGTACTGGAAGAGAATTTTGCAGATCCCCTGGACTGCTGGGAAAGAGTCATCGATCAAATCAAGCCAGAATTATCTCTGGGGAAGAGAGAAAAGTTGAAACTGAGGCTGTCCTACTTTTGGCACATCATGAGAATCCAGGAGTCTCTGGAAAAGACAATAATGCTGGGAAAGGTTGGAAGTAGGAGGAAAAGAGGAAGAGTAAACATGAGATGGATTGATTAAGGGAAGACACATGTTTCAGTTTGCAAGAACTTCACAGGGCTGTCGAGGACAAGACATTTTGGAGATTGCTCGTTCATAGGATTGTCATAAGTCAGGGGTCACTTGATGGCACATCACAACAACAGCTTCTTGGGCTCCAGACCAGAGCACCTATGTGAGAGCTTTTCAAGCTGCAAACCAGAGCTTTAGCCCTTGCAAAAGCTCCATCATATATAACCTCTTATCTGTGATCCATGACTGGAGATAACAGCAAAAGAAGTTTGCTACCCAGGCAGGATCCTGTCTGGCTCATGAGCCAAAGTCCCTCCTTCTATGGCTCCTTGGGCTGTAAATATTCAGTATAATATTGTGTACTTAACGATTGAGTTACAAAGGCAATCACCACTAAGACTGCCTGTAGGGTAATTTCTTAGGGATAAGAAGTTCTGTACTTCTACTGAGGTGCGAAATTAATACACTGTGAGGTGACATGGATTCTCTCAGTTCCATCTTATTTGGACTGGGATCTGTTTCACATCTGCATGTATTTCCATGTGTATTTTTTTAAAGTATGCATTTTCCGAGCTTTTCTGAAATGTACACATTTTTCGCTTGTGGGTCAAAATCCCATTAGCTATTTAGTAGTATGATGCTGTTGGGAAGGAGGAGGTGAATGAGCTGGTAGAGTTAACGTCTTTCCCTCTGTGGAGCTGCCGGCCAAGAACGCCTGGTTACCTAAAGTTGCAAACCACTGCTCCAACCCATCAACACACATTTTAAGTATGACTTCTGTGTGATGTTGTGTTTATGCAGAAATCAGGTGCCATATCACACTCATTCACAGGTTGCACCAACTATATTTGTGTGGAAATTTTACCAGTGTACAAAGGTACCCTTGTGGGTCCACTACATCCTGCAGATCAGAGCATCTGTGGATTTAGTTTGTGGAATGGCAGGAAGGTAGGAATGTACTTCTCAGTCAGCGTATGTTTAAATGTTTATGTTGTCAACGTGTCTGTTCCAGCCATCTGTGTGTTTCTGATTTCTTCCTCTTTGTGTGGGTGTAATGTGTCTTCTTCAAGCCTAAGTGTTGACTTCAGCTTCGGCTCTCTTCTGAAATGTGGGCTTGCTTGTCTCTGTTATGTGTAACTACGAGTTGCTTGTGCCTTGCTGACTACATTTTGTACACCCAATTGTTGTTGGGTTGTTGTTGTTTTTTAAAAAAATATTCTAGCTAGTCTGATTCTTTATGTCCACGTCTGCATTACTTGTGATGACCCGAACAAGGTCTCTGTTTGTGAAGCTGCCTCTTTAACGGCTTGCCCAATAGTTTATAGACGTCTGGAATCTGAGGCATGAGGAAATGTGGGTAGAGAAGAATTATGCACAGGAGTGCAATTTTTTCTTGCTGATTCCACCACATCGGTTCCCATTGCTAAAAAGACAAGCCACCATCAAGGTTTTTAAAAAGGGTGGCCTTTTCAGCTGTGCCAGTGAGTCTCACTCACTCCCATAGAACAACCTGTAGTAGTTGTTGTTGTTTAGTCGTCTAGTCATGTCCAACTCTTCGTAACCCCATGGACCAGAGCATGCCAGGCCCTCCTGTTTTCCACTGCCTCCCGGAGTTGGGTCAAATTCATGTTGGTGGCATCCCATAGTTCTTCTATGGGAACAACTAATCAAGACTTCAGAAAAGCCTTATTTAGTTTTCAGAAACTCATTCAATGTTGGCCTGAATTCTGTTGCCTTTTTTACACTTACTAATCACAACCTTTTTGCTGTCAAGTCATCTATGACTTACGGCCGCCCTTTTCAGGATTTCCTAGGTAGACAATACTCAGAAGTGGTTTACCGTTCTCTGCTTTTGAGATCACTCTGACATTTTGCAACCTGCCCAAGGTTACACCGAGTGGCTCTTCTCCCTGAAGGAACAATGGGGAAATTAAACTCCCAGCCTATGGCTCTGCAACCAGAGACTTAACCCACTGAGCTCTCCAGCCAGCTATTTACACTTACATAAGGGAAGTGCCATTCCCTTATGTGGTGCTGGAGGAGGCTCTTTCTTTCTTTCTTTCTTTCTTTCTTTCTTTCTTTCTTTCTTTCTTTCTTTCTTTCTTTCTTTCTTTCTTTCTTTCTTTCTTTCTTTATTTATTTATTTATTTATTTATTTATTTATTTATTTATTTAATACCCCACCTATCTGGTCATTGTGACCACTGTACATTTATTTTACATTTATTTTATTAAACTAATTACAATGCATTTATTTTATTAAACTATGTTTTGGTACATACACCCTGAGTGCTCAGTGGAAGGACAGAGCCTGAAGCTGAGGCTCCAATCCTCTGGCCATCTCATGAGAAGAGAAGACTCCCTGGAAAGGACGATGGTATTGGGAAAGGGTGAAGGCAAGAGGAGAAGGGGACAACCGAGGACGAGATGGTTGGACAGTGTCATGGAAGCGACCAACATGAATTTGATCCAACTCCAGGAGGCAGTAGAAGACAGGAGGGCCTGGCGTGCTCTGGTCCATGGGGTCACGAAGAATCGGACATGACTTAACGACTAAACAACAACAACAAGGGAAATGCCATAAGTCTTGGTGGCAAATTGCTTTTCATTAACTAGGTGCTAGTTGAATTCCTGGGCACTCACCAGTCATACAACTGGGTGTGCACCCAGGAATATAAATAGTACTGTACTATGTTAATGGGCAGCCATTGCTTGGCATGATTTATGTGATTTTTGTCAACCCTACAAATCAGTGAGAGGTGTCCAGTCTAAAATTTAAGTTTAATTTGGAAAATAACAATTATAGATTTCATTCTGTTTGATGTTAACTGCCCAGAATAAGGCCTAGCACTAATCAGGTTGTATACAGTACCAGTTTTGAAGCAAGTAAGCAAGCAAACAAGTTACTTGTAATGTATAGTGTGATCCTTATTCTACAGAAGTGCTTATCCAAGCTCAGTTTTTGGAGAGAAAGGTGCAATGCTGTTGTGTTTAAGAAACAACAAACAGGATTTCAGCCACTGTGTTAATGTGTGAGCAATGTTTTCTAGATACATTCAGAAGTTACTTGCAAAAAAAGAGTAACATCCCAAGATCTGGCCTAGACACTGTGTGTTTGAAGAAGGTGTAGTGTCACTGTATTCTCTTAACACTATTCGTGTCAAGTTGTCATCTGCACTATACCCATCTCTCCCTATATATTTTGAGCTGCTTGCCCATCTAATTGCTAAATAACACCCAAGGAGGAGGAGAAATGAAGGAGGAGACCTATGCAGGTCTCTGTCTCTTGTGACCTTGACGTGGATGATCGCTGAGAGACAAAAACAGCACTCTGCCAAACTGGCCAAAATTAGATCTGGGTTTCACATGCTAGTTTAAAATGGTTCCTCTAATCCAGTTTTGCCCTGGGATAGAGGAATGGGAACGGAGCGGGGTGGGGAGATCCCTCAATCTTGCTGGTTGGAATCTCTGCCCAGCCACAGCAGTAGCTGAGTGTTTTGTTTTTTTTTTGTACGCCGGGTTTAATAGCTGGTTGTGCTTATGAGCTGCAGCTCAAGGGATTTGGGATTAACAGGTCGTAATTGATTTGGCACGGAGCCTTTTTAAGGTGGGGCAGGCAGCTGAGGACAGAGCACAGAGAAAACAACAACAATAACAGCCTGAGCCCATCCATTCTCAGCCGAGGTCCATCTACAGATGGCAGTCAACATCCCGTAAGAGGAGAAATATGGCCTATGGAACAAATGTGATGGCAGACGTTCCTCTTTTCTACAGCTCATCCCACTTCTGTTGACCCTTGGCTTTTAGCTTAATTCTCACAATGTGAATTAAACTAGGGGAGGGGAGATTTTATTTCAGTGGGAAGACGATAAATGCTTAGCAAGGTTTCAAGGTCTGTACTGGCATGCAGTTCAGTTTGCTCTTTCGAAATTAGGTCTACTGTATTTGATGGACTGGATCGAACAGCTGTTACCCAGAAAATAGGGAAGTAATTTTTTTTTGCATCACAAGTTTCAAAGCCCCTCACTAACTCTGGTGGAGAGATTCCGGATATTGCAGTCTGAATAATATATCCAAACTTTTTTATTACCTGCTCTGAGAACTGTGCATATTCTTCTCCGTTCCCACCAAAAGAAAGAATCAGTGCACAATATATTTCAGGAGTGTTTAAAACCATGGTATTGAAAGGAAAATTGAGAAATCGAAATCCAAAAGGATGAGGCGCGGAGCAGAAAGAAAAGGAGGGTGTCAAAACGGAGGCAAAATACAGAAACAATGACGGTGGTAGAGACGAATCAAGGACCGGGGGGGGGAGAGAGGAAAGGGTGGGCAAATTAGTGCTGAACTAGTTCAATTTTTTTAGGAGGTACCCTGTGAGAATATGAAGAGCAACAAGATTATTACCTCTTCCCCCCCCCCAAAAAAAAGCATTGTGGCAGGAATTAAAGGCTTAAAAGAAAGCAGAGAAGGAGGCTTCAACCTTTTTCAGGTGAGTGGAATGAAGGTATCTGCAGATTCGGGGGTTGAAATTCCCAGGATTATGTATGGGGAATTCTTGGAGAATTCGGGATCTGGATTTAAAAAAAAAAAACAACAACACACAAAATAATAGAAAACAACAACAACAACAACAGCAGCAGCAGCAGCAGCAGCAGCAACAACAACAACAACAACATCATGAATGGCACACCCCTAGAAGAAACAGAAAAAGTGCAATATCCCCAATAGCAGGCAATTGCAATTCTATCCCCAATAGTCCATTGCAATTCTAATGTTAGCTTGTAGGGAAAAACACCAATTTTTAAAGGCCAAAAGGGCCTCCCATCCAGAAACAGCAAGGGGCTTTTCAGCCCTGATGCTGTCTGAGATCCACTTCACAAAAAGTACCAGGGAGGATCTTCGGCACACAAAGCATGTGCTGAACTGTGGAGCGTGTGGCTCCTTTCCAAATTAGCTCTTTGCTGTGGTTACTTCTTTGGTCGCTCATAACAACCATGTCCGTGTCATCAATGCCGATCACATAGCCAAATTCTCTTCCCCCAACACAGACTCACTCACTCACTCACTCACTCACAAACACACACACACACACACACACACACACACACACACACACACACACACACACACACACACTTTTAGCATGCCTAACAGTTAAAGGAGCACAACTGTTTTTGGAAACAGCCACTGCGATGCCTAGAATCAGGGAAGTTGGCTGGAGAGATGTGGTCTGGGTTAATCATTACATGGTGTTGGCCTAATGTGAGGGTTGTGTATGAGCTGAGAAGGATTCCTGGTTCCCCTCCCATTGCCAAGCCCTCCCTTAATGGCCTCTCTGTGAATAGATAACAGATTTTGGCAAACAATATGGTTGTTTTATTGCTGATTGGGCAAGCTGCATTCATAAATCCTGAGCTGGAAGGAACCCAAAAGGTGATCTAGCACAGTTCTCTGGCAAAACATCCAGGACCAGAGTCGGCCCAAGACAGCTTCCAGCCTGAGGTCATGAACAAGATGGTATCTTCATGAACAAGGACAGGCCTAGCCAACAACAACAACAAATCTTACTGCAGTGCTGGCAATGGAACAGGATATGTAGTCCACTATTCTAGGGACAAGAGGCAAGCTTAAGAGAGGCAAGGCTTGATGGGTGATACTTAGGATCTGTTCTCCGCTGCCTTGCCGCTGTTCCTGTACCCCAAATCAAGCCCCTCCTGTTGCCTAATGGCAGAGGCAGATCATTGGGGCAGATCAACACTTCCAAAACAAGTTCAGCCCAAACAGATGACCGATGCCTTCGCAAAACTAGGCAGATGGCCGAGCTAGGATGACACAATGACTATGTCATTAGAAGCAAAGTTCCCTGAAGAAGTAAAAAAAAAGCCTGTTCATCCTAGTGCAGGCTTCCCCTAGTCCAGGGGTGGGCAATTAATTTCTATAGGGGGGGCAGATGAAAAATCTGAACTTTGTTCGTGGACCGAACCAACTTTACTTAAAAATAAAATGAAACAGTGATGTTATGATTGTTTTTATTTTAAACTTGTTAATCTTCACAAATACTAAAGAGGTTTTTTGCAATATGTGAAAGATAAGCAACTGATCAACTTTAGACAAAAAGCTATAAATGGTTTTGATGTTCAAAACTGTCCGCGGGCCGGACAGGGGCTGCTCGGGGGGGGGCATATGTGGCCCTCGGGCCGCACTTTGCCCAGGTGTGCCCTAGTCTCTATGTTGCAAATTAGCTCCCTTTTGTTTCTGATGGGATACTGCAAATGCAGGCTTCATTTGCAAGTATGCTTCCTAAGGAGTGGAGAGTTGAAAGAATGGTGTGAGGTGGTTGGAGAAGTGGGGGAAAGCTGTAATACCAGGTGAGGTGAATTTCTTTTAACTTGTGATTTCCCCCAAGCTCTGCATCTTGGAAGAGAAGCATCACTACTATCTCACCCACCATTGCTAACACTTGTCTGACCATGGTCTAGCTCCAAGACTGGGATAAAGTCAAGCATAGAAAAGTTACCGTATTTTTCGCACCATAAGACGCACTTCCCCCCCCCACAAAACAGGGGGGTGGAAAGTCTGTGCATCTTATGGAGCGAAGAAAACAGATTATATTTTCCTGTTTTCTTCTCCTAAAAAATTGGTGCGTCTTATGGAAAGGTGCGTCTTATGGAGCGAAAAATACGGTACTTTTTAACAACAGACCAAGGATCTTCTGGTAGCCATGTTGTCTGGTAGATTCTGGGAACTCTCGCTCTAAAATATAACATATAATGCATTTTCTCTAGGTTTTGCCCTGATGGTAGGGTCCGCCCCATTGGTCTGATCCAGTGTGGCTCTTCTTAAATTCTGTTGTTCTTGCATAAAGCCATATGAACTGAGTTCAACTTTTGGGGGCCTTCTCCATTGAGGCCAACGGCCTTTTGAATTCTGTTCCCAGTGAAGCTTCCCTAAAGTGCCTTTTGCTTTGCCTTCAGTGCCAGGGAAACCCTGCACCATTTCTGCAAACCTTTGTAAATACAATTTAAGTTGGCTTTTATTAATATCATTTAGCATTTGGGCCACACTTCCGAGTGTTCAGAAAGCTTTGCATGAACTGTTGAGTTATAATCCTCGATTACAACTCTTTAATCCGTGTTATTCACTCTCATCTGGTTTCTTAGATGGAGATTCTGAAGCGGATGGAAAATGGCTTTCCAAAGCCAAGTAATGAGTTAACAGCAAAAGCACTATAACATTTCACCATATCACCACATCTCATCTGATTTTGGATCGTGATCTCCCATCCAAGTACTGCACATGGATGGGACACCACAAAGAGATATCAGAGACCTCCAGATGGGACTAGGAAATTATACTGCCAGAAAGGTAGGAACACTGACTGTTCCTACCAGTCAGTGTTGGCCATATGGAACTAGATGGTCCAATGGTCTGAGAAGGCAACTTCTTAACTTCCTGTGTTGTCCCTACCCCACTTCTAGGGGCACTTGTCCCACCCACATGGCCAGCAGCTCCCATTTAGGGAGAGTAGGGCTGCAACCTAAGCTTAGTAATCTTGAAGAATCTGTAAATGGTTAATGACTTCATTCTTTAGAGCCAGTGAGGGAGAGAACTCATGGAAGGCGCGCGCACACGAGAGAGAGAGAGAGAGAGAGAGAGAGTTTCTGATTCTCAGAGACCTTAAGTACTACTGCTCTTTCAATGAGGTGTGAGGAGGGACACTATATTCAGTTTTGCTTCAAGGAGTAGAATGTCTTGGAACAGCTCTCTGTCCTTCACAAGGAAGAAAACAGAAACAGTGATATAAAAAATCAACAACAGTGACAACAGGAGTAAGTCAACCACACATTAATATATACAAAGGGCCTCGAGCACTTGAAAAGATCTTTATTGACTTTTATTTTTATTTTATTTTATTATTTATATACTGCCCATCTAGCCGGAGGCCATTCTGGGCAGTTTACAACATAACCTGAGACAATAAAACATCACTACTAATGTAACAGTAAATTCAACACAATCAAACACAATAAAATATCACAATTAAAAATATACGCATTAAACATTTAAAGTGGTGGTATGGTAATCTTGAAGGACAGATCCTGAAGCTGAGGCTCCAATACTTTGGCCATCTCATGAGAAGAGAAGACTCCCTGGAAAAGACCCTGATGTTGGGAAAGTGTGAAGGAAAGAGGAGAAGGGGACGACAGAGGACGAGATGGTTGGACAGTGTCATTGAAGCTAACAACATGAATTTGACCCAACTCCGGGAGGCAGTGGAAGACAGGAGGGCCTGCCGTGCTCTGGTCCATGGGGTCACGAAGAGTCGGACACGGCTTAATGACCACGAGGGAGTACTGATAAGTATTGAGCCTTTCCCAGAAAAAATTGAGCTAGGAAGCTATAAATTGCAGGGTATATTGGCCAATTTATATTAAATGGTGCAAAAATCAACTACCTATGCTTTTATCTTTCATGTTCAGGTCAAAAGTGAAGATGGCGGCACCTCCGGAAAAGTTCAACATGGAAACGCATAGGACCATAATCAAGTTCCTGTTTCTCCAAGGGAAAGGTGCAAAGCAGATCCATGATGAAATGTCACAAAATATGGGTGACAGTGGCCCTTCATATGCAACAGTTAAACGTTGGGTTGTCAATTTTTAAACTGGCCACTTCGGTATTGAAAGTGAGAAACTCAGTGGAAGGCCTGCTTCTGTCTCTCTGCCTGCAAATGTGAAAGCGGTCTATGACATGATCATGGAGGACCGCCAAATATCAGCCAAAAATATTACTATATATCTGAGAATATCACATGAGAGAGTTGGTGCCATTCTCCACAACAACTTGGAAATGAGAAAGCTGGCAGCAAAGTGGCTCCCAAAACTTTTGACAACCGAACAAAAGAGGAAACACGTGGCGTCATTGGTGGCTGTTTTGGAACATTTTCCAAGAAATGAGTCAGATTTCCTGGGCAAACTGGTAACTGGTGATGAGACATGGATCTACTGTTATGCTCCTGAGACAAAGGAACAGTCTAAGGAATGGAGGCACAGTGGTTCCCCCAGGCCAAAGAAGCTCCGAGTGCAAAGGTCGGTGCAGAATCAAATGGCAACAGTTTTTTGGGATAAGAAGGGAGTTCTGCTGCTGGACTACTTCCAACAGGGCTCAGCCCTCAATGCAAAATATTACTGTGCTTTATTGATGAAGCTGAGGCAAAACATCAAGGAAAAACGTCGAGGAAAGCTCTCCAAAGGTGTCATCCTGTTGCATGACAACACCTTGTCATGCATTGCAGGTGAAACAATGGCAAAACTGACCTCCTTAGGCTTTCAAGTGATGCCCCATCCACCCTATTCTCCTGACCTGGCTCCTTCTGACTATTATCTGTTCCCCAAACTCAAAGAACACCTAAAGGGACAATGATTTGGGAGTGTTCTGGAGGCAACTAATGCTGCAAATGAGTGGTTACACCAGCAGTCGGAAGAATTTTTATTTGCATGGACTTAAAAAGCTGCAGGACAGATGTCACAAGTGCATTGACTTCCTGGGGGAATATGTAGAACAGTGTGGCAGTTACAGCTTCCTAGCTCAATTTTTTCTGAGAAAGGCTCAATACTTATCAGCACCCCCTCATAAACAACAACATGGTGATCTTGGTGGCTGATAATTTAATCAGGATTCTATTGATGGAGCAGAATAAAATGCCTGTCTGAACAGCCAAGTTTTTTAAAAGCTTTATAAAAGTTGCCAGCAAGCAGCAACTGGGAAATGTGGCTATCCAGAGGTAGTTGGTTCTAGAGTCGGGGTGTGACCGCCGAGAAGGCCTGGTTTCTAGTGTTCTCCCTCCAGGCCTTTCTCGGGGTCATCCTACTCAGAAATCTAGCCTGGGATGAATGAGTAGGGTGGGCAGTTCTTGTGGGAAGAAGCCGTTCTGCCAGGTACCAAGGCCCTGAGTAGACAATAAGGCCAGCGCTGGGGTGGCCAGCTCCTCCAGAAGGCTGTTCCAAAACCAGGGTGTCGCAGCGGAGAAAGCCTTATCGTGAGGCACCATCCAATGGCTGAGGGACATACAGTAGATCCTCTGACAAAGATCATGTCACATCAGCAGATTCACTTTGGAGGAGGCAGTCCCTGAGAGATCCTAAATCCACACTAGACTCTCCATTCTCAATTTCTTAATACTTGCCCTGTGATATATTAACTGATTGCTTTCCCATGATTTTTTCCACCTCATCTCCTCCCAAGCCTCGTAAAAGTTTTAATTCTTCAGCTGCCCTGTTACTACAGCTCTGTTCTCTCTCTCTCTCTCTCTCTCTCTTTTTTTTTTAAGTGCTTCAGGCTGTTTTTTCCCCTCTCCCCTTTATTTTTGTTTTCCTCTCCCCTTTATTTTTGCGAACCATTTTTTGTTGTTTCTTCTGACCACAACCACTGTGGTGAGCAATTGCCCCAGGCGGACTGAACACAGAAGGTCAAGCAAGAGGTATAAAATCCAGGGTAAAAACACACGTGCCACTGAAAAGGGTTCTGAATAATTTAAGCAAGAGCACCATACGAAACATCTCAGGGGATGAAAGAACGAGGGGTGGATGCCTCTGAAAGCTCAAGGTCAACATGACCTGAGGTGAGTGGCTTTCTGGAACATTCCCCTCCAGCCGTGACAAACCAGTAGAGCCAGTTTAGGCAGTTAGCAAGACCAAAATTCACAGGCTGTAAAAGTTACTTCTTGGTCCAAAAAAAAAAGGGTCTCTGGAAATGTCAACGCTGAACCAACTTGTTCCTTCAAGCTGTAGGGAGGTGCGGGAATGCTTTACTTCCAGAGGAAATGTTTAGACATTGCAAAATAGCAGGTGTGAGAAAAGACTGTTTTCTGGGGATCGTTGGGGCAAACATGAGCCCTCCAAGAATACGGTAGTTGCCCTCATGAAGCAAATGGTTAATGGTTTAATTAATTATTTAGATATTTTCACTGTCACGGTTGGAAAACGTGCTTTGCGGGCTTTTCTGCCTTGTGTACCAAAATAATAGGTGGGTCTTGAGGACTACACGCTTTGATACCAGTGAGGTGATGGGGTCTATTTTGCCGTATTGCCTCAGGAGGCAAAATGTTCAACATCACTGGTAGCCCATCTGTTAAACTGAACTGATTGTCGCCTCTTCCTTTCCGAATTGAGGCATACAGTGTGGGAACCCCACGCGGAGTCAGCCATACAATACCAGCACCCTCTTTGCTCTATCAAGGCGTTCAGGGAAAGGATTCGTCTCAAGCTGAGGATGGAGGACGCTGTCCAACCTCAGCACGCAACAGGGACATGTGCTCCGCTAACTACTTGTGGCAATTTGCTAATGAGATTGAGACAAATTGCCTTATGCTAATGGATGTAAGTAATAGGGTTGGGCCACTGCCCTTTAAAGAGAAATACAGTACATCTCCCTGAGTGAAAAGGATGATGTACCATTGCCCAGTTTACCATCTACGTGTTGATAAATATATTCTGAGCCCCTGCTGCTCTGACCTCCTTGGGGGGGGGGTTAACCTGGGGTTTGGCTAAACAGCCCCTTAGAGAGATGGCACTTTCAAACATAGGTTTCTACCAAATGCGACCGACAGTTGCCCAAAAAGGGAAATAGGATTTGTTGAGATAGGAGATGACCAACGTGTGAGAAAGTGGGAGGTTGTGAGGAAGAATAAATGAGTATGGTAGGCACCCTCCAGTTATTGACTAAGTCTTATCAATCCTTCTACCTAAGAGTTAGTCTTGGTTAATCTGATTACTACAGCGGTGCCCATGATATACTAAAGATAGTTTTTTTGGTAAAAACCAAGCAGAGTTATTTGGAAAAAAATTCATACAGCACTCACCCCCAGTAAATAGTTAAAGCCAATACTATGTAACTGGAGCAAAGGGGGGTAAAGGCACTTATTAAGTCGTTAGTAAGATCAAAACAAGGTTGAAATTAAAAATAATTTATATACATAGAACTGCATATATATACTGTATATACATACTGAATTATCCATAAATCTGGTGCTCAGCCTGAGGAAGATGAATTATTGAAAGCTAGCTGTTTTTTGTTCTTTTTTCCCTTTTTTGTGGTCTAATACAGGTATTCTAATAACGGCAATAAAGTGTTATGTGCCATAGAATGCCTGAACTAGGAATGATATTAACTATCTGGTTTAATCTTTTTCTACTTGGGAGAGGTTACAACCATTATGATGGCTCCTGCACTCTGGGACGATCAAGAACAAATCCTGGCCCTTCAAGAATAGGGGAATGGAACTGATAAAACCCTGTTAGGGTTGCTGTAAGTCAGTTCTGACTCGACAGCACATAACAACATTGACATAAATACTCTTAGTCCAGAGGTGAGCAATTAATTTCTATAGGGGGGCCACATGAAAAATCTGAATTGTGTTCGGGGGCCAAACCAACTTTACTTAGAAATAAAAGATAAGCAACTGATCAACTTTAGGCCAAAAGCTATAAATGGTTCTGATGTTCAACTTGTTCAGTGAGAGGAATCCAGTCTGTCTTGGGCTTGAACAAGTGCTTGAACACCGGACTGGAGCAACAACCAGCAGGCCGGACAAGAGTGGCTCACGGGCCGTATGTGGCCCTTGGGCCGTACTTTGCCCAGGTGCGTCTTAATCCAACATTAGGGGAACAAAATACAGACAACGGGAAACTGAAAAGAAACAGTTGCATATTAACAGGCTTATTTATTATTTATTTACTTAACTTATATGCCACCCACTCTACCCAAAGGTCTCTGGGCAGCTTACAACAATTAAAATACAATAAAAAGATAAAACAATGAAAATACAATTAAAATAGATACTCTAAAAATTGCCATCAGGACCCACAGTTGATATTATTTCAATTAAAAGCCTTCTGGAACAGGAAGGTTTTGACTTGGCGCCAAAATGTCATCAGCGTCGGCGCCAGAAGAATCTCAGTCGGGAGGGCACTCCATAGTCTGGGGGCAGCTGCCGAAAAGGCCCTTTGTCTACAAGCTGTCCCTCTTACCTCCTTAAGGGATGGCTCTTTCAAAAGGGCCCCCTGGCTAGACCTTAACTGCTGGGTATGTTCATATGGAAGGAGGTGGTCCTTCAGATATCCAGGGCCCAAGTTGTTTTATATGTCAAAACAAGCACTTTGAATTGGGCCCAGGCAGCAACTGGTAACCAATGTAATTTAATCAGAATTGGTTTGATATGTCCCCTAGCGGCCCCACCATTCACCAGCCACGCAGCTCGATTCTGGACCAGTTGCAGTCCCCGGACCGTCTTCAAAGGCAGCCCCACACAGAGCGCATTGCAATAATCTATACGAGATGTTCCCAGTGCATGTGTAACTATCATGAGACTTCACTCGTCCAGGTAGGGTCGTAGCTGGTACAATTTCCACAGCTGAAGGAAGGCGCCCCTGGCCACCAAGTCCACCTGGGCTTCCAGAGTTAGACTGGGGTCGAGGACCACCAGACTTGTAACAAGCAATGCGAATGCACAGAGTTAATTAAGACATAGCATGACATAATGGGAAACTGAGGTTTATCACAGCAAAATTGTTCAGACATGCAAGGCCCATATCAAATCAACAGCTGTATAATAGTTTCTTGCATGCTCAAACAATTAGAGCCACATGCCCCAAATTGGCAGGCACAATAGACAGAATCCACAAGAGAATCAAATTATTTTCAATGGGCTTAAATGCAACAGAGCTGTTCTCCTGAATGGAGACCAGCCTGCTAGTAGAATCATTTTTCCATAGGCAAGGGAATCATTATTTATGATGCTACAGCGTAAAAGCCCTGTAGAGGCTTCAGGCACTTCAGAACACAAAACAAGACAACACACAACAAAGACTCTGTGAAGCGTAAAACAGATTGCGGCAGTCTTTTACAGCGGTATGAGTTTGGCAATTTTGCTGCATTGACAGAACCTATTTGGATTTTGAAGTAATGGGGTCGGGGAGGAGTTTTGGCAGAATGAGCAAATTACACTGCACAGGGACAGAAATCCCTGTTTAGTTTTCTTACACTACACTACAACGGTTCCCACCTTTGGTCCCCAGATGTTCTTGGACTACAACTCCCAGAAATCCTGGCCAGAACAGATTGTGGAGAAGGCTTCTGGGGGTTTTAGACCAAGAACATCTGAGGACCCTAGGTTGGGAACTATTACATTACACACTGGCTCAATCCAAGGCAAGATATCAGAAGAAGCTAGAGATTTGAAAGGGCAGCTCTGAAGGAACTAGAAAACGTCATCAAATTTCAGGACACGTCGCTGGAGACCGAGGTCAAGATTATCAAACAGCAAACGGGGCACCAGAAGCTACAGGAAAAAAAAGGCAAAGGCATACATGCTTTTGAGGCAAAACCATGCATTCAGGAGGGACTCTGCTTTGAAGGGACGTGGAGGCGCTGCGGGTTAAACTGCAGAAGCCTCTGTGCTGCAAGGTCAGAAGACCAGCAGTCATAAGATCAAATCCACATGGCAGAGTGAGCTCCTGTCGCTTGTCCTAGCTCCTGCCAACCTAGCAGTTCGAAAGCATGTAAAAATGCAAGTAGACAAATAGGTACCACCATGGTGGGAAGGTCATGGCGTTCCGTGTCTAGTCGCACTGGCCACATGACCACAGAAACTGTCTATGGACAAACGCTGGCTCTATGGCTTGGAGACGGGGATGAGCACCGCCCCCTAAAGTCGGACACAATTGGACATTTGTCAAGGGGAACCTTTACCTTTCCCTACTTTTGTTATTTTACCCCAAGACTTCCCATAACCTCCTCTTTCTCAGAGTGTTTTTTTTTAAACTATGTTCCCTTTTGATTAACATAAAAATCTCACACATTCTTCAAATTGCAGTCCACCAACTCAAAGGAAACACTGCAACTACAAGCACATTAGGAAGACTGATAAATTTAGAATATAATTTTTTTCATTTAAAAAAATAAAAATTAAGGTGGTGTATTGCATGCCATTGTGTGATCATCAGACAGAAATAAAATGAAATAAAAAGTATCTGACAAAAAATACAACTGTGTCTAAGACTAAATAAACCTAAGCAATAGCAAGACGGTGAGAAAATCTGGGAAACCATTTAGCCGCGGATGTTCCTAAAGGCTTGTTGAAACAGCCACGTTTTTAATGTCCTCTTCAAGGCAGGGAGAGAGGGGGTCAGACACAGCACCACCAGAAGACCATTCCATAGGGATTGTGCCACGACCGAGAAAGCCCAGTTTCTTGTCCATGTCTCGAAGGAGCATAGCCTGTGCAGACCAGGTGGCGTAAGCTGATATTCTTTGGGAAAGGTGATCTGACAGCTAGTAAGGTCCCAAACCATAGACCTGGCTACTTGTCGGAGGAGGGAATTATATATACTGTATAACTGAAAATACTGTATCATTGGAGGAGGGAATTCCTTATGTGCTGAAAGCTTCTGATTGTCACAGCAGGAACTTTCACACACTTCTGTCATTTGTACAACAGTTGCTCTTTTTTCTTCTGTGACCCGTCTTTCCACATAAACATGGACTTTGTTTGCAAATCTGATTTCCCAGGAATGAAAATTTGCCAGAATCATGAGTACAGTATTAATATGGTTGCCACTGGAACGGCAAGTCCATTATGTGAGACACGAGGCGAGGGGGTAGAAGCCCTCGCCGGAGTGTCGTCCTCCCTTAGGAAAGAACAGGAGGCGCAAACAGACCCGCTTGCATCACCCGTTGCGACGGTACAATGGGGAGTGGACACCCGGGAGCTAGAATGGGATGGGGTTTTTGCTAAAATAACTATAGCTACTCAGACTGAAGGGGAAACGGTGGGAAAAGAAGAAAGGGGCAGAACCACCGTGGAGGCGGGGAAAGGGGATATAAAAGGGGCAAGAGACAATATACCCGGGGGTTGGGAGTTAATATGGTTGGAAGATCCCTGGACCAGACAGTGTGAAAAGGTCCAGGTTCCCAGGGAGGAGGCAGACTACAGAAGGAGAAGGGGTCTGCCTCCTCGACCCTTGTATTGGGGGGAATCAGAGGTGCATGACTGGCACCGGAGATTGAGGGAAGAGAAGGAAGCTGTGGAGAGAGAAGAAAGGGAGAGAAGAGCATGGAGACTGGAGGAAGCCCGTCGGAAAGGGTTCTGGCTGGACCGTGGGCTCCCTTACACAGAGATGAGGACCCTTTCGACCCCAAGGGGAGAGGTGAGGAGACCATACCGCTGATAGACCAGGAATGGACTCTTTGGACTTGGATGACAATACAGTGGTGCCCCGCTTAACGCTTAACCCGCTTGGCGACGAATCCGCTTCATGATGAAGTTTTTGTGATCGCTTTTGCGATTGCAAAACAATGTATGAATGGGTTTTTTCACTTTGCGATGATCGGTTTTCTGATTTGGAAATCAATTCTTCGCATTATGACGATCAAAAACAGCTGATTGTCAGGTTTCAGAATGGCCATCTGGTGTACAAAATGGCTCCCCGCTGTGCTTAGGAAGGCTTTTTCGCAAGACAGGGAGCAGAAAATGACCACCCTATGGAGGATCTTCGCTGGATGGTGAGTTATTCAGCCCATTGGAACGCATTGAACGGGTTTTCAATGCATTTCAATTGGATTTTTTATTTTGCTTGATGAGGATATCGCTTCACAGCGATTTTGCTGGAACAGATTATCCTCGTCAAGTGAGGCACCACTGTAATCCCTTTACCAAAGGTCCCTGGAATGATTCTGAGTTTAATCCGTTTAACAAGGATGTTTGGATGCCCTCGTGGGACCCATTGGTCGCGAGAGACAATGTTGGGGTCGAATTAGAAGCAAAGAACCTGTTGTTCAATGTTTCAATAAAACCCAGTTTTGATTTTGCAACTCATGAGCCTTTGGTGTCTATGTCCAAACCTGAAGAGTTCCCATTTGAACCCTCACACATTACTTTAAGATTGGTCATGTAAACTTTGACCCTGTGGCTGTTCAGGACACGTGCAGGAAGGGACTATGCGACTGCCATCCCTTGCCTTCTGCTGTCCAGATTGGCCAGCTCACCTTGTCTAATACATGGGCCGGCACCAGTAAGAAAGGAGAACAGAGTGCCCGAGATTTCACCTCGGATTCTTAATACACCTAAACTATTTGTGACCAAAAGGATAGCTCAGCGGTTTAGGTCTCTGGTTGTGGAGCCAGAGAGGTTGGGAGTTCAATTCCCCCACTGGGCCTCCTTTTAAATCCGGATATTAAATTAAAAGTTAATAAGAGGGAGATGGCTACTAATTAGTGGGGCAGAAAAACAATTTTTTGGGAGATTCTCTGTGCAGCCCAGACACGAAGTAGAAGAGAAGAATCATCACCACCACCATGAAGGCTGTTGTCCTGGTGATCTGTGCAGCCGTCCTGCTCCTCTCAGCCCCACCAGGTAAGTAGAAGTGAATGGTCATGCTCAGTGTTGCTTTTGATCAGTTTGTTTTGCCTACTCAAAAGTAAGCACAGGGGTCCCAAATTAGACTGGGGCCCTGAATCACAGATAGAGAAGCAGTTCCCCTTTCTGTGCCTCCTCCCAGTGGGATCCCAATCCACTGTAGGAGCCTCGTGCCTTCCGTTTGCTTGCATAAAGGCATGAATAAGCTGCTGACTCTTTGCAGATCTTTGCCCACAACTCTCTAGGTAAATGCATGTGTGGTCAGTTGGGACTTGGGCTTTTCATTCTTATCTATATTATTTTTATTATTAAGACTTCAGAAGATGCTCTGAGTCTTGTTTCAAAGGGTAGGCTGGGAATGTGGGTCCTTTCTCCCCACCTGGTTTGTCACAAATAGTAAAAAGTGGCCAGGCAAATGGAGGTCCACTGTGTTTCCTTTGCTTTTTTTCCAAATATTAAAAAAAAAAACCAGCTGAAAGAACAAATGGTCTTGGCTGAGATCCAGGGTGGTCTGTAATGCTTAGACTGTTGGATTCAGCCCCAGCAGATCCAGCTTCAAGTCCTCTCCCAGCACGACGTGAAACTCAATGTGGGGAGCTTGGGCTCGTCACACTCTCTCTGGCTGATCCCACTCACAGGGTTGTTGGGAAAATAAAGCTATCTGGGCTTCTTGGAGCTCCCTGGAGGAAAAGCAGGGTACAAATGCAACACACAGGCTGTACGACACAGCACTGTCTTCAGGAACACATAAGGGGCCAAGACTAGGAAGTATTTAAAGGTGTTTCAACAGTGGCCTCTGCTTCTCCACCACCACCATCTAAGGCAATGGCATATCAGCTGGTGTAGGTTTTGTTGGACTTTTTACAACCTCGTATGTTAACCTTTAGTAGGTTTGGAAGGAAGGGCCTTTCTGGGCATGGGTGACTATCAATATAACACTATTCAATCATTCCTTCCTTGGCTCTGAATTCAAAGAGAGAGTCCCACCTCTCTGCTCAGTGCTTTTTCTGTCTCTAAAGCCTGTTGAGAAGTTGTGAGTCTGTTGAAGTCTGTTGCTGAAATGTCATGTTTGTCAGTTTGCTGTTTGATCTGTTCATTTTTAAGTAAAGGAAACTTTTATCCTTTCTCCTGCTAATGTGTTGGTGTACCAGTTAATGAGAAAAAGGGGTGGACTAAATTGAGGAACTTGAAGCTATTCGGTTCCTCTGCCCCTGCACTTCTGCTGCACAACTTGAGGAATTTAACCAAAATGCAAAACTCTGTAACAGGTTTCAACATTCCAGTTTTATTACTGTGACGCTGCTGAAGCAGTGGCAACTCATAGTGACAATCTCCATAACCATGCTTCCAAAGCACAGCCCAGAAATGCAGGAGTTGTACTGATCCACACCAACCAACAAGCTCTAAAAGTTCACGGCTACATTGGAAACAGGTCTTTTGTAAACCTAACGAGCCTTCATTTAAAACCAAGACGCCCCAAAATATTTAGCATTTCAGTAGTGGTGAAAGTGCATAACAAGGCTTTAGCCTAAATCCTGGCGGTAGTCTCAGGTGGAGTAGAATACCTGAACCTAGCCCTACTGCAAACCTCATTGACCAAATAGGTCTACTCTGTTTGGGATTATAAATCATATTAGGCCAATTTTTTTTTTGCTTGGAAATGCATTTTATACCCAGTTAATGTGGAAAGGGCAGCTAAACTCAGAATTGCAGGGAAAAACTGAGAGGTAGGGGGGAATGACTTCTTAATTGCTGTTAATCAACAAGCCCCATGACTCCAGGGGACGGAGACTCTCTCTCCCGCTTCATGCAATTATTTCAGGCATTGGCTTTGGATTGGATTTTTCTCCCGGTGGAAAATGAAGTCAGATGCAGAATAAGGAAAAGAGGAGCCACGTGGTGGTGGGGGGGTGGGGAAGAAGGACTCCACCCATGAGATGACCAGGCTCAGGACTTGGCTAGGAGTGTCCTCTAATAAATAAAGTTCTCTCACTGAAACTGCCCAGCTGTGATTCTCAAGAGTGGTTTAAAATAACAAGGGGAAAGCACTTCAAAAACAAGCAAACTCTGGTTGAACTGGAGAAGATACGGCTGAATATAATAATCCCAGGCAAAGAATGCCCATAAAGGGATTTGGCGCAGACTGTTGCCCCCTTGTGGTGGTAATCATTCGCAGCCGCCACCCCCTCTCCCACCCACACGACACACAACTTGCATTATTGTTTGCAGTAGCTACTCCCGCCCGAAGCTATTTGGTCACACAGCAACTCCACCTGGTTACAGACCGAATATTTTTGCACATTTGTGCTGTTCCAACACACTTGCTTTTACCTACACATTTTTCTACTTGGCACATCTATACTCTGCTTCTCTGCAGGAGAAGGGCCACCGAGACAACCCCAGCATTTCTCACTGAAAGGGTGATGCGCCTGGCCACTCGTATGGCCCTAGGCTCTTCCAGAAGGAGGATCTAATAAACAACTTCTGAAATCCTGAGAAGCATCAGAAAGAACATGAGCACATAATAATTATTATGCATCTGAACACACATACATTTTTCCTGTAGTGATGTATGGAAGTGAGAGCTGGACCATAAAGAAGGCTGACTGCTGAAGAATTGATGCTTTTGAATTGTGGTGCTGGAGGAGGCTCTTGAGAGTCCCCTGGACTGCAAAGAGAACAAACCTATCCGTTCTGAAGGAAATCAACCCAGAGTGCTCAGTGGAAGGACAGATCCTGAAGCAGAGGCTCCAATACTTTGGCCATCTCATGAGAAGAGAAAACTCCCTGGAAAAGACCCTGATGTTGGGAAAGTGTGATGGCAAGAGGAGAAGGGGACGACCGAGGATGAGATGGTTGGACATTGTCATCGAAGCTATGAACATGAATCTGACCAAACTCTGGGAGGCAGTGGAAGAGAGGAGGGCCTGGTTTGCTCTGGTCCATGGGGTCACGAAGAGTCGGACACGACTAAACAACACCACACATATACACACATATATACAGTACAGCCAGGATTGACGGGTCCCCAGGCACTTTAACCTCTGGTGTCACTGATGACCCCTTTCTGTTTTTTAACTCCCTAGAGAACGGCATCTGTTGTCCCTTCCAAATCTTTCCCTCCTTTTTTAGTCACTTTAGAAAAAGAAAAAACCAAAGCATTTCACCATGGTAACAAATTTCAGGTTGGGTGACATGTAGCACATTACAAAAAAATAGTAATTCACCGTTCTTAAGTCTTGTGCAGTTCCAAGGATATTCAACAAGCTTCAGTAGCTAACGGGTGGGATGGGGTGGCTTTGGCACTAGCCTTTTTTTGTTGAATTTTGCACCAGAGGTGAGCTGGGACAGGAGAATTCTTTGTCTCTTTAGATCACTCACTGTTGATCTTTGCTTCCAGGGTCGTCCTTGAGATGCTACACCTGCCTCTTCCCCACCATTTCCCCGCTGGACTGCCTGAAGTTCATCACACCATGCGGGCCATCTCAGAAATGTCTGACCTCCGTCACAACTGGACACAGAGGTTGTGTTGCAGAACTTTAGGGCCATCTTTGCTAATGGGGTTCAGGACAGGGAAAGGAACAATGGGGAGACGGAAGAAACACGGCATTTGGGAGACAGGCTGGCAACAGCAGTAACCCAAACTTGATGGCTCCTCTTAATAGCAAACCTAGGTGGTGAGGGAGGCCCAGCCAGGGATGCAGAGGGCAAGGGGAAAGTACCAATGAACTTATAAGGAGGAAGATAATCAATCTTGTCTCAACCAGGGGTGGGATACTTTGGACCTTCCAGATGTTGCAAACGACAACTCCCATCATGTCTTCCAATCCAGCTGCCCCACACTTAAGGATCACATGTTCCTCAAACATGATCTATATTCTGAAGCTCATGCTATTAGATGCAAACCTTTATCGCTGGGGTGCAACATCCACCGGTGCTTGCCCTTTTCTTGACTCATTGGACCACCCATTAATGATAGAATATGGCAGGGCTTTAGGCAGCCAAAACCATCCCAGAGTGAGGTTCTTTCTCTTCCATAACGGGCCATGAGCTTCCAAATTTCCACAAGTGGTTGCCAACCTTAGATAACCCAGGTGTCCTTGGACTGCAAGTCCCAGAAAAGAAGGGTTACTTACCTGTAACTCTGGTTCTTCGAGTGGTCCTCTGTGAATTCACACTAATGAATGCACACTAATGGGTTAAATCTGCACTTGTGCAGAGGCCTCGGAATATTCTAGAGCTTAAAGTAACACTTTTGGCTCCGCCCCCCAGGACCTCATGGTCCGCCCGCCCTAACAGTTACCTCAGTTCCCCAAATTCCGCTGCTGCTCTAAGGTGAGACAGCCGTGACGGAAAGAGGGGAGGACGGGCGGGACGTGTGAATTCACAGAGGACCACTCGAAGAACCAGAGTTACAGGTAAGTAACCCTTCTTTCTTCTTCGTGGCCTCTGTGAATGCACACTAATGGGTGATTAGCAAGCTTGCCTCTGATAGGAGGAGGGACGTCACGGCAAAACAGCAGACAGGACCGCGCGTCCAAAAATGACATCCTCCTTGGCCAGCAGATTCAGGCGATAGTGAAAGATGAAGGCTGACGAAGTGGGCCAAATGTCAGCTGTGCAGGTGTTTGAGGAAAAGCTGTAGAAGTAGCCAAAGTTCCGGTAAAATGAGCATTCACCGGGCGCAGGTGACTAGATTTGCGGGGGGAAAAACAGCCCTGCAAACACAGAACGATAATGCTCTGCGAACATCTAGCAGGTGAAGAAACCTCTCTACATCTGTAGGCAGTTAGGAAAGAAAGTGGGCAGACTGATAGGCGGCCGAACATGAAACTCAGTAGAAACTTTAGGTATGAAGGAGACATCTGGGAACAGGATAACTTTGTCCAGGTGACAAAGTAGGAAGGGAGGATCCACCTGAAGTGCTACTGGAAGTAACTGCAACTAAGAAATAACCTTGAAAGTCAACAAATGTCCAGCAATTGTGGTCAGTGGCTCAAACGATGAATACGAGAGGCACTCAGGACAGTGTGAAGAGTCCACTGTGGTATAGACTGGCCCCATGGAGGGTAAAGGTTTGCCGTACCATGGGAAAACCTCTTCATTTAGGGTAGCGAGTAGTAATTTTGGTAAATGCCAGCCAATTGCAGAAATAGAATTGATTGGTAGAGGGCTTCCGGGAGTGTGATAATATGGAGTTTATTGAGGAGGAATTCTCCATGCCATGAGGTGAAGAGCTTGTAGACCTGGACGGTACGTTTTCCCTTGATTCTGGGTCAGAAGATGAGGAATAGACGGGGGTCTCAGGGAGCCTGACGACATTGTCAGCAGTGTTGTGAACCACAGCCGTATGGGTCAGTATGGAGCTATGAGGATCACGGTGGCATTGTCATGTCATATCTTCACTATTATGCACAGTAGGAGAGGTATTGGAGGGAACATGTACATGAAGCAGCCCTTCCAGGGCACCATGAGGGCGTCTCCTTGAGAGTTTACCCCTAGTCCAGGCCGTGAAAGATAGATGGCACACTAGCTGTTCACCTCAATTGCAAGGGCATCTATGGCAGGGAGGAACCAAAAAAAAAAAAAAAAATCTCTTGCAGATTCTGATGAATGTGCAATGGTCCAGAGATCACTCGTGTATTTGGTATGTTTGCCTGCTCAGATGGTCTGCCCATGTGAAGTCCTGGGCGGAGATGTGCACAGCAGACAGAAAGATGTGGAATTCTAGACACTACTCCCAAAACTGAACAGTCAGGTACAGTAGAGGAAGAGAATGGGTGCCTCCCTGTTTGTTGATGTAGTACATTGCTGTCGCATTATCCGTAGTAACTTGGACAGCCATGCCTAGGTTGAGAGTTAGGAGCGCCTGAAATGCTTTGAAGATGGCCAGCAATTCCAGATTTTTTAAAAAAAGAGAAAGTTTTACTTCACTGACCAGGTGTCGTAGATATGAAGACTGGTACAGTGGGGTCCCATCCGACCAGACTGGAGTCTATCGTGATTCTCGAGGTAGGTAGGAGTGGAGCAAACAGTCTTTCCAGGGCCAAGTCTTCTGGGTTGATTACCAGCAGGGTTGGTGTGCAAGCTCATAAGTAATCTGGAGGCATATGTAGGGCGTATTTTTTCATGGGGTTAAACAGGGCAGATGCCTGGGCTGGAGGGACTGCCTCTTGAGCCTCGCGGGCTTTATGACAGATGTGGTGGAAATCATGAGTCCCCGAAGATTTTGGGCCTGATGGGCTGTGATCCAAGACAACGGAGGGGAGCAACATATCAGGGAACAAATTTAAACCATGCCATTCTGGGAAAGGAAAAGCTCTTGCCGGCCAAGATTCCAATACGGCCCCTATGTGAATACTCGAGGCGCCGTCGAGAGCTGAATGGCAAGGCGCTGAACTCTAAAATGGGCCTTCCTAGAGAGAACGGAGATCTATAAGGCTGAACGTTGTACGACCATGCTGTTTTCCTCATTCTTTGAAGGCCATCTAGGGATCGAATAACCTAGAGCCATCAAAGAGCAAGTCCCCTATTCCAAATCTGACATAATCAGAAATGTTGGCTGACCTTAGCCAATCGTGTCTTTGCAAGGTTACCCCAGTCATGAGTTGTTTGGAGGTGGCCTCGATAATGTGATGCGCTATCACACTCTCTTGCTGAGTGAGGGACATGGCGTCTTAATGGAGAGCAAGCCCTTTCGGATTAAATGCTGCTGGGGCTGCCTGAAGAGAGGGTAGTGCACAGTTAGAGAGGCTGACATGGTAGGTGCCCATAGCTGCCATGTAGATGAGCTTTCTCACCTCCTCGCTGCTCGGTGTGGTAGATCTCGAGCGTGATCTGGCTTGTGTGGCGTCCACATCCACATAAGGAGGAGGATGCCTAGTTAAAAATCTGTATTGGTACCATAGGTCTTGTACAGATTTTCTACAAGCCTGGACATTTTAGGGACAGAGAAGGGCTTTTCCCAGGTCTACTGAAGCAAGCAGAATAAAGATGGGATAAGGGACAAGCACAGGGAAGGCACTGATTCCTCATCAATATCTGCATAAACCTTATCAGACTCTGTTTGAAGTTGATGCACTGTTAAATCAAGAGCCTTATCGATTCTCTGTATCATGTTAGAACATGAATGAAATTCGGAAATGAGGGATGGAGGAAAGCCATCACAAATATCAGAGTCTGGCAGGGTCAGGTTAGGAGTGGTCTGGTGCCATGGAGTCAGAAGACTCAGAGTCAGAGTCATGGGAAGTAGAACAAAGTGGAGCATCAGAAGTGAAAAAGGACTTCTGGTTTCTTTTTCAGTATCCTTCCTCATATCATCAGTATTCAGTATCTTCCTTAAGAATACTTCCTCAGTACCAGGCGTTTCTTATGGGCATATATTGTTTTAGTCTTCCGCTTGGTACCGTAGCATGGTACCAGCACGTTTTAACCTCCTGGTACCAGCAAGTTTTAGCCTTCCGCTTGGTACCAAGGCATGGTACCAGCATGTTTTAATCCCCTGGTACCAGCATGTTTTAGCCTTCTGCTTGGTACCAAGGCATGGTACCAGCACGTTTTAACCTCCTGGTACCAGCAAGTTTTAGCCTTCCGCTTGGTACCAAGGCATGGTACCAGCATGTTTTAATCCCCTGGTACCAGCAAGTTTTAGCCTTCCGCTTGGTACCAAGGCATGGTACCAGCATGTTTTAACCTCCTGGTACCAGACTGTTTTAACCTTTCGCTTGGTACCAAGGCATGGTACCAGCATGTTTTAATCCCCTGGTACCAGCAAGTTTTAGCCTTCTGCTTGGTACCAAGGCATGGTACCAGCATGTTTTAACCTCCTGGTACCAGCCTGTTTTAACTTTCTGCTTGGTACCAAGGCATGGTATCAGCATGTTTTAATCCCCTGGTACCAGCATGTTTTAGCCTTCCGCTTGGTACCAAGGCATGGTACCAGCATGTTTTGACCTCCTGGTACCAGCATGTTTTAGCCTTCTGCTTGGTACCAAGGCATGGTACCAGCATGTTTTAACCTCCTGGTACCAGCAAGTTTTAACCTTCCACTTGGTACCAAGGCATGGTATCAGCATGTTTTAATCCCCTGGTACCAGCATGTTTTAGCCTTCTGCTTGGTACCAAGGCATGGTACCAGCATGTTTTAATCCCCTGGTACCAGCAAGTTTTAGCCTTCCGCTTGGTACCAAGGCATGGTACCAGCATGTTTTAACCTCCTGGTACCAGCCTGTTTTAACCTTCCGCTTGGTACCAAGGCATGGTATCAGCATGTTTTAATCCCCTGGTACCAGCATGTTTTAGCCTTCTGCTTGGTACCAAGGCATGGTACCAGCATGTTTTAACCTCCTGGTACCAGCCTGTTTTAACTTTCTGCTTGGTACCAAGGCATGGTACCAGCATGTTTTAATCCCCTGGTACCAGCATGTTTTAGCCTTCCGCTTGGTACCAAGGCATGGTACCAGCATGTTTTGACCTCCTGGTACCAGCATGTTTTAGCCTTCTGCTTGGTACCAAGGCATGGTACCAGCATGTTTTAATCCCCTGGTACCGGCATGTTTTAGCCTTCTGCTTGGTACCAAGGCATGGTACCAGCATGTTTTAATCCCCTGGTACCAGCATGTTTTAGCCTTCTGCTTGGTACCAAGGCATGGTATCAGCATGTTTTAATCCCCTGGTACCAGCATGTTTTAGCCTTCTGCTTGGTACCAAGGCATGGTACCAGCATGTTTTAATCCCCTGGTACCAGCATGTTTTAGCCTTCCGTTTGGTACCAAGGCATGGTACCAGCATGTTTTAACCTCCTGGTACCAGCCTGTTTTAACCTTCCGCTTTGTACCAAGGCATGGTACCAGCATGTTTTAATCCCCTGGTACCAGCATGTTTTAGCCTTCTGCTTGGTACCAAGGCATGGTACCAGTATGTTTTAACCTCCTGGTACCAGCCTGTTTTAACTTTCTGCTTGGTACCAAGGCATGGTACCAGCATGTTTTAATCCCCTGGTACCAGCATGTTTTAGCCTTCCGCTTGGTACCAAGGCATGGTACCAGCATGTTTTGACCTCCTGGTACCAGCATGTTTTAGCCTTCTGCTTGGTACCAAGGCATGGTACCAGCATGTTTTAATTCCCTGGTACCGGCATGTTTTAGCCTTCCGCTTGGTACCAAGGCATGGTACCAGCATGTTTTAACCTCCTGTACCAGGGAGGCTTCATGGTACCATCTCTTCTTATGTCTTTTGGTATCAGGAGATGATCTCTTTCTTTGGTACCGGAGCCCGCAGGAGTATCGGGACCTGGGAGGTCCATAGATGTTCAGGCATCTCCAGTAACGGAGGTTCCCTCGGTATCGATCGGTGCCTCTTCCTCCTGATATCAGGGAAGGACGGTACCGACGATGTCGAACTCTCATTGGAGGATTCCGATGAGGACGAGGAGGATGAAGCTTCCGCAGCAAGGCTGTATAGCAGACGCGGATAATACAGCTTTTGCATTTGCTGCCTCCAACGTCTCAAATAGCTCTTAGAGAGCTTGAGCGGTTGCAAGTCCTTTTTAGGCGCATGCTCTTTAGCTTCATTGGGGCGAAGATGTCGAGCCCCGTGGGGTGAGACCTTCGGTCCCGAGTGGCTCGGAGACCGGGAATCTCTAAAAGATGGCGCCAAATGCTTCGTTTTCGCCTTCTTGTTTTTCGCAAGTCCTCTTTAGGCGCATGCATCTTCGCTTTATTGGGGCGAAGATGTCGAGCCCCGTGGGGTGAGACCTTCGGTCCCGAGTGGCTCGGAGACCGGGAATCTCTAAAGATGGCGCCAAATGCTTCGCTTTCACCTTCTTGTTTTTCGGAGAGGATGTTGCAGGGATAATTCCGGAGTAGGAGGAAGCAGGACCGACGACGGCGGTGAAGATGGAGGCGAAGAGCCCTAGGAAAGAAACTCAACAGGAGACTGAGGAGTGAGGACAGGCAAGGACGGGGAAGCCTGTGGTGGCAGGCTAGGAATAGCCGAAGAATGAGGGGTCGGTGGTTATAAAACTAAGGGTTTGGCCTTAGTTTTAGAGGCTTTACTCTTTTCCCTAGGTTATATATGAGGTAAAGGGTCGGGTTCTGCGGACGCAGAGGCCGCTTCAATGCATACACAAAGATTTTTGTGCAACTCTCCAAGGCAATGCAGCTTTTAAAAGTAACCCTGGGAGATGAGGAAGCCTTGGAGGCCTGGGAACAGTCCAAGGGGGGGGGGGAAGGGAGGTGGAAAGAGGGAAAACCCTCGCAAAGGGCCAAAACGCACACCTCCCCTCCTAAATAATAAAGTCTTTGTACTTTCCTTAATGAAGAATCGAACAGGAGCCAAATATTTTCCAGGAATTTCCAATAATTTCACGGAGCTCTAGCCAGGAGACCTAACTGCAGCAGCGGAAAAAATGGAACTGAGGTAACTGTTAGGGCGGGCGGACCATGAGGTCCTGGGGGGCGGAGCCAAAAGTGTTACTTTAAGCTCTAGAATATTCCGAGGCCTCTGCACAAGTGCAGATTTAACCCATTAGTGTGCATTCATTAGTGTGCATTCACAGAGGCCACGAAGAAGAACCCTTGCCAACACAGCCAGTGGTGAAGGTCTTTGGGGATTGCAGTCCAAGAGCATCTGGGTTACCCAAGGTTGGGAACCACTCATCTGCAGAAATGGGGAAACCACGAGTTCTCGGAATGTAGGTTACACTGGTTGCAGCCATTGGCAGCTAATCCCTGGGGTTGTTTCACAGAGTGTTCTCTTAAGTGTGCAGCTGACAGTGTCCAATAAAGATGAAACAAATGTACAGTCGTGCCATGCTTAATGATTACCCCTTATAACGATGAATCCGCTCCACAATGATGTTTTTGCGATCGCAATTGCGATCGCAAGACAATGTTTTAATGGGGTTTTTTCGCTTTGCAACGATCGGTTCCCTGCTTCAGGAACCAATTCTTCGCATTACGGCGATCAAAACAGCTGATCGTCAGGTTTTCAAAATGGCTCCCCGCTGTGTTTTTGGATGGATTCCTCGCTTTACAGGCACCGAAAATGGCCGCCCCTATGGAGGATCTTCGCTGGACGTCGAGTTATTCAGCCCATTGGAAAGCATTGAACGGTTTTCAATGCATTTCAATGAGCTTTTTTATTTCGCTTTACATTTTCACTCTACAGTGATTTCACTGGAACGAATTAACGTCGTCAAGCGAGGCACCACTGTAAATCGAAACAAATGTACCCTACACACCAATGCATGAGAGAAACAGAACAAGTGGCAGGGACTGGTTTAATGGTTAACCTGGAATTGCTGCAGACATCATGTGTACCCTGACTGGTTAAACACATTTATGATGAATAGGTGTGTTAGTGGCCATTAGTTGTGAAAGCTGAACAGAAAAGCCATGCTCAAAGCCCGTATCTTTCTGAATATTGGAAGCTTAGAGAACCCATTCTTGCGGAAAACCCCTGCTCTTATACCCTCCTTGCGTGCTTCTTGGAGGTCATCGTCCTGGCTCCTGTTTCGGACAGGCTGTTGTGTGAAAATGTCAGAGCTTGGTAAAACTACATTTGTTTACTTCAGTTAGCTAGGGATTCAGGGATTCATAGGCTGATAGGACACACCATTGATGAGAACCAACAGTCTAAGCAGCTGATTTGGTTGTTCTGTCCAATTTGCATGACAACCCTAAAAATGCCATTTGCTAGGGGATTAATCTCACATGACACAAAGATTTCCAGCTACATAAATACAGATGAGGTTGAAACAATATTCTGAATCACAAGGACAGGCACAAAGCCAACACAGCATCTTCCTGATGTACTTGCCTACATCCTTCTTCCTCCAAAACAGAAGTAATCATTCTAGGGGTTATGAGAATTGCCTTCAACCTGGGACAATGGTTTATAGTTCACTGGGGGAGGGTGCCAGCAGAAGGCAGTAGATGCATATTTTATATGTTTGTTGTTGTTGTTTAGTCGTTATGTCGTGTCCAGCTCTTTGTGACCCCATGGACCAGAGCACGCCAAGCCCTCCTGTCTTCCACTGCCTCCCCGAGCTGGGTCAAATTCATGTTGGTAGCTTCGATGACACTGTCCAGCCATCTAATCCTCTGTCATCCCCTTCTCCTCCTGCCTTCACACTTTCCCAACATCAAGGTCTTTTCCAGGGAGTCTTCTCATGAGATGGCCAAAGTATTGGAGCCTCAGCTTCAGGATCTGTCCTTCCAGTGAGCACTCAGGGTTGATTTCCTTCAGAACAGATAGGTTTGTTCTCCTTGCAGTTCAGGAGACTCTCAAGAGTCTCCTCCAGCACCACAGTTCAAAAGCATCAAGTCTTCTGCGGCCAGCCTTCTTTATGGTCCAGCTCTCATTTCCATGCACCTTAGGTTTTTTTGATGTTGAGCTTCATTTTTTGCACTCTCCTCTTTCACCTTCATTAAGTAGTTCTTTAACTCCTCCTCACCTTCTGCCATCAGAGTGGCATCATCTGCATATCGGAGGTTGTTGATATTTCTTCCGGCAATTTTAATTCCGGCTTGGGATTCCTCCAGTCCAGCCTTTCACATGATGTATTCTGCATATAAGTTAAATAAGCAGGGAGACAATATACAGCCTTGTTGTACTCTTTTCCCAATTTTGAACCATTCAGTTCTTCCATATCCAATTCTAACTGTTGCTTCCTGTCCCACATATAGATTTCTCAGGAGATAGATAAGGTGGTCAGGCACTCCCATTTCCTTAAGAACTTGCCATAGTTTGCTGTGGTCCACACAGTCAAATGCTTTGGCGTAGTCAATGAAGCAGAAGTAGATGTTTTTCTGGAACTCTCTAGCTTTCTCCATAATCCAGGGCATGTTAGCAATTTGGTCTCTAGTTCCTCTCCCCCTTCGAAATCCAGCTTGTACTTCTGGGAGTTCTCGGTCCAAATACTGCTGAAGTCTGCCTTATAGGATTTTGAGCATAACCTTGCTAGTGTGTGAAATGAGTGCAATTGTACGGTAGTTGGAGCATTCTTTGGTACTGGCCTTCTTTGGGATTGGGATGTAGACTGATCTTTTCCAATCCTCTGGCTACTGCTGAGATTTCCAAACTTGCTGGCATATTGAGTGTAGCACTTTAACAGCATCATCTTTTAAGGTTTTAAATAGTTCAACTGGAATGCCATCACCTCCACTGGCCTTGTTGTTAGGTATGCTTTCTAAGGCCCACTTGACTTCACTCTTCAGGATGTCCGGCTCAAGGTCAGCAACCATACTATGTGGGTTGTCTGGAACATCCAGATCTTTCTGGTATAATTCCTCTGTGTATTCTTGCCACCTCTTCTTGATGTCTTCTGCTTCTGTTAACTCCTTACTATTTTTGTTCTTTATCATGTCCATCTTTGCACAAAATGTTCCTTTAAAATCTCCAGTTTTCTTGAACAGATCTCTGGTTTTTCCCTTTCTATTATTTTCATTTACAGTGATGCCTCGCATTACAAGTGCCCGGTTTAACGACGAAATTGCTAGACGGGGAACTTTTTTACGATGGTTTCAATGGGAGAATTTCGCTTTGCAATGATTGCTTTGGGAACCGATTCTCGCAAAGTGATGATTTTCGCACAGCTGATCGGCGGTTTCAAAATGGCCGCCAGGAAAATAAAATGGCTCCCTGCTGTTTTCTGGGATGGATTCCTCGCTGCACAGGCAGCGAAAATGGCCGTGCTATGGAGGATCTTCGCTGGACGGTGAGTTTCAAGCCCCTAGGAACACATCAATCGGGTATTAATGTGTTTCTATGTGCTTTTTATTTTTGCATGACGTTTTCATTCTACAGCGATTTTGCTGGAACGAATTAACGTCGTCATGCTAGGCACCACTGTATTTTTCTGCACTGTTCATTTAAGAAGGCCCTCTTGTCTCTCCTTACTATTCTTTGGAAGTCTGCATTCCATTTTCTGCAACTTTCCCTATCTCCCTTGCATTTTGTTTCCCTTCTCTTCTCCACTATTTGTAAGGCTTTGTTGGACAGCCACTTTGCTTTCTTGCATTTTTTTTTCCTTTGGAATGGTTTTTTGTTGCTGCCTCCTCTACAATGTTACGAGCCTCCATCCATAGTTCTTCAGGCTCTCTGTCTACCAAATCTAGTTACTTAAATCTGTTCTTCACTTCCACTGTGTATTCATAAGGGATTTGGTTTAGATTATACCTGACTAGTCTAGTGGTTTTTCCTAGTTTCTTCAGTTCAAGCTTGAATTTTGCTATAAGAAGCTGATGATCAGAGCCACAATCAGGTCTTGTTTTTGCTGACTGTATAGAGCTTCTCCATCTTTGGCTGCAGAGAATATAATCAATCTGATTTTGGTATTGCCCATCTGGTGATGTCCATATGTAGAGTCGCCTCTTGTGTTGTTGGAAAAGAGTATTTATGATGACCAGCTTTTTTTCTTGACAAAACTCTATTAGCCTGTACCCCCCTTTATTTTGAACTCCAAGGTCAAACTTTCCTATTGTTCCTTTTATCTCTTGACTCCCTGATTTAGCATTCCAGTTCCCTATAATGAGAAGAACATCTTTCTTTGGTGTCAATTCTAGAAGGTGTTGTAAGTCTTCACAGATTTGGTCAATTTCAGCCTCTTCAGCATCGGTGGTTGGTGCATAAACTTGGATTACTGTGATGTTGAAAGGTCTTGGATTCGTATTGAAACCATTCTATCATTTTTGAGATTGTATCCCAGTACAGCTTTTCCCACTCTTTTGTTGACTATGAGGGCTACTCCATTTCTTCTACGGGATTCTTGCCCACAATAGTAGATATGATAATTGTCTGAATTGAATTTGCCCATTCCCATCCATTTTGGTTCACTGACGCCCAGTATACCAATGTTTATTCTTGCCATCTCCTGTTTGACCACATCGAGCTTACCAAGGTTCATAGATCTTACATTCCAGGTTCCAATGAAGTATTTTTCTTTGCAGCATCGGACTTTCCTTTCACTTCCAGGCACATCCGCAGCTGAGTGTCCTTTCGGCTTTGGCCCAACCACTTCATTAGCTCTGGAGTTACTTGTACTTGTCCTCCGCTCTTCCTCAGTAGCATGTTGGACGCCTTCCGACCTGAGGGGCCAATCTTCCAGCGTCATATCTTTTAGCCTTTTGTTTCTGTCCATGGAGTTTTCTTGGCAAAGATACTGGAGTGGCATTGCCACTTCCTACTCCAGGTGGATTGCGTTTAGTTGGAACTCTCCACTATGTCCTGTCTGTCTTGGGAGTCCCTGCACGGCATAGCCCATAGCTTCTCTGAGTTACTCAAACCCTTTCGCCACAACAAGGCAGCAATTCGTGAAGGGGATTTTATAGGTTGCCTAGTGTCATAAGTCAGAACTACAGTCAACCCTCGATTTACAAACTTAATCCATTCAGGGAGGAAGTTTGTAAGTCGAAAAGTTTGTAAGTCGAATCAGCATTTCCCATAGGAATGCGTTGAAAACCAATTAATCCGTTCCGGCTGTTTTTGGTTCTTGGGTTGAGGTGCGGCTTGTAACTCGAATCATTGGTTCCCATAGGAACTAACGCAAAGCCGGTTAATCCGTTCCTACCACTAGGGGCAGATTTTTCTCTCCCCCCCCCCTTTTAACCTAAGATGCTAACATGCTAAGTTAAACAAAGGAAAGAAAAGAGGGAGGGAAGGAGGGAACAGACACCTTTTCAACAGAATACTTTGAAAAGCACCTTTTCAGCCAAGACAAGCACCTTCTGGGGAAAACCAAGCACCTTTCAGACAACAGATCACCTTGAAAACACCTTTTCAATCAAAACTAGCCAATACAAGCACCTTTTGGGGAAAGGGGGGCAGCAAAGGAGGAAGGGAACACCTTTTAAAAATCCAAAAAATAAAAATACAGTCCGTACAGCACTGTACCAGGCAATACCAGGCAGTACCAGGCAGTCTAGAGACTGTCTCCAAATCCACTCTCAAAATGCTGGGAAGAGCGAGGATGAAGACAAGCACCCTCTTCACTGGCCTGAACTGAAAGTTCAAATTTCGCGCTTTCCCCACCTCCCGCACATTTTTTGGGTTCATAACTCGAATCTAAGTTTGCAAGTCGAGTCAATATTTTTCTATCAGAGTGGTTTGTAAGTCGAAATGTTTGTAACTAGGGCCGTTTGTAAGTCAAGGGTTGACTGGAGTAGGCCCATTGAATCAGCAGGGAATTGGTGAGTCAACTCCACTGTAAATTCCACTGATTCAATGGGCCAACTCCAGCTGCAACTTACTGTGCCAAGCAACAAAATTCCAATCAGCTGTTGTTGTTTGTTAAATCGACCCATCAGGTTTACACTGATCTTTTGTTTACCCATTTCCTTCCCCTGATCAGGTGCCTTTGCGGTGGTCATCCACGAGATGAGCTGCGGACATCCATCCATGTGCGACCTTCATGGCAGCCGGTCCATGTTGGGAACCAATTTCACCTACTACACCTCCTGCTGCTCTACCGACCTGTGCAACAGGTCTGCTGGAACTGTCCCCTATGCTTTCTGGGGGACGCTGATGCTCAGTGCCCTGTCAATCGTCCTGGTCCTCTTCCAGTGAGAAAGAAGCTGCTCCTTCTCTGAGGGCTGGTGATGATGTGGAGCCATCCACCACCCACTATTGCTTTCTTTGTACTCCCCCACAGGTCTGTAAGATGCAGTGTGCTAGGTGGGAAGTCTCTTGTTTCATTTATGTCCTGTTTTATTTCTTCTTCCTTATATTTTTCAGCTAAGAAATAACAATTTCAATCAGTATCACTTGCCTGCTATTACTGCTTGTTTGTTTATTTGCTTCTCCCAATACATTTCTCTTCTTTTGCTCCTAATATGTGGATTGGGGTAGGGGTCCCTTTTTCATTTGTTTCATAGAATCATAGAATTATGGAGTTGGAAGAAGTCCATAAGGCCATTGAGTCCAACTCCCTTGCTCAAGCAGCAATTCAGATCGATGCAGATCTGACAGAGGGGTGTCCAGTTTTCTCTTGAATGCCTCTAGCATTTAAGCACTCACCACCTCCTGAGGTCATTGGTTCCATTGTCGTGCTGCTCTAACAGTTAAGATGTTTTTCCAGATACAGTATTTAGCCTAAATCTGGTTTCCTGTAACTTGAGCCCATTATTATGTGTCCTACCAACTGGGATGATTGAGATCTTGTCCCTCCTCTGTAATGATTACCTTTTCAAGTACAGTGGTGCCCCGCATAGCGACGTTAATCCGTTCCAGGATTAACGTCGCTTTCCGGATTTGTCGCTATGCAGGGGGGGGAACCCCATAGGAACGCATTAAACTCCGTTTAATGTGTTCCTATTGGGGAAAAACTCACCGCTATGCGGGGAATCCTCCATCCGGCCGCCACTTTCGCCGTCCAGTGAGGGCAGGGCGCGAAAACGCTGAGAGCGGCCATTTGGTTGACCGAGCGGCCATTTTGGAACCACCGATCAGCTGTTCCCAAAACAGCGCATTGCGATGATCGGTAAAACATCGCAATGCGATCGCAAAAAATGTGTCACTATGCGGATTCGTCATTAAACGGTGCGCTCGTTAAGCGAGGCACTACTGTATTTGAAAAGTGCTATAATATCACCCCTCAGTCTTCTTTTCTCAAGGCTAAACATGCCCAGTTCTTTTAGTCTTTCCTCACAGGGCTTCAACCAGCCTTGTTGACTTCTTCGGAACTTGCTTGTTTGTTGGCATCTTTCGTAAATGTGTGGTGTCCAGAACTCTAGATGAGGCCTAACCAGTGCTGAACAGAGGGGAACCTAGTACCTCACGGGATTTGGAGCCTATACTTCTATACATCCTAAAATAGCATAGGCCTTTTTACAGCACATTGCACTGTCAGCTCATATTCAGCTTTGGTATTTACTTAGGCACTTCTGTAAAACATGATATGATCTGGTGGAAAAACAATATCAATAACACCAGCAGTTGTAATAATGATCACAAAGATGACTCGAACTATGGAATCCGGTGCAGGGAGAGCAACCAGAATCCTGGTTGCTTAAGCATCCTGTCATGGTGATTCTGCAAGCATCTCCCCAGGCTCACTTTTTTCGAAACCGATCTCCCGCTGCCTACAAATCATAGTTGGTTGTGTGGCTGATCGTACTGGCAGGAGAGGAAAAACTACCAGAAAGCTGTCACTACGCCAATAATTTTTCTCCCGCTAAATTTTGGCCATGGGCCTGATGACTCCCAACCACTCAATAATGAATCAAAGGAAACCTTGGGAATGGGAACCGGATCTCAAAATATTCGTTGAAGAGAAGAAATGTTTGTTAAGAATGTTTGGGTATACCATACCCTTATTTACAAAGGGGAATCGAATCCAAGCATATTGAATGATTTCTAGTCAACACCCTCTAGTGCTATCTTCAAAGGAGCATGTCATTACATAATTGTATTAACATATATACAATCGGAGTGGGAATAGGGAGTGAAGAATTGTTTCAAGTGAATAACCGAAAGATTGCCCTTTAGGAATGAATACGGATGGGATTTTCATATTTCTTTTAAATGACAACACTCAGACGTATGTTGGAATTGCCCCAGGATGAATTCTGGGAGCTTTGCCCCCTGCCCCCAGCCCTCTGAGGTAATCTGACATAATTTACAGCTGGCGTATACAGTGAATGAGAGAGAAAAATCCCTCAATTTTTTTTGTGTTTTGAGGTAGAGGAAATGGCTGGGCAGGACTAAGTTCTTGGGCATGGCAAAGCATTAGGGGTATTGTAGTTTCCTGTGAGAGGGCCCTGTACAAAGCATAATATGCAAGGAGATTTCACTGCCCCTAATGCTTTGCAGTGCCACTGAGCTGAGCCCCACAGAGCCAGTTCCTCAGAAAACAAAGAAATGGAGGGATTTTTTCCCCTCATTTATGCACCAGCTATAGATTATATCAAACATTTAAGAGGGTGGCTTTTTTGTAGGGAGGGCTAAATCCCCCAGAATTCTAAATAGAGCCAATTTCAGCAGACTTTGGTGTGTTGTCATTCAAAACAAATGTCAAAATCTCATCTCTAGCAAGACACATTCCCATGTTAGTTCTCAAATCTCCTCATAAGAAGTTATAACAAGCTGTGCTACCTCTGATTCCCCCCCACACACACACACACACAAGGCAGTATTTTTGTTAGACAGCATGCTAGATCTTCTCCGACTTAGGAAACATACGTATGACTATTCTTAAGCTGTAAAAGCTAGGCAGGTGGTCAAGAGAGTCATCATCAGCCCTTCTGATCATCTAACACTGATGAACCACAGGGATGTTGATATTGCTAAAATCCGAGGAGTCCCCTGTCCCATCAGAGTTCTGCCAGAAGCCAGACCAACCAAAGAAGTCTCTCAAAATTGCATAAAAATCTCTAACGTACCAAGGATTTGCCTAACTAGTCTTTAGTACGGGTGTAAGAAATTTTCCTTCAACCCCCCCCCCCTTTTTATACCAGCTGACTTAATTCACATGTCCTAGATTCATATTAGAAGCAGAACCCAGTGGAAGAGAATAATATTTTGACATGGTGTATCTCCCCCATTTTTTTCCAATCCATTTCTCAAATACATTAACACGTACAAAACTGCATTTTAAAGGAAACTTCTCATTTTAGGAAGAAATGTGTAAGATATTACGGTGAATGTCAGTGTGTGTGTTTTGATGCAAAACAATAGAACCCATCTAAAACTAATGTGTTCAATTAGCCCTCTCTTACAATTCACCACACCCAATCATAGCAAATGCTATGAACCACACAACCTTCTTTACTGTTTAGGCAAATCTGTTTGCCTGAATACCACAGAACTATAGAGACAATAAGTGCTAGACTTATGCACAAATGAACTAAGCTACAAAAGAGAGTGACTCAGATGATGAGGGATATCTAAATATCACTAAATAAATATACAAATACATCTGTTAATACACATCACAAAATGACAAATTGACAGGGCTTCATAACCTTGACATGGCCAGAAACAGAAACTGTTTTCCTCCAGGTGCTTCTGGACTACAACTCCCATAATCCTTCACCAGCAAAAATGTGGACAAAGACGGATGGGAATTGGGGAGCCAAAAAACATTGCAAAGTTCACATTCGCTCAGCCCCCAATTTAGTGTGTCAGTAGAACTTGCACACACTGCACCCACGGCTTCCAATAGCTTCGCCATAATTTGTTCAGAGGCAGATAAAACATTCGGGTGTGATATTTTTAAAAACAGGTTACTTTATTTTTATTCATATTTAAATGCAAATCATTTTGTGTGCCACCTTCCCGGAAAATAGAAATCCCCCCTCTCCCTCCCACTGCTGCCAAACACAAGTACATAAGCTTTCTTTTTTAAAAAAAACCACCTTCTGACGACGGGCCCAATCCAAACAACCCGCCACGGAAGCCCCACGTCCCTTTCGTACTCTTCTCAGAAGTTTATTTCAAAGCTTTGGCCACCAGCTCATAAGCTAATTCAATCTCGTCATCGTCTGGGCAAGTACTGGCAAACTCCTCGCGGGCATAAGCGTTCTTGAGATAGCGGTGGATGCCACGGAATTCCTCCGGGATGCTAAAGTCACGGTATTTCTTGCATACCACCTGTTTGGAATGTGAAAAAACAAAACCAGGATGTTTATAAATCAAGTGGATCTACATGTGCTCAGAGATGCCATGGTGGGTAGGATAAGCTACTAAACACAAAATTAGAACCTCAGTTTCTGCTTTACTGCTAGATAGCTCAGTGGTTAAGGGCTCCGGCTACAAAGCCAGAGAGGTTGAGAGTTCGATTCCCTACTATGCCTCCTTGACAGGGGCTGGACTCAATGACACATAGGGTCCCCTTCCAGTTCTGCAGTTCTAAGAGCATTGCTATTTACATAAAAGCATACCTCTAGTCCTTATGACCACTAAAAGAGGCTTGAAAAGTCTGCCCTTACACCTGCTGGAATCTTACACCAATTAGCATTGGATAGGATTTCTAAAGCATTGCATAGGATTTCCAGCATTTTATGCTGGAACTGTATAACTTTTCTCACCTGGATATGACAAACTGTAACAAGAGTAGATTGGGCAATAATGTGCAGCCTGGATAATTGAATAGTAAACCACCCAGGGAGTGCTTTAAGTGCTATGGGGCGGTATATAAGCAGCGCACTTTGCTTTTTTCCTCTCTCTAAGATAAAATATGCAGAAGTGAAGAAGTGCACGATTTATTTTAAAAAGTGCAAAGTAGACAAAACATAGTTCATAGGCAATAAAGACAAGTAGCAAATGCAAACAATGGCTGACATCAGCTGAGGCCATTTTCCTGGTTTCTCATGGAAAGTTTGCATAAACAACCATATCTTTTCAAGGAGTATTAACACAATGGATTTGCGAAGGCTTTCACGGCCGGGAAGGAAGGCTAATTGCCTTAGAACAAAGGAATCAACAGAGTGGATGTCCGAGCCAGCGGAGCCTACAGGCAACACCCTGAGAACTCTTTTTATTGACTTAGCATGAGTTACATAGTATGTTGTGAGAATTCAGATAGGATACTAGTTACCTAATCGCAACTAGGATTGGATGAAATAACTCTTTGATCTTATGCTCTACCTCTAAGCGAAAGGGCAGAATAAGGGTTTACCCCACCTGCTGGCAGCTGCCACTTCCTGCCAGGAGTGTATGCACGTCACTGGAACAGAATGCAGCTACAACCTTTAAGCAGAAGTTTCCTACAGATTTCTAGTCACTTTAAGAAGTTGCTTTCTGGGAGCATTTTAAGCTATTTCAGAGACATTCTGGCGGACCTTTTCCAGGTTTATGCCACTCTGATAAATTCTTAAGATGACTGTTTTCTAAAATTGACAAAAAGGAATTAAAAAGTAACAGGAGAACACCAAATTACGTTTCCAATACTTTAATGTGTCACAAGCAATTATTTTTCAGAAACACTGTAGTGAGCAACAGGAACAAATTATTTCTAGAGAAATGTCCTAAGCTCTGTGCAGAGGCCCAGGCCTTGTATGGGAAGAGAGGGGCTCACCTTGACAATATGCAGCTTCGGCAGCAGGTTGCAGTCCGCCAGCGTGAGTTTATCCCCATCCAAGAATTTGCGGTTGGACTGGCCCTCATCCTCAGCGCTGTTTTCGTCCACCTCGTCAGGTAGTGGTGTCATCAAATACACGTCCAGCACCTTCAACGCTTTCAGCAAACCTTTCTCAAGGTCTAGGAAACGAGGAGGAGTTATGGCAGGGTGAGGGGATGAGGATACACACAGTGGTTGGAAACCCAAAGGGGGTAACACAAAACACCTGGAAGGTAACTAAGTTAAGGAAGGTGAGGAGGAGAGGAGAAGCAGAGAGCATAAAGGGAAATCAATTCCCCCTGACATGAATGCTTCGGGCAGCTGGAAATGGGGGCCTCTATAGATGATGAGAAATCAGAACAGTTAAGTGGGTGGGGAAGGGTTCCGGGGAGCGTTACAAGTAAGCAAAAACTTAGCTATGGCATGGGAAGAAAGAGACAGCCTGGAAGAACAAAGAAATAAACAGTCTGAGATCTCATGGAGAAATGAAGCAAAAAAAAAGAATGAATAAAGTATAAGATCAACACCCACATGGGAAAAAAAAGATGGCCAGTTAGAAGACAGAACTGGAACTTGCAACAAAAGATGCCGACACAGAGTGGCTCTTTGTTCAGGGTTTTGGGGAACGGGAAATCATATATGGTGCCTCTGTTTCATACGGAGCTCAATTTAAAAATGCTTGCTCTGTTCCAGTGGGGGATCATCTATTCTTCTTTGGAAAATATTCCGAATAAATCATCTCAGAGGTGCAGAGCTGGAAAAGACCCTCTGGATCATTGAGTCCAGCCTCTGTCAAAGAGGTGCAGTGCGGAACTGAACTCCAAATCTCTGGAGCCAGATATCTAAACCAGTGGTTCTTAACCTTGGGTTACTCAGGTGTTTTTGGACTGCAACCCCCAGAAGCCTTCACCACCAGCTGTGCTGGCTGGGGTTTCTGGGAATTGCAGTTCAAAAACACCTGAGTAACCCAAGGTTAAGAACCTCTGATCTAAACCACTGGGCTGTCCAGGTTCTGTTCTATTCACTCTTCCAACCTTCATTCCTTTATGTCCTTCTCACAAAGTTCTCCCGATTATGTGGCCAAATGGGAGGCATTTAAGAAGTCGCCTTCCAGTTTTTCCTTAAGTCTTTTGGAAAGGGCATTTTCAGCAAAGCCAAGGTCCCTCCCCCCAGCACTCTTGACACCTACCCTCCTCCTAGGTGGACTGGACCCCTTTGGCCCCAAAAGGATTGAGAGGCAGAGAACTGAGATTGCTGTCAGCCTACATAGGACAACGGGCATCCCCTGGAGACCCTGCTGCATTGAAGAAAGGCAGGATGAAAGAAGAACCAAAGAGTAGCCAATGAAAAGAATAAGCTTTGATGAATGAGATGAAGGGCAGAACTGACCACACAGGAAGAACAAAGGAAATTAAGTTACTTAAGAGGCAACAAGAAGGAATCGCCAATGTGAATGAGAAAGTCAACGTTGAATAATGAAGTGTAAAGCACTCACAGAAGGAAGTCAATGAGAACTGAGGGGTGGAGGTACTTACTGGCATTGAGTGCTGGGTTCGAGTTCTTGATGTAGGCAGAGAACTTGGCAAAGACATCAAGGCCAGCGGTGTTGGACTCAGGGTTACGGGCGGCCAGCTTGGGGTACCTATGCAAGAGATGGCAGAAATCAGCCATACAGTGGGGCTTGCTTGGGAGCCATATCCTGCCCCCCAACCCCAAAACCCACAACTCCTTCTACAGGAAAAAGCCTTTTCCCAATCTGCCCAGAGCTTCATTTTCTTCATACTTGGGAGGGCACAGAACTTCTTCCAGAAATTCCTCAATTTTGTTGGTGTCTGTGTGGACCTCGGTGCCATACATCAGGAACGGCAGCTGACCTCCGGGACATAGTTTTTGTACTGTCTCAGTCCGCCTACAAGGAAGAAAAAAACACAGGGAGACACAATAGTTACCAATCATGGAGGGATCTCCGGGGTTCAAGTAGAAGACATGGGTAATGCTAGGTTGGACAAAAAGGCTGGTGGGTTAGATAGCTTGACAAAGGGAAGGACACCGAGACGCCAAGAGGCGTATTTCACCCACCTTTTGGTGTCCACTGTGGTTACATTGAAGGTCACTCCTTTGAGCCAAAGGACCATGAAGAGACGCTGGGAAAAAGGGCAGTTCCCAATTTTGGCTCCATCACTGCCAGCCTAGGAGGGGAAAAAAACAGTCACAGAAATCAGCAAACCATATGCCACAGTTCATGGAAGTGAAACCATTTTTCATTGCCCAGATTCAGCTGAGGTTCACAGCCAGATGGGCAATAAGGATTCCCGTCTCTGCGCAAACATAGTACAAACCTATAACACCTAACCTTTACCTCCTCCAGGAAGCATGGGTGGTAGTAAAGCTGGAACAAAGGATGTCTCTCATTTACCACAAGGCATCTCTGTTGCCTTTCAAAATATGCTTCATCTTCAATCCCCACATATCACCAGAGGGTGCTGTTTCTCTAATTTAGAACACCACCAGACAGAAAGGTTATTCACTAGACATGGGGATGGATATAAAAACGAATAATAATATTCATTGATTTGACAGATATTCGTCCCTTCCTATTCATGAGATCTGGAGATACCCCACGAATACAAAGGGACAGATATACATCCTTTATAGTCGTCCATTCGTCTCTCTGCCTATGCCTTCGTGGATCAGCTGATCCGTGCAAACCTGGGCTGAGAGAGGAAGCCAGACTGAAGGGAATTGGCCCTGCTCTCTCTTTGCAAACAGTGGCCGCAGCAGGGGGGTATTCCCTTCAGTCAGGCTTCCATTGGCTGCTTATTCCAGCATGGAATAAGCAGCCAATGGAACGGAAGCAGCAATGGAACGGAAGCTAGACTGCTGGAACAGAAACCATCGTTCTGGCAGCCTAGGTTCCATTCCAATGTAGACTGCAGCGGTGGTGGAGCAGAAGGAGGCAGCACAATAAGGTAGGGAATTGGGAAGCAACACAGCAGTGGGAAGGGGAGGGGCCACACTGTGGGGCCGTTTAAAAAGACCCAATGAACCAACAAATCGATTGGTGGTTCATTGTGTCATCAGGGGCAAATTTGTGGTTCACGAGTCGCCACAACGTTGGCGACCCACAAACCAAGACATACCACCATTTCGGTGGTTCATCCCCATCTCTAGTATTAACTATCAAGTTTACGTTATGTTTCTCTAAAGTAGGAAAATCTACATTGGTAATTCTGGACAGCAGTGCATGGCATGCACTGAATGCTTTTTTCGTGTTCTTTAAGAGATAACCATTGTACTGCCACTTTCAAAATACAGGATCTATAGACATAAAATCTTATATTTAAAATCTTGAAAGATGATGCTGTTAAGGTGCTACATTCAATATGCCAGCAAGTTTGGAAAACTCAACAGTGGCCAGAGGATTGGAAAAGATCAGTCTACATCCCAATCCCAAAGAAAGGCAGTGCCAAAGAATGCTCCAACTACCGTACAATTGCACTCATTTCACACGCTAGCAAGGTTATGCTCAAAATCCTCCAAGGTAGGCTTCAGCAGTATGTGGACCGAGAACTCCCAGAAGTACAAGCTGGATTCCGAAGGGGCAGAGGAACTCGAGACCAAATTGCTAACTTGCGCTGGATTATGGAGAAAGCCAGAAAGTTCCAGAAAAATATCTACTTCTGCTTCATTGACTATGCGAAAGCCTTTGACTGTGTGGACCACAGCAAACTATGGCAAGTTCTTAAAGAAATGGGAGTGCCTGACCACTTTATCTGTCCCCTGAGAAACCTATATGTGGGACAGGAAGCAACAATTAGAACTGGTCATGGAACAACTGAGTGGTTCAAAATTGGGAAAGGAGTACGGCAAGGCTGTATATTGTCCCCCAGCTTATTTAACTTATATGCAGAATACATCATGCAGAAGGCTGGACTGGAAGAAACCCAAGCCGGAATTAAGATTGCCGGAAGAAATATCAACAACCTCCGATATGCAGATGATACCACTCTGATGGCAGAAAGTGAGGAGGAATTAAAGAACCTTGTAATGAGAGTGAAAGAGGAGAGTGCAAAAAATGGTCTGAAACTCAACATCAAAAAAACTAAGATCATGGCCACTGGTCCCATCACCTCCTGGGAAATAGAAGGGGAAGATATGGAGGCAGTGTCAAATTTTATCTTCCTGGGCTCCATGATCACTGCAGATGGAGACAGCAGCCCTGAAATTAAAAGGTGCCTTCTTCTTGGGAGGAAAGCGATGACAAATCTGGACAGCATCTTGAAAAGCAGAGACATCACCTTGCCAACAAAAGTCCGAATAGTCAAAGCTATGGTTTTTCCTGTCGTGATGTATGGAAGTGAGAGCTGGACCATAAAGAAAGCAGACCGCCGAAGAATTGATGCCTTTGAATTGTGGTGCTGGAGGAGGCTCTTGAGAATCCCCTGGACTGCAAGGAGAACAAACCTATCAGTTCTAAAGGAAATCAACCCTGAGTGCTCACTGGAAGGACAGATCCTGAAGCTGAGGCTCCAGTACTTTGGCCATCTAATGAGAAGAAAAGACTCCCTGGAAAAGACCCTGATGTTGGGAAAGTGTGAAGGCAAGAGGAGAAGGGGACGACCGAGGATGAGATGGCTGGACAGTGTCTGCGAAGCAACCAACATGAACCTGACACAACTCCGGGAGGCAGTAGAAGACAGGAGGGCCTGGCGTGCTCTGGTCCATGGGGTCACGAAGAGTCGGACACGACTAAACGACTAAACGCCATAGACATAAAACAATCCTCTTGGCATAGGTTCTTCGCTAATCTATCCCGCCATCAGATTTCTTGACAGCACCTTAAGGCAGTGGTTCCCAACCAGTCCCGTAGCTGACTTGGGATGACATATAAATGTAATAAATAATAAGATTCCAACCAACATTCTCTAAGGCAGTGCTTCCCAACCTTGGGTCCCCAGATGTTCTTAGACTACAACTCCCGGATATCCTAGCCAGCACAGCTAGTGGTGAAGGCTTCTGGGAATTTTAGTCCAAGGACATATGGAGATTCAAGGTTGGGAACCACTACCGTAAAGGATAATGATTTTGCATGACAAAGTGAGCAAGATGTATTAGCGCCCTGGTACTCAGATGGCCACCATACTCGGTACTTCCAGTGATACCATTTTAAGAAATGCCCCAAAGTTCTTTGAAAAACTCTGGTGTGCAAAGGGTACAATTTATTACCACTATTTTTTTTAAATTATTATTGTTGTTGTTTAAGCTACTGGGGTGGTGAGGGGTGCTTATGGAATTTTATGCTGAAAACAAGAGAATACCTTGGCTGGTTTGGCTGTTAAGCACCTTTTTAAAAAAAATCTTTTGCTGCTTTACCTTGAGGAGCATAATATTTTGAGTTCAAACCAGAACTCAGAGATCTTGCACTGTAATGGGAAAGGTAACTAAAATGATTCCTGCCACTGATCGAAACAGCCGGAGCATTTGATGGAAGACAAAAATCACCGGTGATTTCTAACAATGATCTTGAATGCAAAGAAAAACACACACACACCCCGGAAAGGCCTGTAATAGTAACTGCAGCCAGAAGAAGCAGTCATCCCCAACATGGCCCTCTCTAAAGGCTTTGAACTTCAATCCCTGCCAGCCTGAGCCAGCATGGATAATGATAAAAAATACTGATGGCTGTTGTCTCAAACATCTGAAGAGCGTCAGCCTGCACAAGAAAGAGGCACTGTTTTTTGTGCTCTATAAAGATTGGCCACCAGTGCCAGCACCAAACTATTGTACAACGGAGCTGTTCAGAAAGAGGCTGCCGTTCCCAGCATTGGCCAGCAGAGGGCACATGTTCCATGGCTGTCAGCCTACCCAGCAGTGTTTCTTTGTAAAAAAGTGTTGAATGCTTCAAAATTATTGACAAATATAAAATATTTTTAAAGTACAATCAAATTAGGCTATTTTTGACCAAACCAGGCTACTTCAATAGCATTGTATCTTGACTCTTTAACAGATCGTCTTTGGTACATGTGGTGCGGCATAATTTCTCCCTGCAGAGCAGGGAAGTGCTTCAGCTGAACCTTGACCTGTGATTTGTACAGGTGTTGGCAACAAAATAGGTGTGTTAACAGGGCAATTTCCTAGCAGGACTTTAAGCACCCAGGGCTTCCCCTAGACCACATAAAGAGAGGGAGAATAAGAGAATAAAGAGGATGGCCTCTATTTAAGGGGACAGCATTTAAAGGCAGTTTTTAACTTCTTGTTTTTAAACTGCATACTGTACGTGTTTTTCGTGCATTTCTGATGTAACATACAGCAGAAGAGCAAAGCAGAGTGAAAAACAGGACCTACGCCAGAAAAGCATGGAAAGGTGACTGCTCTGGACTACAGTTCCCACAGTCCTTCAGATAGCAGTGCTAGTGGCCTTGTTGGCTGGGGGGATTCTGGGAGATGTAGTCCAAAAAACAACTTTCCCCTACCCTCTTGTAAGTCACTGACTTATAAATTGACTGCAGCTGAATCCAGCTCACTCCCAACCCTTTAAAATGGGGGAGGCTCGCCTGAGTTCCATCTGCCCATAGGCTCTTGGGATCCCTGATTCCTCAGCTTGTGGGTTGGGTGGGTTAGTGTTCAAGTGCATTCAGTATCTTAAAAATAAACAAAAAAATAAGAATAATACAAAACACGTTATGTGGCCAAGCTGTGGCAGCACATACAGGAATGAAAAGGGTCAGATTCAGTGGAGGAAAGGCTCTTGCTGCACACAAACATATCCTTACACCATCTCCTGTACTCAACTGCCTTGAGGCAAGCCTTCCTCCAGAGTGGAAAGATGCAGGAAGTGGGCCTTTAGACCCTTATTTGATGCCTAACTGGCAATAGAGTTTTAGCCACCACTATCACAGATGTTTGGAAGGGGAGGGAGATGAGAAAAGAGAACAACAGGAAACCTTCCGGCTGGATGTGTCACTATTTATGTTGCCGAGTCAGCGTCCCTGGGAACATTTATGGCTGCGGAGATAATGGGAAACTCCCCTTCGGTAACAATTGCCAAAGAGAGGAGATTCCCTTCCTTAGTAACTGGACAGTTGCCGTGGAGACAGACAAATCTCCCCTCCAAAAGGCTACAGCTGGCAACGGTTACCATGGGAACAGACTAGGAATTGCCCCTGCTGGGGATGGACCACCAGGCCCCGTTGCGTCAGCCAGCTGGCGGACAGGTACATGGGCCCAGGTATCAGCAGAGATGATCACACAAAATGAACTGGACTACGTAAAGAAAGATGGCCGCTTAGCTTCAAGCTGCCCCACACACACACTGTCCCATCCAGGTTTGGACGGCTTGCTTTTATTGCCAAGAAGTGCTTTCCAAAAGAAAAGAAAAAAGTCCCTGTAGGTTTTTGACAGCTGCGGAAATGTGTGCGTCTAGCAAAGGCATTTGAAGGTGAGAAGAAAAGCGTCTGGAAGCAACAGCCAATGCTCCAAAGGGTCAAAGCCGACAGGGGGAAATAAATATTATTTTATTCTCCCCATGGTGGAAACATGAAATGCCTGTGTAAAATCCCAGTAAAGTAAGAGGAATTTCTCTTCCAACACAAGGTGAAAGAAGTAAAGCTGTTTGTCCTGCCATGATCTTTAGCCATTTCTTTTTAATAAAAAAGGAAGTGTCATCTCACAACATCCAGTCTGTAATTCCGGTGTTTATGTTTAAGGCAACACAAGATTACAAGGTTTGAGGCCAGCCAGTTCCTCCCCAGCCCATTCTATCTGCCCAGACACCCTATCAACAACAACAACTACAACAACAACTACAGGCCTATAAATGAATTGCTTATTCTTGGATTTGTACTTCCGAAGTTATTGTTGTCCCTGCTAGAAAAATATGACACCGTAACGCACAAACATGACGTTTGCTGTTTATGAACACCAAAGTCTCGTTACAGAGCAGAGCAGTCGTTCCCAAACCTGGGTCCCCAGATGTTCTTTGAGTAAAACTCCCAGGAGCCTTCACCACTTAACTGGGCTGGTCAGGATTTCTGGGAATTGTAGCACAAGAATATCTAGTGACCCAAAATTGGGAAGCACTGGATTAGAGGTCTGTAAGATTTGGGATTTGGGGCTACAACTCCCACAACGGCTGACCGAAGAATTCCGGGAGTTGTCGTCCAAAAACACAAAACCGAACACCTCAGTTCCAGATCTTCAGGTCAAGGAGAATGCTGAACAATTCACAGGACAACAGTGGTGCATTATTTTTACACAGTCTTCCTGTGGCATTTCTACACTATCTCCTAATGACAAAGACATCAGCAAGGCGTTAATCAGTGTGGTCTTAATCAGACCGCTCAGTCTGACTATACCCCTTGTCCTCAGACTTCTAGATCTTATTGCTCCCTCCCTATTTTCTATTTTCCAGCCAAAGGGGGAACAGTATTTTGGACACTTACAGGAGAGATTTCTCTACGCTACTAATTTCCCATTACTTAAGGATCAGCAAATGACAGAGCCAGGGAAAAGGCTGGCAATTACTGTATCTTCAAATGGCCCCACCCTAAACATTCTGTGCAGAGTCAACACTTCAGCTTTGTTTTAATTTTTGTTTCATTTTCTTCTGAAATGTAAGCTTCCTTCACTGTCTTTCCCAATGATCCTCACTCTAAACATCCACCAGTGCCTCTAACTGACCACTTTCCTCCCACATGATTAATTGTTCCAAAAATAACCAGGACCTTCCTTTTGAATGACGATGGGTTTTCAGTTAAAGAAGGGAAAAAAATCAAGTTTCTTGTTGCTGAGAAACCAGACCACAAAGCCATACATGGAGAAAGTACGCCCTTCCTTGGGAACACGATAAAGCAAGATGAGGAATAAAAAAAGAGGCATCCGCTAGCTTGGGGGAGGGAATACATGTGAAATGATGGAGGGTGGGAGCTGAAGTGACTTTTAACATCCTGTGTTTTGGGCCTGCTTGCTCTGATCTGTGGGAGGGAAAGGGGGTTCCCAAACTGATGTCATCCTGACCCTTAAGAATTTTTACAAGAAAGCAGCCTTCAATTCATTCTTTGGATGCCTGACAGGAAATTCCACCCAAGGCAATCAGAAGTTACAAACGGACCCAGCCCTCTGCTTATCTCCACATTCCACTCTGGAAAAAGAACAGGCGTCCTGCTTCATGCTAGACCCATTTCCAAAGAATCTGGATGACCCAGCCACAGACGGACAGACAAGACACCCCCTCTGCCCCACCCTAAACAATCAGATCCATCTTGCTACTTTTAGCGAACAAGGAGTCCTGGTCATTAATTTGAGGCAGTGGCTCAAATTCTGTTGCTTAGTGTAATAAATCGCACTGGACTAGGCCCATTAAATCATCAAAGATTTATTGAGTCAACCCCTCCGTAAGTTCCATTTATTCAAATGGATATACAGTGGTGCCCCACATAGCGACATTAATCCATTCCAGGATTAACGTCGCTATCCGGAAACATCGCTATATGGAACGTAAAACCCCACAGGAACGCATTAAACTCTGTTTAATGCTTTCCTATGGGGGGGAAACTCACTGGTAAGTGAAGATTCCCCATCCAGCCGCCATTTTCGCCGCCTCGGCAAATGAGGGCAGGGCGCAAAAACGCTGCAGGCAGCCATTTTCTGCACCCGCAGCCATTTTGGAACCGCCAATCAGCTGTTTTCTAAACATCGCAATGTGAAGATCGGTAAGCGAAACGCTTACCGATCATCGCAATGCGATGTTTTGCCACCTAAAACATCGCAATGTGATCGCATTAGCGATCGCAAAAAACACATTGCTATGCGGATTCGTCATCAAACGGTGCGCTCGTTAAGCGAGGCACCACTGTACTCTAACTGCCACTTAGTTTAGCCCCTCCCGTGGTGCAGTGGTTAAACTGATGCACTGCAGCCAAAACTGTGCTCACGACCCAGGGTTCAACCCCAGGTAGCCAGCATAAGGTTGACTCAGCTTTCCATCCTTTCAGGATCAGTAAAATGAGTACCCAGCTCGCTGGGGAAGGGGGCACTCTGCAATCTGCATAATTAACTTGTAAACCGCCCAGAGAGTGCTTGAAGCACTGTGGGGTGGTATACAAGCAGCATGCTTAGCTTTGCTTTAGCCCAGTTGTTGCAGTTAACTGTAGGCCTATTTGAATCAGTGCAATTTACGAAGCAGTTGACTCACTAAATTCAATCAGCCGACTCTAGTGCCATGAACTATGCTAAGCAACAGGATTATGGCCGCTAAATCCTACACCTTTGGCCAACCTTTAATTTTGCCTTGTTCACGTGAGAGACCGATGATGCAGCCCTTAAAGTACCTTACTGGAATACCCTTCATTGCCATAGAATCAAATTGTCTCTGAGTTGCTGGAAACAGAGATAATTGTTAGAAATAAAGAAAATCTCCAACGTCTGTCAGCACGCCAAGCGGGAAGAATGACACAGAATTTGATAGACAAGCTGACTTACCCTGTTTCCCTGAAAATAAGACCTAACCTGAACATAAGCCCGAGCATGATTTTTCAGGATGCTCATAATAAAAGCCCGACCCCAAAAATAAGCCCTAGTTAAGTGAAAGCCTGCCCTCCACCATTGTGCAGCCACCAGAAGAAGATGACCTAACTGTATCTGAATAAACAATGGTGGTTGTACAGTACATGAAAAAAGTAAAGAATCACCTGAAAATAAGCCCTAATGTGTTTTGGGGGCAAAAATTAATATAAGACCCTGCCTTATTTTCAGGGAAAATAAGACAGGTCCTAGTTCAGGGCCCTCGGACACCCATTCTCTCTTTCTAAAATTCACATGACTATAACTCTAGTTCTTACAGCCATTCCCTGAATTTCTTTCCCTGAATTTCCCTGGATTCAATCTACCTGGTTCGCTGCTCCTCTCTAACAGGTATTATCTTGCTGCCTAGGGAGAAAGATGGCCTCTCCTCTCTATTCCCCTCCATTACATCTCAGGAAGCAGGCCACACTTTGTGAACCATATAATGAAATGGACTAGGCCCATTAAATCATCGAAGATTTATTGAGTCAACTTCTCCGTTATATATATCGCAAATTCAAAACAGATTTGTCAATAAAACCATTAGAATAATCTCAGTTGCTGCTTCAAGACTTTGGAACTCCCTCCCACAGGGGACCAGGCCGACCCCATCTTTGCTGTCCTTCCACAAGCAGGCCAAGACCTTTCTCTTCAAGCAAGCTTCCCCTCAGCGACTGGCTGTCTGAGCGGGGTTCTTAAATGGATTGTAGCGCCTTGTTGCTTTGTATGTGGCTTTAATTCCTTTTGTTTACCAGTTTTTACTGTGGTTTTTGCTTGACCCTTTGTTAGCATTCGTATTTATTTTTAGATTGAAATACTCTTGTTTCATGATATAAGCCGCCTTGGGTCCTTTTTTAAGAAGAAAAGCAAGGTAAAAAATATTTTAAAATTATAAATAAATTAAATAAATCAATAATCATCACAGCAATTTAAAAGGGCAGGTTGAAGGGGATGCACATCCTCCCTCAAAGCAGACATGGTGGGAAATGATCAAAGGTCTGAGAGGGGACCCGGTTCTAGAACCTCCCTTCCGTGGCACCTCTTCAAGATGCCCTGCTCTGCCAGGCTCAGGACGTGGCAGTGGTGCGACCTGCCAAGGAAGACAGGCTGCAAGTAAAGCCAACCTCAGCCTGGCAACCCAGCGAGCCCCACCCTGGAGTGGAGTGCCAAACTGTAGACAAACACGGAGACCTAAAAACCGGCTGGGCTTTAATATCCCCCGGAGGGAGGAGCCTGTCCTAAGTGTCTGGTGGAGTGGGGCACGAGGAAAAATCCTTGATGACACAGGCCTTTCTTAAGAACCGACATTTTTGTGGTTGGTAAATATAGGCACCGGTCAAATAGAAACCCGGAATTCTGATTTCCGTTTCTCTTCCATTACTGCCGGCAGTTTTACAAACCAGCGCCAAGAAAGAAAGGAGAGTCTATATTAAAAAAAGAGATTGTTCCTCAGCCTCTTCCGCTAACCCTCACTCTTCTCTTAAAGCCCAGCATCCTGGCAGCCTACCTGTCTCTTGCTAAATATTTATGTATTTACATTTCTACACAGGGCTGAAAGCACAGTGTAGGGAGGAGTGCAACTGAAAGCACACATAACACATTCTTTTCGGGAAGGCAAACGGAAAGTACAATAAGCAGACTGTATTCCACACCGAGCTCACACTAAAACTGATTTTAACATTTCTAACATGTCACAGGGCTCTCTGTTTATGCGGCTACCCCTTCCAAAACAGCTAAACCTTCACTTTCTGCTCCAATCTCCAGATTGCTGTCTTCCATAAGGGTCTTGCCTGTCTGGGTATCCCTGTTGTAAGAGGTTTCTGAAAGCTTCCTCAAACTTCTCAGCTTCTTCTTAGTTTTTACGTACTTCCTAAAGGCCAGAAGGGAGAGAGCCTGGTGTATATCCGTGGGTAATGCATTCCATAGCATTGCTGCCACCACTGAGAAGTAGTTTTCCAGGCCTATCTAGGGATGGCCACCTGCAACTGCAAAATCTGGCAGGCCCAGGTGGAAATCTCAGGGAGAGACATTCTGTCAGGTAAAAAGGTCTTTCCTTCTGGACAAACAATCAAGAAAGTTCAGCGTAAGCAACAACACATATAATACAACTAATTTGCAGTTGGCAGTACAGTATATGTGTTGTTTGGCACCAATCGGCTGATGTCTCTCTGATGTCACAGCAGGCCCAAGGAAGGCAGAAGTGTTACAACTCCCCTACATGATATAGCAGAAGGCCTGGGCAGCCAAGGAAATCAAGGCAGATACAGTTCAGACTCTATGCACCACAAGCACTTTTTGCTAAATTCAAGGCAAGGCCAAATCAGACTACAGTACTGCCTTCCAGTTTCTTTCTTCAGAAGTGCCAGAACAGTTACCTGAATGCTACTTCAATGCTCCCAAAGGGACAGCGTCCTCCACTACTCCCTATGGCAGCAGCCTACGTTAATAGATCTAAGACAAGATGTACAGGATACACATGGGTTTGTCCTCCAGCAGAGATGGATGGCCAGGGGACTCAGAGGGAATATCTAGGCTACCATCGCTCCCCCACCCAGCCTTTACTGCCTAAGGGACATGTCTCGCTTTGCCTAATGGCAAGGGTGGGGTGGCTCTGGCTAAATTAAATGATCCATGTCCTGTCTGCAAGCCACAGACCTTTCAAGTGGCATTTTGCTGGTGAAATTATTGACAAGCATCTTTCCACAAAAGCAGATAAATATTTGCTGCTTGTGTGTGCAACATTCCCTCTCTGGGAATGCCAGAACGTCTGCCTCCCAAACCCCAACCCGTTCAGTTCTGCCCATCACAAGCAAACCCAAGTGACAATCCATCTACTGTCTTCACAGAGATGTAGAAATTCTGGTTTCGACCCAATTTTCCCCCCTGCCCCGAGGGCCTACTCATTGTAGAAAGCAAGGCAGTGGATGACTCAGGGAGGGGAAATACAAAGGACAACGCAGCTTGGCGATTCCCTTCTGAAATGTTGGGGCATACGTAATCCACTCGATACAAACTCACAGGCCCACAGGTGAAGAAAGTGTGTGGGGCAGAATACATGGATCTGGAGGAGGAATAATGCAGGAGACCAAGAGGAGGAATCTGGCAGGTGGACACCAGGAAAGGAGGCACTGACTTCCAGTAATGCAGGTCAATTCCTAGAGTTGAGGTAGGCAACTTCTAATCCTCCTAAAATAGACAGGGTACCACTCCCATTAGGACTAGTCAGTATAATCAATGGGGATGAATGGAAATTGCATTCTAGGAACATCTGGAGGGGGCCTTTTCGGCAGCTGCCCCCAGACTATGGAACTGAAATTCGCCTGGCGCCGACACTGATGATATTTCGGCGCCAGGTCAAAACCTTCCTGTTCCAGAAGGCTTTTAATTGAAATAACATTAACTGTGGGTCTTAATGATGGCAATTTTAATTGTATTTTAATCGTATTTTAATTGTATTTTAATCATTTTATTTTATTGCATTGAATTTTAATTGTTGTAAGCCGCCCAGAGACCTTTGGGTAGAGTGGGCGGCATATAAATTAAATAAATAAATAATAAATAAATAAATAAGTTGCCCACCCCTAAATTAGTTTTTACTCATGCCCTCTAGAAAGTACAGTGGTGACTTGCTTGACGACAAAGCAGGGAACCGATCATCGCACAGCAAAAAAAAAACAAACCATTTAAAAGCGATCGCAAAACACCACAAAAAAAACCCATCGCAAAAAAACCATTTAAAAGCGATCATAAAACATCGTCATGAAGCAGATTCGTTGTTATACGGGGTAATTGTCCAGCAGGGCATGACTGTATACAGAGTTTCAGAAGAGGCAAGAAGCAGAATAACGTTATACATTCAGAAAATTCAAGAAATCTAATGCCTCTCATTCACCAGGCAATTCTATCTCAATGGGATTCTACTGAATGTGTGCCTAGTACAGCGCCTAAAATTAATTTCTCTAGTTGCTAATATCTAGTTGCCAAGATCATTCACACTCTTGTATGGGTGTGAAAGCTGGAAAGTGAAGAAAGCTGCCAGGGGGAATATGATTTGTTTGGAATGTGGTGCTTTGCCGATACCTTGGGACTGCCAGGAAGCTAAACAAGTGGGTCCTAGAGCAAATCAAGCCTGAATGATCTCTGGAGGCAACTATTTTGAAACTGAGACTATCCTGCTTTGGGCACATCATGAGAAGACAGGAATCCCTGGAAAAGACAATAACGCTAGGAAAGTTGGAAGGCAGCAGGAAAAGAGGAAGACCAAATGGACCGACTCCCTAAAAGAAGCCACAGGCTTGTGTTTACAAGAGTTCAGCAGTGCAGTTGAAAGGCAGGACATTTTGGAGGTCCCTCATTCATAGGGTTGCCATAAGTCAGACATTACTTGACGGCACATAACAAGAGTTGCTAACAGAAAGATTTGGGTTCTCTCATTTATTTACTTTATGTATCTATCATGGAATAGCTACCACTCTTTGGGCCATGTACACAAAACATAACAAAATAATTTAAAAATCAGAGATTCAACACAAACACAGGGTATAAAACAGCACCATATCACAGCAAGGCAAAGGACAAAAAAAATCATACCTAGCAGAGACTAAAATGCCTTTCCAGAGAGAGAGAAAAAGAGCCACATTAAGAAACACAGCATGATACAAGCTTCAAATTACGCATGTACTTTATAGGGTGGAGCAAGGAATGACTAGGTTTTATCCTTCCAATACAGCTTTAACCTTTTATGGTTTGCTTTATCTTAGGAGCGCTGGATACAGCCTGTAAACTGTCTTGTATCCAATGAGGCTAAAACCCAGTTAAAGCCACAGGACTCCTCCTGCCCTCCAGTTTAAGAATCATCAGTGGGGTATGGGTCTGTCTGTGTGTAAAAATTCAGCCCCTATTTTTTCCTTCTCTTCCCCATACCTCTTATTTTGTTCATCATCTTACCCAATTAAGCTTTCTAGCACACCAAAGTTGCACTTGGGTTTTTGACATTGGTGTGGGTGCCAATAAAGCTACAGTGCTGCCCCGCATGACAACAATAATTCATTCCGTGAAAATCGCAGTTTAGCGAAATCATCGTCATGCGAAAACCATTTCCCCATTGGAATGCATTGAAACCCATTCAATGTGTTCCAATGGGGAAAATATCACGTCATTTAGCGAAGATTGCCCATAGGGCAGCCATTTTGTGAGCGCCGATCAGCTGTTAAAATGTCTGTCCGGCGAAGCATAGGTCCGGAAAACATAGGGAAGTCATTTTCCAAAGCCGCCGATCAGCTGTAGAAATCGTCGTCTTGCGAATAAATGGTCTCCGAAGCACGGACCAAGTCATCGTCCAGTGAAAATCGCCTATTAGAATCACTGTTTTGCGAATCACTATAGCAATCGTCGTACTCCAATTTTGAACCAATCAAACTATATACAAGATATAATACAAAGCAGAGGGAACAGTGAGAGAAGAGGAAGCAAAAGAGAATTGGGGCAGTTTAATTACCTGCAATAAAGATACAGGTATATATAATTAAAAAAAAAAGTATGGGGGTTAAAGGATGGGAATAGCTTGACCTTCTACATATTTGCATGCCAGTTTGTTTTAACAGGCATCAGGAAGCACCCTTTGGTTTCCCCAGGTCTATTTCTGGATGGCAGAACCTACTTACAGGAATTCCACTTTTATATAGATTTTTTTTGTACAGGAACTGAGTGAGGGACACAAGGCTGGCCCAACTGTTAGGCCAAAGGAGCAGCTGCCACAGGTATCAGATGCTAGTAGAGGGTAAGTAGGTCTGATCGAACACAGCAGGGACAACACCTTGGCAGGAGAGCATATGCTTTGCATGCAGAAAGGCTCAGGATCCGTCTCTGCAGACTCTACTCAAAAGGATCAGGACGTAGTCCATGGAACAGACTTCTGCTTTCTTCCAAGGTGGGGGTGGAGGCTCCTGAAATGCCCCCTAGAAATAATGGGTGAAATGGACCAACAGTATGACCGTATGAGGTCGGGATCTGACCTGCAGAGTGTCTGGGGATAATGCTCTAACCCAGTGGTTCTTAACCTTTGTCACTCGGATGTTTTTGAACTGCAACTCCCAGAAACCCCAGCCAGCAGTTGGTGGTGAAGGCTTCTGGGAGTTGCAGTCCAAAACTCCTGAGTAACCCAAGGTTAAGAACCAGTGCTCTAACCTCCTGAAAAGCTCTGCTCCTGGAATTTTCCCCATGATCTGCTCCCCTTTCCATTAGTGTCCCTGCTGTCCACTTCAGCTTTAGAATATGAATGGTGCCACAGTGTAAGACAGACACAGAAACACATATTTTAAAGTGATTTAATAGCCTAAGATTCCTTTCCTACTCATCAATGGAGCTTTTCTGATTTATAATCATATATGAACTAAAACATGTGTGTTGTTGTTTAGTCGTTAAATCATGTCCGACTCTTCATGACCCCATGAATCAGAGCACGCCAGGCCCTCTTGTCTTCCACTGCCTCCCGGAGTTCGGTCAAAGTCATGTTGGTAGCTTCGGTGACACTGTCCAACCAACTCGTCCTCTGTCATCCCCTTCTCCTCTTGCCTTCCCTCTTTCCCAACATCAGGGTCTTTTCCAGAGAGTCTTCTCTTCCCATGAGATGGCCAAAGTATTGGAGTCTCAGCTTCAGGATCTGTCCTTCCAGTGAGCACTCAGGTTGTAGTGTAGGTTAACATAAACGTGTGTAGGTTGGCATAAACAAAGGGCACTAGCCTCATGTACATGCTCCGTGCTCCTTTAACAACTAGAGACTTTTTGCTTCAAGGAGAGATAAAAATGAGGATTGGCACAATGAGAGATTCTATAATCAATACCTCTTCCCTTTAATATTGGCCTCAAAGAATGCACATGGACCTGCTCTACTCCCTGTTGTAAGTTACTACAAGCATCATGCATGCCTACGATGGTTTCCCTCTCTCCCTTTCCTGTGATGTTCTCCATGCTGAATCTACCAACAGGAAAAGCACCTGAAAAAAAATAGTCATTTATAGAGAGGAGGGCTGACAGTAAAAAGTAACAAGTAGCTAAGAAATAGCAAGAGAAATCTAAGAGGAGGGAGAAATAGGAAGGAGGAAGAGAGATGGAATGAGGGAGAACACTAACCGAGAGGAATCCTCCCATTTTTATAACCAGTTTATCTGGTTATAAAAAAAGGCATAAATTTCTTCTCCATTAGGAGAAACAGAAACACCTCAAGACAACGTACAACAATATGCGACTCTCCTAACGTTGCCAGACTACAACTCTCATCAGCACAGTGAGGGATTGTGGGACTTGTAGTAAAAAAAAGTCACAAGTTGATAATCAATGAAGACTGAAATAAAACCATCAGTAACAAGACAAAAGCACAACACAGAACAGACATAACAGGAATAAAATGAGGTTCACTTGTGATCCCCCCCAAGCCTAAAGTGATTCCCCCAAGCCTAATACAACAATCATTCTGGCTGTCTTGCACCGTGCTAACCAGCTTTCTGGGTTTTTTTGTTTGTTTGTTTGTTTTTTGAGGCTGAGGAAGGTGGCCAACACAAGGACGGGGTGAAATAGAGAGGGAGAAAGGTGGCCTTCACATCTTACCTTTGGTAGCCCCCATTGGACTTCTTGATGGAAGGTTAAGTGGTTTTAGTTTTGACTAAAATTGGAAAGAGGTAATGGATAAGCTTTGTGGATTTAAATCAGGTGCGTCCTCTGTATAGAGGCAGTGTAGTATACTGGTTACAGGCAGGGGCAACCCACAGAATGGGTCTGAACTAGGATGAGTGTGCCTTACTCCAGAATGGGAAAGTCAGGCCACAAGCTGCTGGTGCTTTAGATGATAAGCTGCACTAGCATCCACTGAGCCAGATCGTAGTCTCCCCCAAATGTAGTCAAGAAATTTAACCCAGAGCTTCCCAACACTGGATCCCTAGATATTCTTGAACTGCAACTTCCAGAAGCCTTCATCACCAGCTGTGCTGGCAAGGGCTTCTGGGAGTTGCAGTCCACAAACATCTAGGGACCCGAGGCTGGGAACCATTGTCATAACCAGTCACTGTTTCACATTACAGGACTGTCGTAAAGTAATCTGGAGGGTGGGGGAGGGCAGCCCTGTATCTTGTCTCGAGCTGAAATAAAGGAAAGCAGGACTCTAGCTCACAGGAGCAATGATGGGATATAAAATATATTTAAAGAAGAAACCACAACAAAACAAATATGAGACACTGACGAAGCCCTTCATGCAATAGATTACAGATTCTGTAATTCAGTATGCTATGCTGGCTCAGGTGGAAAAAGCAGGGTGGATTAGATTTAAACCAAACCGGCTTGAATCACGATTTAAATCATAATTTAAATTGTAAAAATTGGGGGTGGGTGGCTTGATGATTCAAATAAAAAATAATGATTTTTAAAACTCAATTCGTGGTTTAAATCAACTTGATTTTAAAAACCCTCTGGGAGGAAAGCGCACAGCCTTTGAAACAGGGGTCAGTCCTCCATTTTTACACACTGACAGAATTATGGCTGCTTATCTGTTTTCAGCCCCCCCTCTCTCCCAGGAATCGCTTGAACGTTGGACTCGTGAACGCCTTTCCCAAGGCAAAGAAAACCGCTCCAACCCTCCCTCTTTCAGCCCTCACAAAAGCCCTTCCCCTTTCCACAGCAGGGCCCGAGAAAACAAAAGGCCCACCTGAGACTATTTCTAGGCGGCAGCCATAAATTACCAACCTGACTCCAACAGAAAAACAGCGGCTGGCAGGTAATTTAAGAGGGGGAAAAAACCTTGCTAGCAACAGAACACTCATCCGTCAGAACCTGCAGGCAGGTCGCTTTGTCATGGTCTTTGAACAGCGCATGTTTGCTGACAGGAGTGGGTTCGGACGAAAAACGGAGCCCTCAACTCCTGCTGAGACAGTTGTAAGGAAGATTTAATCTCGGCCGTTCCCAATCTGATGCCAGGGTGGCTGAGGGTAGAGGGAGTTCTAGTTTAGTACACCTAGGTAGCACCTACACCCGAGGAGCTCCCAATTAACAAAAGTGGGTTGATCTGCTTTTTAGCTGACCGAAGAGCTGTTTTTACGATTTTACTTCCTCTCAGTTTTATGGCTGATGTCTCAATGCATCCTAAGATGTTGCTGGTCTCTAATTTTATGTTTATATACTCCTTGGCAGTCCACCTGTCTGGGTAGGGCTGAGTGTAAACATGTTTTTAAAATACAGTAATAAACAAATATCACCACCTTCTTATGATAAGGCTGCTTTTAGATGGACGGCTCCTCGTTCTCTTTATTTAATCAGTGTATGTACTGGTTACAACATCAAACGTGCTATCTCAATATTATCATTTTTTTCTTTCTCTTGTACATGTGCTCTCTCTCTCTCCTTCTTGTAGGAAGTTACAGGCAAAATTCCAAACTGAACTTAAAAATGAACCAGAAAAATGAGTGTGGTTTTTTCTGTGTTCATCCCACAAAACGTTAAGACGGCAACGCTGCTATGAGCAGACAAGGCCTGATGCCCCTTCACTGCCTTTGGACTTTAGTAACCTTTCATTATGCTGTTGTTGTTATGTGCCAGCAAGTTGCCTCCAACTCATGGCAACCCCGTGAACGAATGCACTCCAAAATGTCCTGTCCTTAGCCACCCTGCTCAGCTTTGTAGACTCAGACCGTGGCTTCTTTTACGGACTTAGCCAATCACATACAGTGGTGCCTCGCTTAACGAGCGCACCATTTAACGACGAATCCGCATAGCGATCTCTTTTTTGAGATTGCTAATGCGATCGCATTGCGATGTTTTAATGGGTAAAACATTGCATGGCGATGATCGGTACGCGTTTTGCTTACTGATCTTCGCATTGCGATGTTTCCCCAGCAGCTGATCGGCGGTTCCAAAATGGCCGCCGGACACCCAAAATGGCCGCCGCAAGTGTTTTCGCGCCCTGCCCTCGCTCACTGAGGGTGCGAAAATGGCGGCACTATGGAGGAATGTCACTGAACGGTGAGTTTTGGAGCCATAGGAACGCATTAAACTAAGTTTAATGCGTTCCTATGGCGTTTTCCGTTCCATTTAGCGATGTTTCCTCATAGAGACGATTAATCCGGAACGGATTAACGTCGCTATGCGGGGCACCGCTGTATTTGGTCTTCCTCTTTTTCTTCTGCCTTCCACCTTTCCCAGTATTATTATTATTGACTTTTCCAGGGAATCCTGTCTTCTCGTGATGTGCCCAAAGCAGGACAGCCTCAATTTCAACATTTTGCCTCTAGAAATAGTTCCGGCTTGATTTGCTCTAGGACCTATTTGTCTTTCTGGCAATCCAAGGTATCCATAAAGCTCTTCTCCAACAACATATTTCAAATGAATCATTTTTTCCTCATCAGCTTTCTCAACTGTCCTGTTTTCACACTCATACATACTCATCAGAAATACAAGTGTGTGGATGATCTTGATTTCCAATATGACACATCCTTACACTTGATGATCTTTTCTAGACCCTGAATTGCTGCCTTTCCTAGTGCCAGTCTTCTGATCTCTTGGCTGCGGTCTCCCTTTGGATTGATGACTGAACCAAGGTATACAAAATCTCTATTTCAATTTTTTCGTTGTCAACATTAGTAGGTTGAAAGAAAGAAAGAACAAGGCATACCAATTCCACTCTGAACACACCATGTTAGAAACTTTATGTGAGACTCATTTAGCTTTATTTAGCCCAGCAATGTCTTAACTTGTACAGCCTGCCCAGTCGGAATCTGGGGGCTATCAAAAATAAAAGAAAAAGGAACTTTTCTAGGCTCTTCTCTTTTGACAAGCAGTGGCCATCCTGCATTCCAGGGAGAAGATTTTTCCCACCATCTTTTTTGGTAACTCGGTTCTGATTCTTAATCTGTCTCCTGGAGAAATCTTAAGTTTTAATGCTCATCTTAGAATTGCAGAGCTGGAAGGGACCCTCTGGATCATCAAAACCAGCTCCCGCCAAGGAGGCACAGTGGGGAACTGAGCCCCCAGCTTCTGGCTCTGTAGCCAGATACCTAAACCACTAAGATATACAGAAGCTTTGCGAATACCTCTGGATTGCCAGAAATACAGTGGTACTTCACAAGACGGGCGCTCCGTTTAATGACGAATCTGCATTACGATGAGGTTTTTGCGATCGCAAAATGAAGTTTTGAATGGGGAATTTTGCTGCACGATGATTGGTTCTCTGTTTTGGGAACCGATTTTCGCTTCCCAACAATCAAAACAGCTGATTGTCGCATTTTCAAAATGGCCGCCGGGTGCTTAGAAAGGCCTCCACGCTGTGTTTAGGAGCCATTTTTCACTGCACAGGCACCCGAAAATGGCCGCCCCTATGGAGGGTCTTCGCTGGACGGTGAGTTCTTAGCCGATTGGAACGCATTAACCAGGTTTTAAAGCGTTTCAATGGCTTTTTTATTTTCACTTTACGACGTTTTCGTTCTACAGCGATTTGATAAAGTGGATCCCAAATCACATCAAGCCTGAACGATCTCTGGAGGCAAAAATAATGAAGCTGAGGCTGTCCTACTTCGGAAATATCATGAGAAGCAGGATTCTCTGGAGAAGCCAATAATGCTCTGAAAGGTGGAAGGCAGCAGGAAACGAATACGACCAAATGCATGATGCAGACTGACTCCCTAAAAGGAACCACAGACTTGAGTTTACAAGAGTTGAAATTGAAGACAACACCCTTTGGAGAGTGCTCATTCATAGAGTCATCATGAGTCAGAGGCAGCTTGACAGCACATAACATCCAGCAGATCATAAATATAATAATTTAAAACATTATTTGTTAGTCGTTATGCATGTCCCCTAGAAAAAACGCATCTGCTTTGCTTTCTTTCCCAGCTCTTTTAATTACTTTACTAAATCGCAGATGTGGCTAAACACATCTGAGCATCAGCCACTCTGTTTCAAACACAGCAAGACATCACAGCATGGAAGATTTTACATCCTCCTAAACAATCGCTTAGTTTTTGGTTCTTTTTTAAATTATAAGAACAAGAACAGAATAACCTTCACATGTAACGCAGGACAATATAAATGAAGTGTGGGGCGAATAAATATGGCAAACAGCTGGAAGAAATATATAATTCACCGACTCTGATGGGAGTCGGATTCTGTTCCATGAACACTCACAGTGAAATAAACTTCTTAGTCTTTACATATATATACAGTGTGTGTGTGTGTGTGTGTGTGTGTGTGTGTGTGTGTGTGTGTGTGTGTGCGTGCGTGTGTGTATATGTGCGTGTGTAATGTAAATATAAATGTAATATATAATATAATCAGAGAAATGAAGAGCTGGAAGGGACCCAGAGCTTTAAAATGTTATGGTTCTGGATCCCCACTTCCACTGCTTTCCATCAAACATGGCCACAGATTCCACTGAGCTATCATGTCTCATGACCTCTGGCTGACATATTCTTCATAAACGTGTTCAAAAAAGCTAGTAGGGTCAAGAAGCTTGGAATTTTGCTGATTAGTTCTATACAGTTCAGTGTCGACTTACGTAGGGCTCCACCTGCGGACTTTTCGAGTTACGGACTTCTTCGGCCACAAAACTTCACTTCGCCTTGCAGCCAGAGAATTCAAATTTGGCGCTTTCCCGCCTCCCCCTTCCGGTCCGTAGGTCGACTGCCCTTTGGTCCCCCTCGCTGATCATCTCTCCGGAGGCCTCCCAGGGCTTCTCCGCTGCCGTGGGAGGTCTCCAGAGCCCCCCCCCCTTGCCACTGCTGCTGCTGGGAGCTCAGGGGGAGCAATCCTGGCCATGCTCAGTCGCCTGGACTTCTCCCACCACCGCCGCTGTCCGAACACAGCGCGGCTCCTAGCAGCGGTGAGGGAAGTCCAAGAGTCCGAGCATGGCTGGGATTGCCCAGCGACCTACGGACTTTTCAACCTGCGGCCACCGTTCCAATACGGATTAAGTCAGTAGGTCGAGGGTCCACTGTACTGCATACATGACACAGGTTTCAAGTCCTAGCAAAGAAAAGCACAGCACCTCTTTGAAATACAGTGGGGCAGTGGCTCAGTTCTTTCTTGTTTACCCCATTTTAGAGTGGCAAGTGGTGTTTTTAAAAGGAGAAAAACACATTACCAGTTCAGACACAACAGATGGCCCTGGGCATCAATTACGTTTTAACATTTATCACTACCCCAGTATAAAAGTACAGTAAAAAAAAATCTCCACTACCCCAGTATAAAAATTACATTGTTACTGACCTACCTTCACAGGTTGTTATGAGGATGCTATATTTACTTGATCTAAAGCCTTCATTATTAGGCATGGTTAAAACAATTTCTAAACTCATCTTTTTTGGAATAAACCTTTGAAAATATCCTAATCCCTTCCTGTCAAAACATGTGATGTTTTCTCAGCTGTGTTGACTTTTATTTTCCCTCAGAACAACTACTGTACACTGATGGTCAACATTCTACCATGGAACCATTCTCCTTGAACAATTAGAATGTTTATGAACATTCTGTGACATCACAGAATGTTCAGACCGATCACTGGGAGGAGTTCAGGCACAACAGCTAAGCAATTTACATGAGGCTTCTTATAGACAAGAATGACATGCTAGTTCATCCAGACTGATTTTTCTTTCACAAAGAACCCATGACCTGAATTGCAAAGTGCTCCAGATTCAACCCCTCAGTCTTCCCAGGAAGGGCTGAGAAAACCTCCTACAGACCATTTCAGTCAGTGCAGACAACCCTCTGGTAGACAGACCAATGGTCTAACTTGGTGTAAGGCAGCTTGCTGTGGTCCTGTTACTCTACCATCAGCCTCATTTCTTGGGAGAAGGCAGGAATATAAATCCACCAGAGAAATAAATAACAATTGGAACCGTAATGTCATTTTTAAGGTAAGGAGCACAGCTCCATTAAAACAGCACATATTTTTGCATGCAGAATATTCAGGTTCAGCCCCACACCAACTCCTTGTACTGCTGTGCAAGATGTTTCTCTGAATCCAAGTGGTTGTTGCCAGTTGGTACAGATAGACGGTGTGAAGCTAAAATGAACAAAGGGCCTGGTTTAGTGAGAAGTATTTCCTTCCCTCCCAGTGTAGCCCAGGTTTCTTTTCCAGTCGTGGCTGACCAGATGCTTCTGTGGAGCTTACAAGCCACAATGTTTTTCTTCTGTTTGATCCCAGTACCATCTGCTCAAATGTACATCTCCTCTCAAGCAGAGTATGGAAACATCAAGGAGTTTTTCTGGGCTCCAGCTCCCAGATTTGGGAATCCTGCACACTGGGAATCTTTAAAAGGTATGTTTCCAACTTTACTCTGAACGTGGGAGTGTTCTGCCATGAAGGCCAAGGAGATACGCATGGCAGAATCAGAGAAAGGGGGAAATCTACTAAGCTATGGGAGAAGAGAATGAAGAAAATAGTTCTGACCTCAAAATTCACCAGTTCTTATCCGAATTGCTACTCCTTTGTGAAGACTTGGAGCACTCTGTCCAGCGTCCTGCCCAGAAGGTCAAAGAGGCTTACATGATGCTTCAGTGCTGGCCTTCAATTGTAGGCATAGAGATGAACTGCTAGATAGCTCAGTGGCTTCAGCATGTGACAGTAAGCCAAAGGTTGGGAGTTCAATTCCCCATTGTGCCTCATTGACATGAGCTTGACTTGATGGTCCAGAGGGATTATTCTAGAGATCCACTCTATTTCAAGCACCAAAGGCACTGGAATGAAACCATTCCCCTTTGGACCAGAGAAAAATTAATGCTAGAGCCTCCCCCTCCCCCTTATATTATCGGCAAGGATGGGGAACCTATGCCCCCCGATACTGCTGGATTCCAGCTCTCATAATCTACGACCTCTGGCTATGATGGCTACGACGGACAGGAACCCAAAACTGATGGAGGATCATACATTCCTTTTCCCTGCTCCTGAGAAACATCCTGGCACACCGATAGATTAGAAGCCACTTGTGCCCCAAGAGCATTCCGAAAGCAGCCACTCTTTTAAAATTTAACAAGCATTGGAAATTACAGGCGCAGAAGGTACACTTTAACTTGGCCACTTCCACTTTTCCACTCCCTCCCTTCAGGAAAGGAGAGAGAGTAGGACAACAAGAGTCTTAACAGGAAGGTAAACCATAGACAAGCTTTGCACAACCTTGCAAATCAGCCCCAAAGATGAGATGACTGGAGTGGCTGTTGGTTTAGGAACTGTGAATGGATCCTCTCTAATTTAAAGCATCCAAAAAAATCTGATTTTTAAAATTTTAAATCGTTATTTAAATCATGATTTAAAATCCATCCACCCTGGTTGGGATCATCATAACCTTAGAACTGCCAAGCAGGAAGAGACCCTAAGGATCATGGTGGAGTAGACATCGTGAGAAAGACAAGACCCGTCCTCTGACCCAATGTAAGACCGCTTCATACATTCACATGTTTAACATTAGGAAAAAAAAAAACTTAATTGCAAGTGCAAGTCAGGAGTAGAACAAGCTGCTCCAGGAGGTGATGGGCCCAGAAACCAAAAAAAAAAAAATTTTTTTTGGAGTCCAAAGTTTCCCACCAAGTAGGGACAGCATGACAGCTGGCAGATTCTGGGCCCAGAGATAAATAAAAGCAAGCCTTGGTGTTTCACAGCCGCTTACTGCCCCACTCATGCATCTTTCTTTTAACATTTTTAAGACCACTGTTCTCCAAATACATTACAGTGGTGCCTCACTAAATGATGATAATCCGTTCCACTGAAATCGCTGTTTAGCGAAATCATTGCCTAGCGAAAAGCACTTCCCCATTGGAATGCATTGAAACCTGTTTAATGCGTTCCAATGGGGAAGAATCGTCGTTGTCTAGCGAAGATCGGCCATAGGAAAGCCGCTTTGCGAACCGCAGATCAGCTATTTAAATCGCTGTCTTGCGAAGCTTAGGCCCTGAAAACACCTGTTTTGCGAGCGCGGAGGGAGCTGTCAAAATCATTGTCTAGCGAAAATCGGTTTTCGAAGCAGGGACCAAACATTGTCCAGCGAAATTCCCCCATAGGAATCACGGTTTTGCGAATCACTATAGCGATCGCAAAAAGTCAATGTCTAGCAAAAAAACTGTCATGCGGGGTAACTGTCTAGCGAGGCACCACTGTATACTGACCACTCTGAGATGCCGTGATACTTACTGAGGTACTTTGCAGAATAAATAAAACAAAAAAAGAAATTCCCTGGGTAGCACATAATGTACAGACTCATGCTGCAAGCCTGCCCAGCAAGCTGGTTGGTGCCCCCCCCCCAAAAGCAGCCCTCCCCCCACTCATTCGGAGGTGTGAGCCTGCCCATGGAAAGGTGGAAGAAAAACGTCTGAAGAGTAGTTTAAGATCAAGTGCTGGACTAGAATGGCCATCCTGCATGTGGCAAGTTTGCCTCAAGGGGAGGGAGTCACAGCACAGGGAGAAAGCATATCCCCCCCCCCAACAACACACAAAATCCAGAATTTAAGCTTGGGCAACTTCAACAAGATGGCGTCTCAGGGAAAAGAGGAACAACAAGGACTTAGACAGGAGGTGGAATCTTTTTTTCCCCTTTTTCAGGACCTGGAAACATTATTTTCTTTACTGGGACTCCCAGAATCCTCAGCCAGAGTACACAAGGCGTGACAGTCCAAAAATTAATACTGTATTCCCAAACCTCAAAATGGCTCTGGCTCCATCAAAAATCTGAAAGCAGTGACTAAGGTGAAAGGCGGCACAGGCCTTTATTCCAACCACACCGACCACACCCTAGTCCGGTGCGCCCTCATCCTCACATCTGGAGATGCCACACGTGCCGGATCCCTGTATTATAAACTGGCCATCCATGGGCTGAAAACTCACACAAAATAAGGCCAAGAGATCCCACCATCACAGGGGGGTAAGCATGTTACCTTTATCAACCGACACAGATGTAGTGAAACCTCCAGCATTACTTGTTCAACCCAGCTCTCAGGTTTAAGAAAAGGACTACACAATTGAGAACACGGACAACCCCAGAAAAACCCACAACAACCAACCCCAGAATTATTTCCCTGTCACGCCTATTTGCATGCAACCATGTCCCAGAGGACGATCACAAATGAAGAGTAAAGAAAGCACATTCAGGAAGTCAGCAGATGTATTTTTTTTATTTCTTCCTCACAGATACTTGTGCTATCAGTTCACCCTCTCAAACAGGGTGGATTTGAGTGAAACCAAGTGGATTTAAATCATGATTTCAATTTTAAAAAATTGGATTTTGACAATTTAGATTAAAAATCAATTTTTTAAAAATTGAAATCATGATTTAAATCCATTTGATTTAACTCAGATAGATCATCGTAATCACAAAGCAACTGGCTCCAACAGATGGAGAAACCGTTGCAAAAATATGCAGAGGAAGATGGGGGGAGGCGAAGTATTTTCCATTTAGGGGGAAATGAAAACAATTTTAGTTCTCTTTCCTGCTTGCAAGCCCCACATTGGAGGGGAAAGAAATAGGAGGGAAAGACAGAGGCACAAGCAAAACAAAGCAAACACAAGAAAGCTTGAAAGGAGAAGATTCAGTAATTCAGAAAACGGTTGTTTTTAAACCAGCGTTCCTCAAGATGGTGTTCAAGGCACAGATAAGAGGCCAATTTGGCTGGTGGGTCAGAAGGCAGCAAATGACATACCAGCCAAGGAAACACAATAGCGCAGCTCCTGGAATAGGCCTCCTAGGACAGACGGGAAAACGGAGGCAAGTAACTTTAAGGTCATCAGTGCAAAGATCCTCCACTTCAAATCTACCACTGAAAGCAGATCTCAGAGCAAGACCATCATGTAGAAAAATCCACACTCCATAAGCCATGGTGTGTGACCTCTAACCTGTAATCAGCATCCCATTACCAGTTGGTATAAAGACTGCATGTTGTGAAATATAACTAGGAAAACATAAAAGACGATATGTTTCTGTGTGGTTTGGTTAATTTATTGCTTCGGCTACTAAGGCAGTGCTTCCCAACTTTGGGTCCCTAGATGTTCTTGGACTACAACTCCCATGAATCCTGGCTAACATAGAGAGTGATGAAGGCTTCTGGGAATTTTAGTCTAAGAACATCTGCACACCCAAGTATGGGAACCACTGTACTAAGGTAAGTGTGGGAAGCCCTCTGACCTTCCAGATGTTCTGGGTTAGAATTCCCACAATCACAGGCTAGGGGCTGTCAGCAACTGAAGACCAACAGGAGGGTTAAAGTTGTCCACCCCTGCTTTAAGGAACTCTTTAACACTCTGAAGGTTAACAAGTTTTCCATCCTTCTTTAGAAGGAAGAAGAGAAGGGTTGGGGGGGGAAGAGAGAGAGATGCATTACTTTGGCAGAAGATTAAGAACAGCCAGAAGCAAAATCCTCAGAAATGAATGAGGGATACTTTCAAGTTTGAAATCAGGATGCAAGTGAGTTATTAAGGATCACATGGTAATGAGGAAACAAATGGGCTGGGCAGCAGCAAGACAACCAGACATGAAGAAGCAGAAGATGCCACTGGAACAACACCTCCTGTTTGGCAAAAGTTGGACCACCTCCAAAATCACCAAGGAGGTCAGGCCACTGGGCAGCAGAAGGAATCCAGGAGCACAACAGGTATAAGGGACAAAGTTGGAGTCATATGGTGGCCCAAGTGGCATGGAAAGGAAAGGAAGTAAAACCCTACCCAATAGCTGACTGATGATTGAGCCCCATAAGCCGTGAAAGGATGAAGACATTTCCTCGTGCCACATCAAATCATTTGTCTATCTAGCTCAGGGGTCTCCAAACTATAGCCTATGGGCCACATCCATCCCGCCTTGCCTTTTTATCCGGCCCAGCGAACGTCACAGGCTCAGGTCTGTTCCCTTCAGCCCATGCGTGCATGCATGTGTGCCTGTCCTTCGGCCCCCCAAAATGTGTAAAATATATGATGCGGCCCTCGGGCTGAAAAGTTTGGAGACCCCTGATCTAGCTCAATAGCATCAACCTTGACTAGGTTCTAGGAAAACTTTCACACTAGTATACCCCTGGGTCTCCCACCCAGCTATGAACCAGGCGTGACCCTGCTTGGCCGGCCTCTGAAGTTAGTCCCGATCAGGTACTGTATGTTCAGTGGTGAAAAACGAAGAAAACAGGAGTATGCTCTGCCTCCTCCTCCTCCTATTAAAGCCACTCAACTAGACCTCTCAAGTTCACAGAGGCCACACAAGGGCCTGATAAACTCTCTTCACCTTTGGACCCACCCAAGAGTTTCCATGCACTATCATCTTACACTTAAGGCTCAGAAATGAGTTGAGGACAGGCACCTACTGCCATGCATATATACAAGAATTATCATTCTCTCCACGAACAATGGGCGATTCTGGGAGTTGTAGTCCAGTCTCACACACACTCCAAAAAAAAAAAAAAAAACCCTCTTCAAAATGTATTTTCTCTTTCTTTTTTAAAATCATTCTTGTCTGCCACTCAGAGGAAGGAAAACTAGGGCTCAGCCCAGGCACCTCGTTGTTGTCCCTGCCTGACCTGCCCTCACCTCAAGCAAAAGATCTCGGGAATGGAAAGAAATGTTGCCGGGCGGTGCGTGGGTTGAAACTTCCTTGGACTTTGAGCATTCTCCCTGGATACGTTCTTGCACATTACCGGTAACTGTTGGGCCTGGATTGGTTCAGTAGAACTGGATCAAGTCTAGGAGGAACTGAGGGACAGCGACCCTCTTGGAGAGCCTTCCGACCTTCAGCACGATCTGACCAAGAATGGTGCATGGACTGAAGTCAACCTCCGAACATGGATGGTGAAGGGAGAAGCCACGAGGTAGAAAGACGACAAGGTAGAAAGAGATGGATGTGCACCTAGAATTGCCTGCAAAACAAATCTGCACAGGTTTGTGTGTGTGTGTGTGTGTGTGTGTGTGTGTGTGTGTGTGTGTGTGTGTGTGTGTGTGTGTGTGTGTGTGTGTGTGTGTGTGTGTGTGTGTGTGTGTGTGTGTGTGTGTGTGTGTGTGTGTGTGTGTGTGTGTGTGTGTGTGTGTTTTGGACTACAACTTCCAAAATTCCCTAATGGCGGAATGAAGCAGGCAATTTGAAAAATATGACTGATGCAACAGTTCCCTGGACACTTACTTGTAAGCTCTCTCTTTCAGCCCCACTACCATAAAGCAATTGTGGGGCGGAAACTTTTTTAAACTACCTTTGGCAGATTTCTAATGGTGATTTCTAGGAGCCGCAGTCTGAAAGATAACCGAGGGTGGCAGATACGCCACCCTAAAGGCCAAAGGGCTTTTACCGATGCCCTCCAGATGTGTACAATGGACATATGGGCTCAAGGATGAGGGGCAAGATGGCTTCAGAGCACTAGGATGGAGAATTTTAATGCACATTTATCCTAACAATCACCACTTCTATTCCCACAGAGGACTGGAATCAGAGAAAGGGTTTTTTTATTTTTAAATAACCAAAAGGAGAGATGTGGACTAAAGTTTCTCTACTATCAACAACCACGCCAGTGAGTAAACAAACAGTAAAGAAAGGAAAATAAATAAATATTTAAGCTGCCACAAAAAAAACTTTGGCAAATAAGGACCACTTGGCCAATTATTTTAAAAGCGTATTTGCTTTTTTGAGACCCTGCACATTTTTTTTTGCTTTTCTGGGTGTAACCCTCTTTGCATATTCTCATTTATAAAGCAAGAAAAGCAGCAGGTTGGATTGGAAGATGGGGGTCAAGAAAGGAGAGAAAAAAAAATACTAGGCTGGATCCAGATTTGGTTGGTCCATGTTTAGGGTAAAGCCCTGGTTTCATGGGAAATGTTAGTTACCACTATCCTCAGCCCTAGTGATCTAACGAAAGTCAGCTCTAACCTATACGTGCCTACTCAGAAGTAAGTCCCATGGAGCTCCCAGATTCAACGGGTACAGGGTTGAAGTCCAAGTTTAGGTCCAGTCTATTAAGACGGAAAGGCTACAACCACACAAAAAAAAAACCCCACCAAAAAAAACACACTTTTTAAGGTCTTTCTCCTAACTCGTCTCTTTTGGCTTTCTTTCAGACTCTCATTCGCTCTTCGCCAAAGAGGAAGTCAAAAAAAAGGGAGGGGGGGGGAGAAGATCCGAAAGCCCTGCTGTTTCTTTTCTCTAAAAACTGAAAATCGTGTATATGTTTTTTTTTAAGGGGGGGAGAGAGAATCAGTAATTCAGGCAACACACACACACAAAGAGACCGTTTCTCCCTTTTTCGCGCCAAAACAAACAAACGAAAAGTTTCCAACTCCCCCGATTCCCTCCAAGGAGGGGGAAACGCGCACCAGACAACACAGACCCCCCACCCACCCACCCACTGGAGAGAAGAAGGGGATCCCGGGATCCCACCCCACATCCTTACCTTTACAAACAGTTCGACCTGAGGCTGTTCTTCGGCCATGACGGGATCCGGTGGGAGCGGGGAAAGAAGACCTCTGGCGAGCACTCTTCCCGAGGGGGGTTGCAACCAGAAAGCGCGGTTTCAATGGGGTGGGAGAAGGAGGGAAGGGGGGGGACCCGCGCAGGCGAGACGCGTTCGAGCCAAAAAAGACTCGCTCGCAACTTCCACCAACTTCCCTCCGCCGCTCGGGCCACGCCCAGGAACTGAGCCGGGCTCTGTGTCTCTCTGTGAGTCACCACCGAGAAGATGATGGGCGGATGGGAGCGGAGGAGGAGGACGAGGATGCGGGGGACGGGCGATCGATCACGGGTGCCCCATTTTGCCTCCTCTTAGGTTCTTGTGGCTCCCCATCGGCCCCTCCCCGGGTCCCTCTCTTTCCACCTTTTCAGCCCCTGAAGTATTTCTCCCTTCCCTTCTCCCTTCTTATTTCTCCTTTATTGACCTTTATTTTATTTTCTTGGTTTTTTCACGTTTTCATTTGTTGATTGATTGATTGATTGATTGATTGATTGATTGATTGATTGATTGATTTATTTATTTATTTATTTATTTATTTATTTATTTATTTATTTATTTATTTATTTATTTATTTATATCCCGCCTATCTGAATCACATAGGACCACTCTAAGCGAATTATGTAATTTTGTGTTTTTATTAATTTACTGTATTGTATTGGAAGCCGCTCAGAGGGGTCGTGTGGACCAGATGGGCGGGATGCAAATCAAATCAAATAAATAAATAAATAAAATAAATTCCCCCTCCCTTGAAGAGGTGGCCGCCTTCGCTGGTTGCGCCGCAGAACAAAGCGGACTCCCAAAACCCGCAGGTCGGCCGGCCGACCCTCCACTTTAGGAGCCACTGGAAAGCCGTCAATGATGCAAGCTTTCGGCTTCTCCAGAAGTCTTCTGTAGGCGAGAATCTAGCTATCGACACCTAATAATGAAGTAATAATAATTACTGCATGGGATTCTGTGGATCATCAAGCCCAGCCCCCGTCAGGGAGGCCCAGTGGGGATTCGAACTCCCAACTTCTGGTTCCAACTTCTGGTTCTGCCACCGTAGGACTATCTAGGAATTGTTATACATCATCAAGTTACCTCCAACTGATCAATGACTTTATAAATGAATGAACTCTAGAAGGTTCTTTCATTAAGAGCCCTACTTAAGCCTTGCAAACTCAAGATCTTTATTGAGTCATTCCGTCTCATATTTGGTGGTCCTCTTTTCCTGCTGCCTTCAACTTCCACCATTATTGTTTTATCAAGCAAGTCTTGTCTTCCCATTCTGTGTCCGAAATCTTAATAGCTTCAGTTTCATCTTTTTTGCTTGTAAAATGATGTCATAGGGTTCCTTTATCCCATATTGTTGTATCTGGTCAAACAGGTTCCTCAGGCTTTGGCAACAATACGAAAATCTCCGTCAATCCTGTTCACCAGAAGGAAAAGCATAGTCAGAGTTCACTATTACAAATCAGGAGCTTGGAACTTTCTAACAATCTTTTGTGGGTGGAAGAGAGGCAGGTTAATACATCCCAGGGTGAGGTATTTTATGTACAACAAGGTTCTGCTGAAATCAAACCAAATGGGCTGGTTCACACATTACACAGCTGAAAACCTGGGTCTGCTACGAAGTTGTACTCTGCTGGATTCAGTTCTGAATCTCTGCATTGCATGGATTTATAAAATGACTGAGCTTGTAAACACGTGTGCTGTATAATTTGAGACAGGTACTTTTAACAGGTTAAGTCCCCCCAAAAAATTTAATTTATGGAGAGACTTTCAGAGTACAGTAATAGGTTTTGGATATAGGACTAAGAAAGGGGGGGGGCAAAGGTTCTGTACAAGCCCAACTGCTGTGAGGAGCAGCCAGTGACTACTCCGAATTATTTTCTTGCCTGCCAGATTCTAAAATTCAAAAGCTGTGCATTGAACTTGATATACTGTACTGTAGTATTAAATTGTGAACATAATGAAGACATTGTTGCTGTTTTGTGCAACATATAATCCAGCAGGCGGAATTCATTGCTGCAGAGTGTCAGCTTTCGAAAAGCACTGAACAGATTCATTGAGGAAAAGGGACTATCAAAGTACCAATTGTGAAACGTCTACTTTCAGAAGCAATTGCATTGCTGAATGCATACTCCATACCGAGGAGCAACAACAGTCCTATATGCTCGCGAACTTCCCACAATGTGGCATTTTTTGTCTTTGGAATTATATTTCTAACAAGGACACACTATTTCCTTTGGTTTTGTTACCATTCTTTTCTTTTCCCTTTTTAGATTTGTTTGAACATCATCAACAGTACCATTACATAATATTATTTATTTATTTTATTTATATCCCGCCTATCTGGTCGTTATGACCACTCTAGGCGGCTACATAAGGCATGGCCATGACTAGAACTGTTATTACTCCTCATTATAGTTTGATATCTTGGCTGAAATCATGTTGTGCTGCTACACAAAGGCTAGCTAGCCCAAGTTGACAATCTGAAGGGTGGGGTCCCAAACCATTAAGGGGTTTAAAAGTTAGTACTGTACTAGCACTTTGAATTTGGCATGGAAGAAAATAGGAAGCCAATGCAGACATGCCAACATTGTGGAAACATGGTTGTATCTCCACATTGCTGGCATGTTTCTGTATTGTCTTCAAAGGCAGCCCCACATAGAGACCATTGCAACAGTCAATGCTATAGACTACAACCTCATGAACCAGTCAGGGATTTTCTGTTTAGGATGGGACACAACTGTGCAGATGGAAAAAGGCAGACCTGGCCACAGCTGATATTTGCTTCTCTGTGGAAAGTCCAGACACACCCCTAAGTCGCAGATCGGGTCCTTAAGAGGGAGTGTGACCCCATCTAGACCAAGCAAAATACTTCCTAGCTGGATGGACTCCCTTCCCAACAATAGGATCTCTGTCTTGTCCAGATTAAGCTTCGACCTGTTAGCCCTCATCCAGCTCATAATCGAGGCCAAGCGCTGCTTCAGGGTCTGTAAACCTTCCCAGTGATGATGAAAAAGAGATATAGAGTTGGTGTGTCATCAGCATATTGATAACAGCATACTTCAGATTTCCAGATGAGCTCTCTCAACAAGGATGTTAAAGAGCATTGGGGAGGTTATCAACCCCCGTGGGTCTCCACAATTAAGAACCCATGGGGTTGAAACAATATCCCTTCTGGACTCCACCACTGAGAAAGGACTGGAGCCATCATAACAGTGAGCCACCAATCCCCAAACTTGACAGCCTGTCTAGGAGGATACCATGGCCAATGTTATCGAAGGCCACTGAGAAATCGAGGAGGACCAACAAGGTCACGTTTCCCCGTGGCCTCCCTTAACAAGTAGTCAAACACCTCCTCTTTAGACTCCCCCAAGAGTCTCTGTTGGCAATGGTACAAAATTCTGAGTGGCAGATTATCTTGCTATAGGGTAAGCCACTTGTATAAACAAGACTTAATGGAGAATAATGCACACATATTCTCCCCATGCATGTGTGATATGTTTGGGTATATATGAATGAGAATGCACTGGATTTGGCCCAGCCTCTGCTGTATATAACATCATGCAGGGTTACTGGTCACACAGAATTCTTCATTTTGATATGGACATTTCTGTGACTCAAAAGGGTACATATTGTTTACAACAGTGAAATGGTTATGAGAAAATACAACCTTTTAATCCATTTAATGGAATCATTGAATAATGGAGTTGGAAGGGGCCTATAAGGTCATGAAGTCCAACTCCTTGTTCAAGCAGGAATCCAAACCAAAGCAGTTCTGACAGAAGGTTATGCAATTTTCTCTTGAATGCCTCCAGCGTTGGAACGCTTGCCACCTACCGAGGTCATTGGTTCCATTGCCATTACTGCTCTAAGACTTAAGATGCTTTTCCTGGTATTCAGCCAAAATCTGGCTTCCTGTAGCTTGAGCCCATAATTACGTGTCCTGCACTCTGGGATGACCGCACACCTCCTCTTTATGACTATCTTTCAAGTATTTCAAAAGCGCTTTCAGATCTCCCCTCAGTCTTCTTTTCTCAAGGCTAAACACGCTCAGTTCTTTCAATCTTTCCTCATAGGGCTTGGTTTCCAGTCCCCTGATCATCTTAATGCCCTTCTCTGAAATTGCTCCAGTTTGTTGTTGTCCTTCTTAAATGTCTGGTGTCCAGAAGTGGACACGGTTCTCAAGATGAGACCTAACCAGTGCTGAATAGAGTGGAATATTTGGTTCCTCTGTATCAATGGTTCCCAACCTTGGGTCCCCAGATGTTCTTAGACTACAACTCCCAGAAATCCTGGCCAGCACAGGTAGCGGTGAAGGCTTCTGGGGGTTTTAGTCCAAGAACATCTGGGGACCACCGGTCTGTAGAATCAATGTGGAAAACTTTGCCGGTTTGCCTTTCAGCTTTCTGAGTCTTCTTTCCTCTCTTAACTTTAATTCCTGTTTCACATCTCCATGCCTGAAGCTTAATTAATTAATTAATTTTTTTACAGGCTACGCTCTGGTCCTGGAACCATTGTACGAAACATGCCTAAAGAGTTTCTGAGCACCCACGAGGCATGTTTTCCTCGCACGTTTTGCTATAGCATTTTCCTATATCGCTAGGTAAAAGGGATATATGGTTTCTAGGCTGACCTGAGCCTTTCACATTAAACATTAACTCCTTTCCAGGATTTGGGAGTTCTCAAAACCGTTTATATCTTGGATGCATTTTTCTGTGGGCCAGGTTGAGGCTTTCTGGGGTCCCTGGGAGAGAGGGGGGAACCAGGAAGAATCCAGGAGGTTCTGTTTCCAGTGAAACAGCTGTATTATTTCTCTGACCTAGACAGGAAACTGCTGGGAGATGGAAGGAGGTGGGTGTGGACTAGAAACAGCACAATAAACCTCTGTGCACTCTGATGAATGGGAGACTGACTGGCCCGCAGCCACCAGTGTATAAAAACAACCCGTCCTTAATTTCCAGGGTTTCTTTTTTGCAGGAGAAAGGAAATTGTGGTGTGGAAGGGAAGAAATAACTAAATATATTATTTTGCCTACTCCCTTAGGGGAGTGAGGGTGGATATGCGGGGTATACCTGAGGCATGGCGCTTGCTGCTAAAATCATTACTAACAACGATGTAACACTAGGAGGAGGTGTTGTGCAGAGAACAAGACTGGAATGAAGAGGATCCAGGCCAGGTTTTCCTACAAGCTGGTAGCTGCAGTTAGCTCTCACCCTTGTTTAATAGTAGGGACGATATTGTGAAATAAATGTACTTGACTGTCGTTAAAATAAGGAAGAATATTTTGGGGATAGGGGAGAGGAACGAGAGCACAGAATAAAGCATCACCAGGGGCATGATGCCCGTGTGGGGGGGGGTGTCTCATCATCTCCTTATTCGGATTCTATCTTTCTGTCTCTTCTTGAGCTCCGAGATTAACAGGATGTTTCTGTTTCCTGTCTCAGGCAAACCAAGAATTGCCTTTTCTTTAAAGCAGCTTCCTCCGCTTCTGCTCCCTTCAAGCTGCCTGTTAAGCTGCAAAAGGGCAGCAGCGCAAGTCGTGTAAACCTCTCTCACAAGAGGCCACGTGGGCGTAAACAGTGTGGTGGAGACTTCTGGTGAACAATCTGTCCTTCCGTTGCCACTCCTGTCCCTCCTAGCCAGCATGGTCAGTTTTGATGGATTACCGTCTCTGCTTATTTATTTTTGATATTTTCATTGCAACAGCAAGCTATGAACTTGGTCTCCCGAGAAAAAGTGAGGTTGAAATTTCTTGCTGGGGTGATCAGACTCAATGCAGTATCTTCCCTGATCCTCCTGCCTAGCTTGCCAAAACTGTCTGGGCCAAATGTAACATATTTTACTCTGACAATAGGAACCACAGTCCAGGATCTTAAGGCGAGAGCACTTGTCGCTGACCACCAAGGGTTGCATTGTTGGAGAGCAAGGAGCAAAGGGAAACAGATTCAAACACCACATCCAGCTCACAGTGTGAGTTTTGACCAGTCAGGCTCTCTTTCACCCTAAACCACCTTGCATGGCACAGGACCACCTATTTCACCTTCACCTGCCAGCAAAAACAATATTGAAAACGGGGAAAAAAAGGATCAAATTAATACTGTTTCAAGTGACTTCAGAAGTCAAAGAACTGACTTTTTAATTATGCTTATTCAACTACTATTGCATTTAAAAGCATTTCTGTTGTAAGATCTTACGTGAGGGTTGCTGTAAAAGGTTGATGGATGGATGGATGGATGGATGGATGGATGGATGGATGGATGGATGGATGGATGGATGGATGGATGGATGGATGGATGGATGGATGGATGGATATCAGGAACATTCTCACTAAGGCAGAAAATCGATACCTGGAAGCCCATTGTTTCCTGTAGTAAATCACAATTAGACCCATTGAATCAGTGGGGATTTGGTGAGTCATCTCCTCCATAAATTCCTTTGATTGAAAGGGGCCTACTCTAGTTGTGATTTACTACACTAAAATCAGCGATGGTTTGAGTAGCTCTATTTGAATCAATAGAACTTAATGGAGGAGTTGACTCACCAGATCCTCACCAGTTTACTGGGCCTGCTCTAGTTGTGACTTAACTATGTTAAGCAACAGGAATTCAGCCATTGTTTTGCTATGAGAGTCAAGAAAATATATCATTTGGGGCAGCCAGGTGGTAGAAAACATGATTCAGCCCATGGGTGTCCGGAAGCTCCCTTGAATTTCATGTTCTGATTCTTTTTCTAAAAAGTACATGCTATACTTTGTTTCCAAGATTTATTACTTGCAAAATAGCTAATAGTTCCGAGGGCAACATACCGTAAGACCAAAAGGGAAATTCCAAAATCCATGTAAATCAAATTAAAAGCCACAAAATAAAACCATCCAGGAAACACAACAATCCGTTAAAAATAGTAGGTGCTACAACACACATCGCAACAGGAAGACATAGTATATCACAGAATGAGACACCTCTTGAAAACACAACACAGGAACAGAAGTATACAGAGGATTAAAAGGCCTGAGAAAACAATGAAGCCTTTGACTGAGAGAATAATGAAGCTCAGAAAATAAAAAAGTAGGCGCCAGGCAGATGTCACAGAAAATCTGAATCTCCCATTTATGTTAAGCCCCAGCTAGTTACACCCACCCAGAAGACACTGCATCCTGAACAGGCAGTGAAACTGGTGGAGCAAGGGTCTTGGTTGCCTTGACAACAGAGGATGCTTTCCTCCTTTGCCTTCCATGGCCATTCAGAGATCATCAGGTTTTATTTGTTACCAGTAACATCATAATATAGCCAATTCTGATTGGCTGTGTGTGTTTTGCTATCACCCTCTTATTTGTATTAGGTATGATAGGCTGGGATCATATTGTGAGGGGGAAAAACAATTTCTTTCCAAAAAAAAAGCACATCAATATCTATATTTCCCAAATAGAAGAGAACTCCTTTGATTTGAAAGAAAAAAGTGTGGTTGAAATTCTTACCTCCCAAAGCAAAATAAATAAATAGATAGATAGATAGATAGATAGATAGATAGATAGATAGATAGATAGATAGATAGACAGACAGACAGACAGACAGACAGACAGACAGACAGACAGACAGACAGATAGATAGATAGATAGATAGATAGATAGATAGATAGATAGATAGATAGAAATTAAAAAAATATTGCAGTCAGCTCCCACTCCCCACTGAAAACATGGACACACTCATCTTATTTTGTTGTACATGAATCTACCCCAAGTAAATGCTGCAGCATAATTCCACTAACTACTCTACTCCTTATACGCTGCATCTCTAGTTGAGTGGGAAAGCTGATTATAAAACATAGGCTTTGGTAGTGCCAGCATCTATGGACAGCAGATATACTCATATCCACAGTTGCATAAACTTTAGTACTCTCTTTTAGTTTATCTTTATTTGCAGGCAAGAAAGACATTATGTTTAATGACATCATCTTAGGTAATCAGAACTCCCCCTCCTTTTCAGGAAATCAAAGAGCTGAGCTCATCTTTTGTGTTTACTTGGGATGGAAATTAAGGTTGAAAAAGAATACATCAGACCTCTTTCAGGGTTTTAAAAGATAAATAATGCATGTAGCAGAGTGTTGTGATCACCTGTGGCGTCTGGGCTGCCTACTAAATCCCTCAGGTGTGGTATAATCAATGAAATATGATTTGTTCTTAAGGCTGGAACGCCCGTGTGAGCACTCTGAACTTTTTATCTAGCTGTTTGCAGGATCCACCCTGGATACCAAACAGGATAATCTGCACACAAGGAAAGGAATCAGGAATCTACATCATGCCGTAGAATTTTTTAAAAAGGACACACAGCTCTGGGTTGCCCTCCTTTGTCTCTATCAATCAAGATTATAGTCAGCAACATGAGGAGTTAGTGGCCACTCAGAAGGAAGGAAAGACGGAAGCAGGTGATCACTTATATAGCAGTCTCCATGACAACAGCTTCCCCTTGGGCTAATTGATCACTGAATCGACCCCAAACTGGCTTGGCCGTATAAAGGCAGAGAAGTTTTAACTCAACCTCTTAAGCGTGAGTTTGCATACTGCAATTAGTTCATTCAAAATGTACTGTTTGGGCCAGTTTTCCAAGGTTTCCTGTTAAAGTATCATTTTGTGCAGAAACTTGAAGTAAAAAGTATTTCACTCTCAGGCTCTCGTTCCACTTGATGGGCCAAAAAAGGCCTGCATATGAAACTTCATTAACCACTTGACAAGCTCTTGAACATTGAGGTGAATATTGTATAGGGCAGCAATGGCGAACCTTTGGCATGTGTGCCACAGCTGGCACGCAGAGCCCTCTTTGTGGGCACGCGAGCCATAAATCGCTGGATTGCTACCTCCGGCAGCCAAACCTGAGGAGGAGGCTGCAGCCGCAGTGCTAGCACCCCGACAGGCCAGGATCCAGTGCAACTGGCACTGGCAGGCCGGTTGAGCTATAGGCAGTGGTGGGGTTGGGCACGACTGGAGGTGGGTCCAGGATTCCCCCTTCCAACTCCTGCTGGGTTGTTGTTTTGTTTTGTTTTTTTCCCCTGTTTGGGCACTTGGGCTCAAAAAGGTTCGCCATCGCTGGTATAGGGGCTCACCATGAGTAAATTTGCATGGTTGTGCCCTTTATGGTTTGGTGTGGGGGGGAAGGAAACACTAACAGACCTATTGAATTGAAATGGTCTCCATCCATCTTTTCCCCCCCCCAAAAAAAAGAATGTTTGATCTATATAGGGTACATAAACCAATCTCTACAGAAGATGAGGAAGGGTTGCAACAGAACAAGTCTACATTGGCGATTGGGTCAAGGGGTGCTTCCACCATAATTCTGTGGTGAAGTATCCATTGCTGGGCCCAAAGGCTGCCCTTGTGAATAGGAAAGAATGATTTATCATGGATAAAATTGCCTCAGGGTCGTGCTCTTAAGAAAGGCATTTGTTTCCCTGCCCCTTGTGACACTTCCACACCACTCCATGTGGCATGCATTTATACTAAGCACATTAGGCATGATAAAATATACTGTATTAGACAGAATATCAAACACACACTGAGCTTCTTTATACTCTCTGCATCTTTCTTTGGTTTATACCAGCTCCAAAACTAGTGTTTGAAAGTGCAGGCACTGAGAAAGGAGGCGTTTGTACACAGCTGTACATAGAGATGAAGGTGGCAAGATAACCAGCCCAGCAGTGTTATCATAATAAATGAAGAAAGTCTATTTCTTTGTTTAACCCATGAGGTACTAGGGTGTTCAATTTCAGGATCAAGTTAATTTCCCTTTTTAGTAAAGACCTTTCACAGGAACTCTGTCCATAGCCCACAACACCAGATCTTTTATTGTATGGTGCATTTATGTAAAATGGCCAACTAGAGGACTGCCTAGTCATTTATTTCTTAAATTACTGAGGTGTTCAGCCATTCGTACTTTAAGAGGTCTAGAAGTTTTTCCTGTGTACAGTTTATTACATGGGCATCTTATGGGCATAGATTATTCCGTTGGTATTACAGTTAGTGAAATCCTTCAGGGTGTAAACCTTTTTGTTCTGAGAATCTATACATTCTGACATGTGGCTTGTATTACTGCAATAAACATGATGCCCACGTGGATGTTGTCCTGGGGAGGGGGGAAGCAGGTAAACTACTGAGAATTAGTGAGGGTGTAGTATCTTTGTACTCACTTCTAACCAATATATCTCTTAGATTCTTAGTCCTATTTAAAGGATATCTGTATTCCCTCTTTAAACCCCTCTAGGTCTTCTAGAATGTGCCAGTGCCTTTTTATGCATTTGGTCAGTTGATTTGTTACATGGACATATGTCAGTATGCAGTTTACATGGTTTGTACGTGTCCTTACTTTTTTATTTAGGAAATCGCTGTGCCTCGTCCTCATCTTGAGATGTTGTCCAAAGAGATCTTTCCCTCTCTAAATGTGTTGTGACTCTGAGCTTCCATAAAGCTGGAGGAAGGAAGCACATCTATAATCCTCTTCTAATGTGACTTTAAAATAAAATTTACCTTCCCATTTCTGCAGTTCTTACCTCCCCACCTCATATGCCTTTAACAGCTGCCTGTCTACCACAAATATTTAAGAAGCTTTGCTTTATACCAGGATAAGCTTTGTTCTCTTAATTTTCTGTCAGACATGAAGCTGTTAAAAGTTACAGAATCTCCTTCAAGGAAAGGTATCACACACAGGCTGACTCTGAATGATGCTGTCTTCACCCTGCCTCATATATTCACTTTGCTCCATATCCTGACATGATTATCTTAAGGAAATTAAGGCAGTAGAAGAAACTCCCAAGAGAAATCTATGTAGCATCTGTTTGCTTGGCCACCACATCTTTCCAGTGAAAGCTGACAGAGATTTAACAAATTCTTAAAACAGTTTGACAAGGATAAATTCATTAAAGCAGCCATAATCTACTAAAACAGTAGAGAGGTAAAACAAAACAAAATGCCCCCCAAACCATCTTCTGAAATAATTTAACCCACAACAATTAATATTCTTGAAAACAGAGGAGATAACAGAGTATGTTGGAGGGAGTCTTATATATGTGTTTAGTATGTGAACCCTGTGCAATGCTATACATACCAGCCAAAGTCCTTGCCAGCAGATAGAAGAGGTCCTTCATAGCTACAGATATGTTCAGAGAGGGCTCCCTCCAGTGGTTTAAGTGTCTGGCTGCAGAATGAGAGGTTGGGAGTTGATGATCCTCCTTGACAAGGGGTTGGACTTGATGATCCACAGGGTTCCTTTCAGCTCTACAGTTTCAAGATTATCGTTATCATTATCACTATCACTCGTACCCAACCAGCAACTGGTGGGGAGGGGAGAGGAATGATGGTAGACCCTAAACTCCAGAATAGATTCCAAAATAGATTGCGGGAATTAATACCTGGGTATAGACTCCAAGAAAATGACTTAATTTTTCAAAGTATGGTTTAGAGATGGGTTATGAACCTCAGTTCAGAGGTTTGTGCTGATTTGTCAGCATGACACCACAGGTGCTGCGTCTTCCCTTCTCACACACCACACCCCGGCTGGCTCCCCCACTCACCAGCCAGTGCATACTGCTTTTCTCCTACTCTTTGTGCAATTGTCCAGTCACAGCAGGAGTATGGACTTCCCTTTTGCACCTCCTCCAGCAGCTGCCCACCCAAAGACATTGCAGCAGGAATCCCTGCTCCACCTCCCCGTCTGAGTGGGCAACTGCTGGAGGAGGCGGAGAAGAGAAGTCCATGCTCCTGGCATGACTGGACAATTGTGCAAAGAATAGGAGAAAAACAGCATGTGTCAGCTGGTGAGTGGGGTAGCCAGCCCCCGAGGAGGTGAGTGAACACGCAGGACCTCTGATGTTGCACTGACAAACTTTCTAAACCTCTGAACTGAGATTCGTGCCCATCTCTACTCTGGTTACACCTGCATGTGTTTGGTGACCATACAGACTTCACATATAAACAAGGCAAAGTTTGAAAACATTACTATCTTTTTGGACTACAGCTCCCATAATCCCCCAGGCAGCATGTCCATTAGATTTAAAGTATGTAGGATCCAGGTCTTTCTGGATTTTTGAAGCCAGAAACAGCAAAATTAACCTAGAAATAGACAACAGAGCATAACCTGCTTGGTTATCTTGTATTATAATCAATGCAACATTGATCGCAATGATGCTGTGGCTGAGGACAATGGTGATGGCTGGCAACCTAGTTTCTTTCTCTTGGTCTTTCTTTCTCTCCCTCTTTCCCCTATATTTTTTTCTGGCCATATTGTGATTATCCACTCCTTTCCCTAGCTGCCTATTCCAGCATGTTGTTATTACACTCACAAATCTGTTCCTGCAGAAGTGTGTTTGACATCTGGTTAGCACGACAGATGTTTTCCCCGTGCCCCATCTTTCTGGTGGGAAGCTGAGGTGATCGGGAGCATTAACATCTCGAGGGCATAGGAAAAAAAAAGGAAATTTCAGCCTCGTTCAGACTGGATGATCCCTGGTGAGAAGACGCAGGCCTCCCACCCCATTGTATCCCTCCCACCACCTTCTCTCATCCTCTCATTGACCATCTGGCTTCAGGAAAAGATTTTCTTTTTCTTAAATCACTGCCATGATATCTGTACCAGACTTTGATTGATGGGTTCCCGCCAACCAGAAGAGCCAACAATGTCATTTGGGGATTCCACTATAGAGATGTGGAGTTAGAACAGATCATGTTATCCTGAGAAATGTCTCTCTCCTCCCCTTGCAATACCAACATCCAAGCCTACTCCAATCTCCATGGTCAATCCTGCAGTTTGCTCCATGACTCTCAATGGGACTTGATCCAGTTGGCATAACTGAAAGCTGAAGGTTTTGCAGAGCGCTCTGCCCATGAAGATGTTGTGCTCCATGTTTCCTGAGAGGATTCTGCCCTCTGTAATACTTTTTGTTTCTTTTAAATAAATAAGCTAATGAAATCAGATCTTGGTCTGATATTCTGATTTGTAAGAAGTCCTTAAATCATCACAGGAACTGCTGGATAGCTTAGTGCACTGGTTCTCAACCTTGGCTTACTCAGGAGTTGTGGACTGCAACTCCCAGAAGCCTTCACCACCAACTGTGCTGGCTGGGGTTTCTGGGAGTTGCAGTTCAAAAACATCCGAGTAACAAAGGTTGGGAACCTAGGGCTTAGTGGGTTATATATCTGGCTGCAGAACCAGAGTTTGGGAGTTTGACTCCCAAGTATACCTCCTTGACATTGATGGACTCAATTGATCCATATGGTCCTTTTCAGTTCTGCAGTTCTAAGATGATGATGATGATTGATTGAAGAAAGGAATGGTAAGCCAATTCTGAATAGTGTCTACTTAGAGAACCTTGAAAATGGTCGCCATAAGTCACAATCAACTTCATGGCAAGTCATCATCATCAACACCGTCATCATCAATATTAGATCTCTCTTTAGACAACCTTGCTTGCCTTTATATACCATCCCAATCAACTAAAGTTTCTAGTGCAGTGAATATTCAAAGGCATGTATTACTCTAGCCTTTATCTTATTTTTCTGGCCGTTCCTTCTGTTTGCCAGAGGTGGCCAGCAGACTCAAGCAATGCTATTAATGGCAATATGCAAGTCAGCCATGGCCATAAACTGACGTATCTTTAATGTATAAAATGGGTAGGGACATACAGGATATTAACCAAGCAGTTCCATATAATCTCAAGATTAGACTACTGTAATGCGCTCTACATGGGGCTACCTTTGAGGCTACTGCGGAAACTACAGGTGGTGCAGAACGTGGCGGCCAGATTACTTAGTGGAGTGAAAAATTTCCAACACATCTCATCCACTCTGGCTGCTTTGCATTGGCTGCCCATCCGTTTCCGCATCGACTTCAAAGTGATGATGCTCACGTACAAAGCCCTAAATGGTTTAGGGCCTCGATACTTGGCGGAATGCCTACTCCCACCAAGATCTACCCGGATCACCCACGCGAGTCAGGAGGTGAGGCTGAGGAGCCTAATGCCGAGGGAGGCCCAGAAGGAAAAGACAAGAAATCGGGCCTTCTCGGCGGTGGCTCCTTGCCTCTGGAACAACTTACCTCCTGAGATTCGTGTGGCCCCCTCGCTGGGTATCTTTAAGAATCAATTAAAAACATGGCTGTTTCGGCAGGCCTTCCCATCAGATAATCCCTGACGCCCCCCTGACACCCTTTTCCCTCTCTTACCATTCCTTTCACTTTGTGTAATGTTTTATTATTTAATAATTGTTTATATATCAATTTTATTGTAGTATTTATGTTGTTAGCCGCCTAGAGTGGTCATGACCTGACCAGATAGGCGGGATATAAATAAAATAAAATAAAATAAAATAAAATAAAATAAATATCTGAGTGACAGCCAGATTCATTAACTCCCTTCTCTAACTCGTTGTATGTGGTGTGGCACATGAGTGGGGTGCAAATGTAAGACCTATAAGGAGAAAGAAAGAAAGAAAGAAAGAAAGAAAGAAAGAAAGAAAGAAAGAAAGAAAGAAAGAAGGCCCTAATGATCTTGGAGTTTGGGTTCAGCTGCCCACCAGAGAGAAATCAATCTCTCTCTCTGACTCTCTCTCTCTCTCTCTTTCTCCCCCACCCCCAGAGGGGAAGCTACCTCGTTAGACAGAGCCGCTAATCATCTGGCGTCCAAGGCGATTATCTGCCATGGGTCACATGACTCCAGTCCCAGCTGCCTCCCCCTTGCCTGGACCAGCTTGGCCAATCTGACTCAATCAGATATTTCGACTCTGACAAACTAGAGGGAGAAAAGCCTCAGAGCCACCCTGACCGCTCATTGCAGGGAGACAGAAAAGGACGCTGGTGCTCCGCTTCCAACTAACCTCTAGACCTTCTGTTTTCGGCCAGCAGGAGCTCAGTCCCCTCCCAGAGAGAGAGAACCCAGGCGTCCTGCTACCCCTGTAGAATTCCCCTCTTTCCCCCCTCTCTGGCTTTCACTGGCACAGTTTCATTCTACTTGTTTTCGCAGCTGCTTTCCAGCTTTCTCCTCTACTCTCTCCTAATCCTCCTCTCTGACAGACTAGGTGACCCGGTTCCCAAAGGCCTCTGTTGTAAAGCCCCAGACCTCTCGAGGAGCTTTCTCTTCCCCAATATCCTAAACCTGATTTCAAATGAATTCTGAGGGGCTGACAGCCCCACCCCTTCCCCCCAACCCCGAAAATCCTGCTCCCAGCTTAGGCACCCGCCTGCCCCGTCCTTTCCTCCACAGTCTCCGGACTCTCTTTGAAATCCTGGATGACCAGAGGAGCGGGACCATCCACGTCTCCGAAATCGAGAGCCGTTGGGGTCGCGGTGGCTCTGGAGTGAGACCTCTAGGAGACCAAGAGAGAGCCCAGCTTCCTTCCGGCGTTCTCCAGGCCCTCCAGCAAGTGGCAGAGCCGTGCGGGGGGTATTTAAGTTTCCCCCGCCTAGTGGCCGGGCTAAGAATTGCCCTCCTCCGGGCTGAAGAAGAAGAGGATCGCGCCGAAGCGGAGAAAGCAGGAGAAAGCGCTCGAGCTGAGCAGGCTGAAGGCGGACAGAGCGCATCCCAGTCCATGAAGAACTTGAGTCGGATACGTAAGTGAGATCAGAAAGCGAGAGGTTGCTCTCTTAGAGAGGGAGTTGCTCATGGGAAAGATTTCTGGTCCTTTCTGACGTGATGAGGGGGGGCACATTAGAAATCTTGACTCCCAGGTTTGGAGGCAGGAGGAGGCAGATCAGACTTTAGTAGCAATGAAAGTGCATAAGGAGTGGACAACAAGTAGCATTAGGAGACGCATCCAAGTTTTGTATAGGGCTAGCGTTAGGTAAAGTGGTCTCAAGCAGCAGATAATTAGTGGTATGGAGGAGGAAGTAGTGACAGCCCTGAGACCACTTCCTTCCTCCTGGGACCTGGAGGCCAGAGCTGTGTGTTAACCCAGAAATGAATTAGCTTGCAGGCCTCCCTTGAGGTGAAGAATAGGGTTCCACCATCGGCATTGAATAAGATTGAACTGCTACTCCAGCCAGCTTCTATAGGTGTTGGCATTTGGGTGGCAATTGGTTTTGTAGGCCTCAAGGCAAGTGATGGGCATCACTGTTGAGTTTACCTAGCTAGGAAAAAAATAGAAGTCCCCAATAAGCAGCCTAGTTTGATCTGCAAATACCTTTGGGTGAAACCTTTGGATAAATCATTTCTAAAAAATCTTTTGTTCCGATTACTTTTCTCAGTGTTTGAAAAGTAACTTCTTGATACTCCCTGTGATGTTGGAAAAATAAGCCGATACTGTAGCTTTCAGGCAGCACACTAATTATTTTTTTATCCATCCCTGTGATACGATTTAAAAGCAGACAACCTTAGCTGATGTGAGCAAGATTGATAGTCCATGTGGTACAGTATATACAGTAGTTCATGTGTTGGGCTAGGCCCAAATCTCATGATGTTTAGTGGGTGATACTGGCTTGGTCACTGCCCTCTCCCACCTTACTGTGTTTTCTTGCCTAATTTACCTCATGGGGTTATTTTGAGGGTAAGAGAGGAAGAATCCTGCATGCTATCACAAACTCCTTGGAGGAACTGCAGATCAAATTGTGATAAACAGAGAAGCCGATCTCTTTTGCTTGCTGTAGTTGTAGTTCATGGCCACATAGCCACTTCTGACTTAGATTGCCCTGTGAATTACTGACCTCCAGAAAGTCCTGTGATTAACAGAGCTCGTCAGGTCATTGCAAACGAAGTATATGGCTTCCCTTACTGAGTCTATCTATATAATGTCTGATCTTCCTCTCTTTCTTCTGTCCTCAGCGGCTGTTAACATTATTGGCTTAGTGAGTCTTGTCATTATGTGCACCAAGTAGAATAGCCTCGGTTCTGTCATTCTTATTATTTGGGGAAATTCAGTCTTGATTTAATCTCGAACCCATTCATTTGTCTTTCGGAAGGCGCCTCTTACCTCTCCCCCAACACCACAGTTTGAACAAATAGGTTTTCTTCCTGCCGTCTTTCTTCATTGCCCTGCTTTCACTCCCATACAGAGTAATCCGGAGTACCATATGCATGGATGATCTTGGCTTTGTCCTCAAGTGACATGTCCATACACTTGAGGATGTTTTCCTTTTCCATGCATCTGTCCTTTCAAGTCTCTGCCTTCCTCTGATTTCTTGGCTCCAGCCTCCCTTTTAATTGACAATTGAACTGAGCTCTCGAAAATGTCAGTGGTGCCTCGCTTAATGATGTTAATTGGTTCCATAAAAAAATCGTTATGTGAAAACATTGTTAAGTGAAACACCATTTCCCATAGGAATGCATTGAAAACCGGTTAATCCGTTGCAATTGGAACAGATTAATGCTTGCAATCATTAGCCCACCTCCTGAAACCTATGCAAACTTAATTTGGTGTTGTTCTGAGTCGTCGTTAATTTTTGGTGATTTTTTAAATTCTCCATTGAAAGCCTTTGAACGGACCATTCAAAGGCTTTCAATGGAGAATTTAAAAAATCACCAAAAATTAACAACGACTCAGAACAACACCAAATTAAGTTTGCATAGGGTTCAGGAGGTGGGCTAACGATTGCAAGCATTTAAAACAGGTTTCTAACAATTTAAGACACTTTTACAGGAGCGAAAAAGGGACATCGTTAAGTGAAATTCCCCCATAGAGAACATCGTTAAACGATGGGGGAAATTCCTCAAAGAAACCCATCGCTGTGTGAATTCATCGTTGTATGAAGCAATCGTTGTGCGAGGCACCACTGAATATCCGTTTCGTCAACTGTTAAGTAATACTACTGCAGTCCTGACTTTTTAATCTTCATAATGTGTAACTGCAATCTTATTTTTGTACTTTCACCTTCATCATTTCAAGTTGAAACGTATGGTGTTATCTGCATATTTGAAGTTATGGATGTTTCTTCCAGCAATCACTGCTCTTCTCTCATCTGGATCTAATCCCGTTTTTTCATATCATTTGTTCTACATACAAATGAAACAGATAGAGAAATAAAATATACCTTTGGCTGTGTGACACCTGTAGGAAACTATTTCTTCACATTTTCTTCTAATGGTGGCCTTTTGTCCAGAATACAGGTTATACAGCAGAACAATCAAAGGTTGTGGCAGTTTTGTTTCTTACTTTGCATTCATCGTACTTACATAAAGTAAGTAACTTACTTACGTATAAAGCCCTAAACGGTTTAGGGCCTTGATACTTGGCGGAACGCCTACTCCCACCAAGATCTACCCATGTCACTCATGCGAGCCAGGAGGTGAGGCTGAGGAGCCTGATGCCGAGGGAGGCCCAGAAGGAAAAGACAAGAAATCGGGCCTTCTCGGCAGTGGCTCCTCACCTCTGGAACAATCTACCTCCTGAGATTCGTGGGGCTCTCTCGCTGGGTATCTTTAAGAATCAATTAAAGACATGGATGTTTCGGCAGGCCTTCCCATCAGATAACTCCTGACGCCCTCTCTTTCCTCTCTTACTGTTTTTTGCTTTGTGTAATGTAACGTAATGTTTTTGTCACTTAGAATTCTTTATATATATTTTATTGTATTAGTTTATGGTTGTTAGCCGCCTAGAGTGGTCCTCACCCGACCAGATAGGCGGGATATTAAATAAATAAATAAATAAATAAATAAATAAATAAATAAATAAATAAATAAATAAATAAATAAATAAATAAATAAATAAATAAATAAATAAAATACAAGAGCTCTGAAGGAGGAAAACTGATGGAGCCAGGCAGGTCTTTGGTCTGATCCAGCTTTGCAGCTGTTTCTCTGTATTTGATTATCATTTGGAATGGTTGTTCTTACATCTCTGAGAAAAAAAAATGTTTTGTTTCTCATGAGATTTGGACAATTTATCTATTTATTTAAAATATTTTTATCCTGCAAATTTTCTTAAGAAGGTCTCAAGGTGGCTTGTATCATTAAATACACAATATTGAAAGTTAAAGCTACTAAGTATAGAAATACAGTATAAAGTGGATCAAACAAATGCCACACCGAAAGACGGTAAACAGCAGCAAACAAAAAACATATTATATGCAGTAAGGCACAACAATCCATTTAAGAATCCCACTCAGGCAGCCATTCATTAAGGAAAAGCTTGCTTGAAAAGCAATCTATACATTACTTTTTAGCATGGATGCGTTACTGAAACAGCAATGTCTACATTGGCTCGGGCATGTCGTGAGAATGGCTGATGGTCAGATTCCAAAAGATCTCCTGTATGGAGAATTAGTGCAGGGACATCACCCCAGAGGGAGACCACAGCTGCAATACAAGGATATCTGCAAGTGGGATCTGAAGGCCTTAGGAATGGACCTCAACAGATGGGAAACCCTGACATCTAAGTGTTCAGCCTGGAGGCAGGCGGTGCATCACAGCCTCTCCCAATTTGAAGAGACCCTTGTCCAGCAGGCTGAGGCAAAGAGGAAGTCCTGAAACCAGTAAAATCAGGGAGCTGGATAGGGGACAGATTATATTTGACCTCAGTGTGGAAGGGATTGTCACTCTTGAATAGGCCTTCTCATCCACAATAGACACTGTTCGAAGTCTTCTCTTCAGAGCACATTACCATAGTCTCTTGAGTCGGAAGGATGCCTAATCTAGCTTGAAAAGAAAGACTTGTGCTTGCTTGCAGAAGGACAACAAAGACAGGCCCAACTTGGCCTCTTGTGGGAGGGAGTTCCACATAGTAAATGTCATAGTAAATGTGGCAGCCAGTATACCCTTATGCATTTTCCATACTTCTTTTTCTTTTGTACTGTGCATATCAATTTATTTACTTGAGCTGTGTTTGAATGATTCCTCATCTAAAACTCCCCAATATAAAAAAGTACCCTGAAAAGCTGGAATAAACCTAAATGTCCTGATGTGTTAGCCTTCTACAGGGAGAGCATATTCCTGCTGTGAGAATGTGTTCAAATAAGCAATGGTCAGTTTAGCTGCTCCTATGAAACGTTGCAGTTTTGCTGCCTCTATAAAACTACATTGTACCTTTCTCCTCTGGATCTGGGCCCCTAGTTTTCCTCCATTTCCCTATGATGGGGGCTGGGTGGGAGAGATTTTGTACCATTGGCATTTTGATTAGAACTTACTAGATGTGCACTCCAGTATGTGAACTGGAACACGATTGTTTTTCTATATTTACACTTTTCAGTATTTTCAGTATTTTACTAACAGATAGATAAACAAATATACAGAGAGCTGCTGAGATAGAGATTAGTGTGAAGGACTGGGATTTGCGATATTCCGTTTCTAACCCCCTACTGGACCATGAAACTCATTGGGTGGCCTTAGGCCAATCATTCTTTCTGTCAGCCTGACCTACTTCACAGGCTTGTTGTCTAGATAAAGTGTGAACAAGGGGAGGGGGAGAGCCAGGTATGCCACAGGGGAACTCACTAGGAGATATTGATACATGAATGAAACAAACACATAAATATAAAAATGTGTAGGTTAACAGAAACAACAACAACAACAGTATAGAGCATCACTATAGCAAGGAAAACTAAAATGTGTTAATTAAGCAAAATGATGTTCAGTAAAGGCTGTCATATTTTGGGCATATCATAAGAAGAAGGCAAGGTTCAATGGAAAATACAAAAATGCTGGGAAAGTCTTCTGAGAGCAGCAGAGAAAGAGAATGACCAAATACGTATATACGAGATGAGCTCCCCAGATGTTTTTGGACTAAAACTCCCAGAAACCTTCACCCCTAGCAGTGCTGGCCAGGATTTCTGGGAGTTGAACTCCAAGATAAAGATGGACACGAATCTCTGAATCGGTGGTTCGCGCTGGCTTGTTCAGTGGCCAAGCAGGTGTTCGACGCCTTTGCAGCTCCACCTCCTCCAGGGTGCCCCACTCAGAGATAGTGCACAGAGGATGTGGGGGCCGGGAAGCTGGGGTGCTGCCTCTGAGGGGCAACTGCTGGAGGTAGAGGGGCTGCAAAGGGCCAAATACCTGTTTGGTCGCTAAACAAACCAGCATGAACCACTGAACCAGGGATTCATTCCCATCTCTATTCCAAGAAAATCTGAGGACCCAAAGTTGGGAAGCACTGCCCTAAAGGAAGCCTCGACTCGATGGCATCCTTCAGTTTCAAAAAACTATGGTATCGTGCTCTGTATGGAGGACTTGGAACAGCGTCTAGTGTGGCTGAGAAGGCCAATTCGAGAGTGACAATCCCTTCGACATTGAAGACAAATACAACCTGTCCCCTGTCCAGTTCCCTGATTTTGCTGCTTTTGTAACTGCCTCTTTGCCTCGGCCTGCTGGACAAGGGTCTCTTCAAATTGGGGAAATTGCCTGCCTCCAGGCTGAACGTTCAGATGTCAGGGTTTCCCATCTGTTGAGATCCATTCCTAAGGCCTTCAGATCCCGCTTGCAGATGTCCTTGTATCAAAGCTGTGGTCTCCCTCTGGGGCGATTTCCCTGCACTAATTCTCCATACAGGAGATCTTTTGGAATCCGACCATCAGCCATTCTCACGACGACATCATCATCATCATCATCATCATCATCATCATCATCATCATCATCATCATCATCATCATCATCATCATCATCATCATCATATAATTTATTGTCATTGTAAGTATATACACAGTATACCCATACAACGAAATTCACAGACACCCAGAGACCAGACACATGCACACACATAACATTCCCCAAACACTCCCCACCCACTAGAAGTCCCCCACTAAAAATACAAACATCTACACCTCAGACCAAGTAACACAGTCCAACTAATTATTCACTACTGGTGGTCTTTAAGCTCATTATTAATTGGAATTATAGCTCTAGGATAAAAACTATTTAGAAAACGTGTGGTCCGAGTCTTAATTGTTCTATATCTTCTGCCAGACGGTAACAGTTCAAAAAAGTTATAAGCAGGTAACAGTTCAAAAAAGTTATAAGACATGCCCAAGCCAACATAGATGTCACTGTTTCAGTAATGTAAATATGCTAAAAATTCCAGCTCGCTGTAGAACTACTCAATTTGGAACTTTGTCCAGCCAAGTGATACCAAAAATGCGTCAGAGGCAACACATATGGAACGTGTTCAGCCTCCTCTCCTGCCGTGCACGAAGGGTCCAGGACTCACTGCAATACAGGAGTGTGCTCAGGACACAGGCTCTATAGACCTGGATCTTGGTATGTGTCGTCAGCTTCTTATTGAGCCATACTCTCTTTGTGAGTCTTGAGAACATGGTGGCTGCTTTCCCAATGCGTTTATCCAGCTCGACATCTAGAGAGAGGGTGTCAGAGATTGTTGAGCCAAGGTACACAAAGTAATGAACAACCTCCAATTCTTGTGTGGAGATGGTAATAGAGGAAGCCACAGCCTTGACTTTACAAGAGCTGAGCATGGCTGTTGAGGACAGGACTTTCTCAGTCACAGAGAGAGGGTCACCATAAGCCAGAAGTGACTTGGTGGCATGTGACAACAACAATGCTTATATTAAGGCATAACAAGAAATACAAATACATCCGGGTTTTTTTTTCTGGCCACTTTGAAAAACGGTCTCACGACTTAATGTGGAAATGGAATGGGCTGAGTCTAAAATTTTAAAACTTGGAAGTGAGAAGAAAACATGATTATCAGCTTTGTTCCTCAGTACCTATGATAGAAATGTTGAGGATGTGGATAATTTCTTTGTAGATATTGCATGCCATAGATGGAGCATCAACACGAGTGTGCTGGGGGATAAAGGTACTCAAGTAACTTTTATGCATTGACGTAAATTATTAAAAACCTACCTCTTGAGGCAAATGATTGCCACCAGATCTAATTCAAGAAGAACAACAAAAATACAGAGCCATCACAAATACAAAAGCTTAACAATTAAACAGGTCCTCAAATATACCAAGCTAATCACCATTAATGATTGAAGCCATAGGGTGGCCACTTTTATGAGAAGACAGGGGTCCCGTACTTTTAAAAGAGGTGCAGAAGAGGATATTTCAGCAGGTGTATCTTGCTTGACAAGCTGCACCGGCTCGAATCTCCTTTGCTAGTCAGGTATTCAAGGCAGAAGAGCCGTGTCCTGTTTTGAGTGTGGCCACCCCCATTAAGCCCCAAACACCATTAAAAATACCACTTAAACCAGTTAAAAATCAATCAGATCACAGGATTTGTTTAGAAAAAGCACCAGAAATTGATGCCTCTTTACTCCTCACCTGAAAGCACTGATGCTTTCTGGCCTATGACATGATAAGAGAAAGATGTGCTTGGGGAAGAAGGGAGGTATCTCTTGTGTTTAGAGGTGAAGGTGAAATCAGAAGGGAAAGCATGAAGGGGGGAAGAATAGCCACAAGGCATCTGGATCCCATGGGGACCTTTCTTTTTCCACCGCTGTGTGGAAACCCTCCCTCCATGCCCCTAGCAGGCCTCCAGGCAGCTCAGTCGGGGCACCATACGGCCAAAGGTTTAGCGCTTCTGATCCTGTCTCCCCTGCCATAGAGACGACCAATCCTCTTACCCAGCTGCTCTGATCCAAGCCCCTACCCCCATCCTGCAAACACACACACAGAGAGAGAGAGAGAGAGAGAGTAAGGAGCTTTTGTTAATGGGCCATCCGCGGGACAGAGAGAGAAGGGGGGAAGGGGGATTAAAAATTGCACAAATAAACGTTTGGCTCCCACCCCCACCTCTCCATCCCTTTTCTCCAGTGAACTCATGGCAATATACATGGTTTCCCCCATTTTTGAGGATTGAAAAGAAACTGGCATAAGACTTTGGAAAGTTTTTTTTTTTAATCAACATGCCTTTCAAACCACTTTAAAAGTAATAGTAGAAAGTAACTGAAATGTATTACTCATTACACCAAGTACCTTTGTTACATTGCTATTTGTTACATTACTTTTAGATGTACGTATTTTTGTTCATTCTTTGTTATCCATCCACTCCTGGTAATGGCTTATTATGAATAACGACTTAATTCACTGGTTACTTCCAAGTTCTGCATGTTAGCATGTGAAGTGTATTTCTACTCCAGGTTTCAGATAGGCTGAGTTTGAGCCTGTCTTGAAAACGGCTGATTGGGACAAGACATACAGTAGCCAGCAACAATGATTTGCCTGTTTCTTCCTTGGATTTGCCTCTTCCCTATTTCCCCCATTCATTGCATAAAGCATGTGCTGCAGAGTAAGAATTAACCAGGAAGCGGGGGGACCAAAATATGTCCTCCTTAATTCATAATATTGGGGACAAAGTGAATCTCTAGGTTTCAACCAGACGGGCCTGTGCGTGTCAGGTTTTTCATTTAAGCTCTCTATATCCCACTGTTGGGTGGGTGTGTTTCTTTAGGTTTCCATCAGTTTTGCGGTTCTGTTGACACAGCAGGCTGGATATATTTGGATTAATTTTCCTGTGGTTAGTTGGCTCACCTCTGTGTTCACCCCTTACCTAAAGAGCTGAGCATTTTAATAGTCACACCTATAATCCCCACCTCCTCTCTCTCAGCAGTTCAGGTAAAGAAGCCAGAGGCCTCCTGTTTCTCCCTGTTTCTTGGAACGCTTTCATCCGTCCACATAGTTTCTCTGCATGAAATGGAGAACACAACTCTCATACTTCAAGAGCAAAAGGAATTTATTTATTTATTTATTTATTTATTTATTTATTTATTTATTTATTTATTTATTTATTCCGCCCCCTAGTGTAATGTGCCCTCCTTTTGTTGTTCAAGTTCCGCCAGCTGACCTTTCCTCTTCCCCAGAACTAGGGAAGGAGGAACAAGGGCCCTGGCCCTCCATTTTGATGATCTTCCCTCCATTTTCTAGGGTGGTTCTGGCCAGAAAGTCCCTATTGCCTACCCATCAAAAGACACTGTACAACTATTTCATCCTCCCTCTCTTAATAAAATTTTGACAGTAGGAAAAAAGGGATGGAAGGCAAGGTGGAAAAATATAGAAGGGGTGTCATGCCAAGAAGACATTCCCCCTGACCCCTTAAAGTAAAGGAGGCAAGGTAATTGCAAGATAAAGGCCTCATCCGGAAGAACCCCAACAAAGAGGCTGATTAGCCTGCTGCTTAGTCAAATGTTCACGCCTAAAGACAGCAATCAGGGGATGCACTTGCTGGAGTAAATCAGCCTCCACAATTTTACCTCACTTTTCTGGCCCTCGTCAAGGGGTTCTACTTTTTTCTTGTGATAATCAGAAACAAACCAAAAGCAAAGCTTCCTGTCAATTGCCAGTATCCTGATGTGGCTTAAGAAAAGGATGCTGACAAACTCAATGTTTCCTCAGCTCTGTGGAGGGGGCAGAGGAAGTGAATTTTTAAAAACATAGATTAGCACAGCACATTTATGCTGCATCACTTAAAAAAAATTAGATGGAAAACTAGATAGTGACACTATTTAGCCTGATCCGGCCCCATCTATAATGAGGATGTGGACAAGTGGAAGGTTCAGGCCCTGTTGGTATTGCTGATGAATAGCAGAAATGGGAAAGACAATTAGAATACTGTACAGAGGAAGAGTCTGGATGTTAAAATAGAAAGTGATCACATGGGGAAATAGATCACAGTTTGGACTGCTTTGTGAAGTCGTCCACTGCAATCACATGACACATGGGAAAATGCAGTGTGGCGCAATTCCTATAGGTGCCCAAGCTGGACCTTTATGATCTAGCTGTAGGGCTCCTATCTTATGGGGGCTGGGCTGGAGTGATTCTCTGACAGATGGGAGAGTTGTTTTAAGGGAGATCGCTCCTGTTAAAGAGATTTTTGTGTGTGTGTGTGCCATCAGACACCTGCTTTTCAGCTGTCTGATCATCTGGTCAAGCATAAGGCAACCTTGTAGGTTCCCTTGCACTCAATATATACTTTTCCAGACTCGATATAGCATTGTTTTACTGTCCAGATTGCAAAAAAATCCAAGCCGCATTTCTTAGAAATTTCCTGGCAGTTACTTTTGGTCATAAAAAGAGAGAGGTTGCTGTCTTTATACAGAACTTGTTCGTGGAGAATAGGTTAGGAGAAACTTTTAGCCTCAGATGGGGGGAACCTTGTATCCCTTTATACCTCACTGGGCCTCCCCTAATCTCTGGCTGTTAGATGTGTCAGCTGTGGATGATGGGGGATGATTCCAACAGTCTCTTGGTTCACTGACCCCCTTCCACTAGTTCTCAAGGTAACAGACTGTCGTTCTGGTTGTCCAATGGCCCATCAGGTGTGGTTAGATTTTTTCCTATTAAAGTGTGGTTTGCATGTAGCTCAACAGACATCACTTCTTGTTTGTACAGGCTTAAGGAATGGAAGGATGGGAAATACCTCTCCACGTATTACTTTGTTTCTGATGAGAAGTTTCCAAAGGCAGGACAGGATGAGATAAATGCAAGCAGAAAGTCAGCAAAGGCTGAAAATCTAATTTTATGGGCTTTATTGGAGACAAGTAAGTGAAAGGGAGAGCTCAGAAAAGTAGTTCTATGGTCCTGCTGGTGGAAAGATTCTGGGAGGTGTAATCCTACACCCCCTCCACAGATAGGCGTAAACATTTTCACAAAAATGTGCAACCTTTGGAGTTCTCTAGAACTCTTTGTTAGGTTGGGTAGTTTTTTTTTTTTTTTCTAAAAAGGGGCAAATCTGCATTTTCCATATTGGGACTGAATTCAACTGCAGACATGGTGTCTTAAAACATTAGCCAAATGCATCTTTCTTCCTACCCCCTTTTCATTCTTTTTAAAAAATTATTTCAACCATCTGGCCAGATAGAGGACTCGAAAGCTTGCAGATTTCTTCTGATTTGTACCATAGTTTGTCTAAATAAACCTGTTACCAGCCTGTGGAGAGTTTGGAGTTTCTTCTGTTCTCATAGCTCTCTGTGGCCACCTTTGATTTTGTAGTCACACAAAAAGTAATTTTTCCAGACTCTCGCAATAGATTAGTTAACAGCAAATCTAGATTGAGAATGATGCACAGATTGACAGTTGATATCTCAGCTGCGCTCTCTCTCTCTCTCTGTGTGTGTGTGTGTGTGTGTGTGTGTGTGTTTGGGATGGGGAGACTTTGGCAACTCACAATATCTGGTATGGAGCCACAGACATCCCTCCATCTGCTGAGTTGGCCCAGAGCTACTTCATTGTCTGGGCAGCTGCCATTCAGCCACCGACTGTCAACTGGCACCATACACTGCATGGACGGTAGTCCTTGTACATCAGCTGAGATCTGGGCAGTGTTCCCTGAGTTGTTCAGCATCGTCCTCTGCCATTCCCTCCTCCTTGTGCCCTTGCTCCCCACATAACTGACCAACTTGGAGGCTTGGCTGTCCACTTTCCCCCCTTTTCCTGGTGCAGTTTGCATGCTTTCTCTAGTTGGAACTGCAGAATGGAAAAGCTATTGTGGAGTAAGGGGTGCTTTACAAGTCTGCATTCCAGAAAATAACAGCAACACCCAGCCTCAAGGATATGAATAGATGAACAGCCCTAACACTTATAGAAGTTGCTTGATTAGATGATATTCAGCATTGGTTAGGTCTCATACTGGGTCCCGTTCTGGACACCATACTTTAAGAAAGATGCCAAAAAATGGAGAAAGTTCAGAGGAGGGCAGCAAGGATGATGAGGGGACTGGGAACCAAGTCCTATGCAGAAAGATTGAAAGAGTTGGCCATGTTTAGCCTTGAGAAAAGAAGACTGAGAGGAGATTATGATAGCACTTTTCAGATACCTGAAAGGTAGTCATATAAAGCAGGAGTCCCCAATCTTCTTCACCCCGCCAACCAGCTGGGGAAGGTGGAGCACCCCTCCATGCTCATGCGCATGCACGAACAAGCACACACTCTCTCACACACAAACAAGCATGCACTCATGTACATGCAAAAACAGCAGCACGGTGCTTGTGCAGGCGTGTGCCCTCATACACATGTGCAACCAGCAGCAAGGCACTTGTGCGGGTGCTGCACACTCATGTGCATGCGCAAATGGCAGCATGGCGCTTGCACTTGTGCACATGTGCAAACGGCGGCACGGCACTTGCACGGGCACGCTGGAGTGCGTGTGCATGCATGAATCAGCTGTGCAGGGGTGAGTGTGGGGGGGCAGGGCAGGAGGTCTGTCTCCGCAGAATGTCCCTACACAAGAATGATTTGAGTTAAGAACGGCTCTGTTTGCAAAACGTTGCTTCGACTTGAGAACGGAGCTTCGAATTTAAGAACAGGAAAAAGAAAAAAGAAAAAAAAGCCTTTCCTGCCCCCTTTTTTGACCTAAGTTCACCTTAGGACAAAAGAAGAAGAAAAAATTCGCCCCCTAGTGGTAGATATAGATTAACTGGCTTTGCATTAGTTCCTATGGAAACTAATGATTCGAGTTACAAACCGCCCATCGACCTAAGAACCAAAAACAGTCAGAACGGATTAATTGGTTTTCAGTGCATTCCTATGGGAAATGGTGCTTCGACTTAAGAACATTTCGACTTAAGAACGCAGTCCTAATACGGATTAAGTTCTTAAGTCGAGGTACTACTGTACTAGGAAATGAGGAAGAGGAGAAGCCTCTGAGCCATTTTTCTTCATCACAGATACATGCTATTTGTCTGTTTGCTTTAAAAAGCAAAGTGCTGCTTATATACGGCCCCGTAATGCTTAAAGTGTTCTCTGGGCAGTTGAACATTTAATTCTGCAGGATACATTGCACACACACACCCCAGCAAGTTGATTACTCAGTTTACCAACCTCAGAAGGATGGAAGACTGAGTGAACCTTGAGGTGGCTACCTGGTCCACAGCTGACGCATCTAGCAGCCAGTGTAACCACTGCACCACAAGGCTCCTTAATTAATTAATTAATTGCTTGCATTTATATACTAGCGGCAAGCCTCTATTCTGAGCAGTTTACAATAATGTAAATAAATCCCTCTCACCCCACAACCATCAAAAATACAAGCAATTCCTACAAAACCTATGATGGTGACAGCTGTGAAAATACTATAAAAACTAAGAAGAAATAAAACTTAAAACAAAAGATCGAGGTCTCCTGCATTTTACAAATTTCTGTTGCAGGATGTGGTACTCGTGCCTCCCCCCCCCCATCTTAACCTTCATCAACTTGAGATAGATGGCCAAGGATGAGGGGTGATGGGGACTGTAGTGGAGCAATACAGAGTAGGGAGTGGCAGAGATTTATTTTACTTCATTATCTGTTATTTTTCTAACCTAGCTTTCACTCAGCTCTCTTTCTCACCATCCCTGTGAGGCAGATCAGAGGGGCCAAAATCAATGAGTGAATGTCATGACAGAACGGAAATTTACCTGAAGTCCCAGCCTGCCCTGGGTGACTGAGTACAAAGGTAAACAAGGGATTTCCTCAGGTGTGGTTCTTCTCACTGCTACGGGACGAGATACTGTTGTCACAACAAGGCATGGTGCAGGAGATCCACATGGCCTTCTCTGCTCTGTGTCAACAGCGAGAAGAACAACATGAGCAGGAGTGATAAAAGAGAGATGAAGGGAGGGTGTGGAATTGAGGGCTCTTTCGTTCATTGCATGCTGCCAGCTTGATTCTAATTGAGGGTGAGCCTTTCCAAGCTATTCTAGGTAGGCGGTATTCATTCCCTACTTGGGAGCATCCTGGGACTGTGCAGTTTGCCCAAGGCTACACAGGCTGGCTTTTCTCTCAAGAAACCCCGTGGGGGAATCCAATTCCCAGTCCTTAGTTTTACAGCCAGATACCTAACCATCGAGCTATCCAACCAGCTTCATTGACTTTTAGGATGTATGCTTTGCCTCTCATTATTTCTGTCTCTGGGGAGTCGGTAAGTGCAATCAATCCCACTGGACCAGAGCCAGCTTCTGGCTCAGTTAATCAATGAATCTTTGTAATTAGTTTTTTTTTTTAAATTAAAGCAGTGAAAATGAGACAGGATGAAGTGGAGGGAATTCCATGAAAAAGAATGTTCTATATGGTGTCAAAATATACAGTTCCTACTCCTCTGCTTTTACCAGCAGCCTAGCACAAAGTAAGAATTTTCCCCATTGTTAGCTCTGAGCCTGATCCTACTGACAATTAAAAAAAAACTCTTGTATTGGTGGTGGCCCCCGTTTTGTGGATCAAGCCTCCAACTGAGCTGCACCAGGCTCCCTTCCTCCTGTTATTTTGGAAATTAGTTAAGACAGAACTAGACAAAGCAGCCTTTAAGAACGTATCCCAGAATGTAACATTTTTGTTCTTTTTTTACTGTGTTCTAGTTGGTATATATCTCTATTGATTGCGTTAATATACAGGGGTGGAACTGAGTGTGTCTCTGTGTTGTTGTTGTTGTTGTTGTTGTTGTTTTTGGTATGTGTTTTATCCTGTATACCACCCGGAGTTGTATGTATTCACTAATGGGGCGGTGGTATATAAATCAAATCAGTCAATTAAAAATGCTTTAAAAGTTACTTAGAAGGCAAACTACGCCTGCTGAAACTTCCTCCTTCACGCAACTATGAAAGAGATGGTGTCCTCTGGTCACCTTGCCTTGGTAAGATCAGTCACAATTGCAGGTGTTATGTAGATGTCTTTTTTATTTTTAACAAAATGATGCAAACATAGTTTGTACTAGACTATAAGGAACGGAAATAATGATCTAACTGTCTTTATTCCTTTCTGCTCCTTTCTCCAGGAGAATCGGATGGGAAAAGCATCACACGTTCCCGTAGCATCAACAGTTCCCTGTGCCAAGCTGGGCGACGCCGGAGCCTACGTCTCCCGAAGGAGCCACGCAGGCACACCATTTCTAACGCTCTGGAATATGACATGGTGAGATGGGGGATGGTTCTGGGTAGGGCTGCCCAAGCCATGAGGCAGAACGAAGTGCCTGCTTCTAATGGGAGATTTTTCTGGAATCTAATACCTGGGCTGTTCCTCCTATCGACCATGATTCTCTCCCTTGAAGGACAGCCATGCCCTTTGTTAAGTGACATGGAGGATCCTATCCTGCTGTTCCCATTCATTTACCAGCCCAAGCAGCTTAGTTGTGTTGTCGTTTTAAGATGGGTTGCATGCATTCCCCCCCCCCATATCCCTTCTTCTTCTTGAAGCACCTGCCCAGGGGGAGATCCATCTGTGATGAAGTAGGCTTTACATGTAGGAGGTAAAGAAGATGTAGGGGGTAACGTGTAAAGAGGGGGGAAATTTCAGCATGTCAGGCTTGAACTAAAAGCTGTACCTGTTGAATTGGCCTCTTTTAAGCAACAAATTGCTGGCTGGATAGCCATGTTGGAGAAGCACTGAGCCAAGAATTGGGAGTTAAATTCCCCAGTGTGCCTCCCCAGAGAAAAGCCATGGGCAAACCACACAGTCCAAGAGGTGCCCCCCAGGAGAACCGAATAGTAAACCATTTTTGAATATTCTCTACTTAGACCAGACCAGATGGGCGGGATATAAATCACATAAATAAATAAGTCAGTCAGTCAGTCAGTCAGTCAGTCAATCAATCAATCAATCAATAAATAAATAAATAAATAAATAAATAAATAAATAAATAAATAAATAAATAAATAAATAAATAAATAAATAAAACTTGGGAAATGGTCACTGTCAAAATCAGCAATTATCATTATTTAAGCGGCGGTTTAAAGGTACAGGAACCCTGTGCTCTTCCGATGTTTCGACTTGCGTGCAAGCCAGAACATGTAAACATTCTAATTAACATGTACAGCTTCCATGGTTACTGTAGGGTCTCCCCTTCAGACAGTCACTTTTGCATAAAGAAAGTAACAAAACCAAAAAAAAGCTGAGAGTCAGCTATTGTAGTGGACAATGTATTGGACTAGGACTCAAGAGACCCAGGTTCAAATCCCTGCTCAGCCACAGAAGCTCACTGAGGGGTTGCCCTTGTAAAACCTTTCCTTAAATATCTCACATATCTCAGAAACCCTACTGGCATTACCATGTGTTGGAATCTCCTCCCCTCACATGTGAAGTCCACATGATTAATGGATGCCTGAGTGGGCCTCTTTTTTATGTGGAATGGGAGGGCAGTGCCATTTTGAATTTTGCCTTCAGCAGCAGAATGTTTGGGGGCAGGCCTGGCCTAAGAATGATTCCTGAAAACATATGGGGTGTCTTAATTTCCCTCTCCAGCTGGATTTATTTATTTATTTATTCCATTTTTACCCCGCCCATCTAGAATCGGGAATCTCTACTCTGGGTGGCTGACAAAATATCAAGATAAAAACAGCATTCAAATAACTTTGACGATAAGAGCAGAAAAACCAATAAAGAAAACAGGATCCAAGATGGGATAAAGAAGCTATGTAATGGGAGGGGGGAACACCAGGCGGAAGAACCAAGTCTTCAACTTGTTTTTAAAAATTCCCAGTGAGGGGGCCAGTCAGATCTCCGGGGGTAAGGTGTTCAAAAGATGAGGGGATATCCTTGGTTCCAAATAGAAATACCGGTAATAAATATTCATTTGAAAGAGAGGACATTCGTGTTCTTAGTCACAGCCTTTTTCAAGCCTCAAGAAATATAAATATATTTTGTTAATTAATTTTTCATCCATCACCTCAGGAATTAACTGTTCTTCAGAGCTGCTGCTCCGTTTAAGGCTATGTCTATACAACAGACTTAAGCTTATTTTATTTATGGCCTTGGCTTTCAACCCAAAGAACCTCACATACAGTATTGCAGTTCAGTGGAAAGACAAGGGTAGGTACCAGAACTCTCCACATATCTGATGACAAATCAGTGATGCCTGGAGCTTGAAGAAGATACCTAGGGCTGAGCATTTTCAACTTTGGGGCCAGTAATTCCCCAAGGAGGATTCTGTGGTTTTTCAGCCAACAAATGGATACCTATGGACATTACATTTTGCTCACATGGAGCAGGGTTTACCTCTCAGGCAGTATGACTTCCTTGGGTCTTACTTCTTATTGTTAACAGGCGGGAAAGGAAGCCCCTGCAATGCTTCCTGGAAACTGTAACACTAAAATAAGAGGTGCCTGATTGGATCTGGATCAAACTAAACATACTTCCTGAAATGGGCAGCCATATATTTCCGGGAGGCAACGACACCCTCTCTCACGCTTTTGCTTAAATGGCTGGTAATGGGAGGCATACTGCATCTGATAATGGAGGCTCTGGATAGCTCTCAGATCAAATAAAAATAACAGAAGGTTTATGGCTTCTTAAAGTTTTGTTTGGTATAAGCTTTTGTTGACTGCAGGACACTTAAACAGTGGTTGCAGCCTGCAAATGCTTAAACAACATAAAACATATTAATATACATGCTGGTTTTTAAAAGCACAGCAAGACTCTGTGGATCCTGTTGAACAAACATGGAGCTCACATAAGCTCCACACACACACACACACACACACACACACACACACACACACACACACACACACACACACACACACATGTCTCTTCTTGTACTGGTTGTGAGGGAGATCACACAAGTGGTACTTAATGAGCAGCTTGCAGGGAGGTGGGAAAAAGTAGGGCATGTCTACACTGGATCCTCTTGGGCCGAGCTGGTGTGGTCTAAATATAGTTGCTTGAGGTTGGGAGAAGGAGTGAACCTCATGTCCAAATAGTATATCAACACCAAGCGACCCCCCAGCTCCTTCCACTGTCCACTGAACACTTCCTATGCAGAGGAGCAGAAGAAGTTTTTTTAAAAATCGTGTTGGACTGTCACTGGTGCACTGAATCACTTGGATTAAATTTTAAAATATATTTTCTTCCTCTTGTTTGTAGTGCCAATCAATAAACTGGCCATAGTTGGAGTTCTGATCAGCACAACACACAAGGGGGGAATTTTTTTAAAAAAAAAATAATCTTAGTGATTCAGTGCATCAGCGATAGTCTAGAAGAGGCAAACGAAAAATTAATTTGCTTTCTGTTTTTCTCCACAGAGGAGCACATTATCCTCAAATGGCTCATTTATTAAGCCACTTCACAATAGCTTTGACCTCTGCAAGGCTCAATTTCAGTCTGTTCCCATTGATTGCACATGCTGGGAATGGACTAAATTGGAGTGCAGTAACCTCCACCAAGAAAGTAAAAGCCCTTGAAAAGGGCTCAAAAAGGTGCAGGTTGGGGTGTTCTGGAGACAAATTGGCTCATTGTAGAGATATGTCATGTGATCATTGGGAAAGAGAGAGAACCAATCTGACTCGTAGTGCACCTTAAAGTGGGACAAATGCCCATCTGAGCAATCTCTTAAATGATTTTCTTTCTGCTCAGTATTTAAGCAACAGGACACTGGCCTTTGTTGCTTTTGTTACAATGGGCTTGACAGGCTCCCCGCCCCCTTAAATCATTCCAGGACTTATAGTCTTTGATAGGCCTTTAGCTCAAGACCGTGGTCACTATCATGAGCTCCAGCAGTGTGAATGCCTGATCAGTGTGAGGACCCCATGAACACCCCACCAAGCTCAGATAGCTTTATAGGGTGATCAAGCAAATTCAGAACGATTAGATCAGTCAGTTAAGCACCAAAGAGGAAGTACTTTCTTTTGTCTGTCTGGAATCTGCTGTCAGTCATTGTCATCAAATGACCTAATGTTGCAGGAGAAGTGGGGGGGGCGGGATTCTCTATTCACTTCCTATGCACCATGCTTAATTTTATAAACCTCTTTTATATCTCTCCAGGTCATTTCCCCCACCCACCCAAAAAAGGGCTGGGAATCCTGTGGTTCCTTCATATGTTGCTAGACTCCAGTTCCCATCATCCTCAGCCAGCCTGGCCAATGTTGTGGATGATTGGAAGCAGGGATTCATCAAGTTCTAAAGATTCATAAGTTCCCCACCCTTACCTAAACTGAAAGGGCTGAGCTATTCTTCAGAAAAATAATTCTTCAACACCCTGATAGTTTAGGTTGCCCAGAATCAGGGTGAATTTGATTTATTGATTAAAATTTTGAAAAATCAGTTTTTTAAAATGTAAATAATAATTTAAATTGTGAGTTAAATTGTTATTTAAATTGATTTTAAAACTTTTTTTTATCCAGCATGCCCAGAAGCCTTATGTTAGGGCGGTGGTCCCCAACCAGTTTGCCTCCATGAACTGGTTTAGCATGCAGGAGGTGGGGCAGGGGAGCATCTGTGTGTGTGGGAGGGGCCATTGCTGTGTGCATGGGAGGGGTCATTTGTGCATCTACTGTATACGTGTGTGGGAGGGGCCGTGTGTGGGGGAGGGGCCATGGGAGGGGCTGTGCATACATGGGAGGGGCTGTGCGTGAATGGAAGGGGTCGTGGGACGGGCAGTGGGAGGGGCCGTGCTTGAGTGGGAGGGACATGCATGCATCTGGGCATGAGGGGGGGCAGGAGATTTGTCTCCATGGCCGGGTTCTTGATTTAGAGTGATGCGAATGGGGCACAATATTCCAGGAGGTGCTGCACCAGGAAGAGTAGGTTGCAGCCAGCAAGACCTCAGAGCTTAAGCAGGAACCTTTACAAGAAGTGTAACAGAGGAGCAGCAAATTCATGTGTGACAAGCTGCCCCTTGGCATAAACTGGCTTTTCAGTGTACAGCAAAGATCTAAGGGCATTGCATGACTAGCATTTTTTACACAACAGGTCTGTTGTGGTAGTGGCGGACGTGGTGGCAGTAATGGCAGCAGTGGGTGGGGTGTGGGTTGGTGCCAGTTGGCCTACAGTATTTCACCAGAACTGACTTTAAATTTTAGGAATGGTTGGTCCTACCAGAGGCAGAGTCGGGCAGCTGATCTGGAATAGCATGGAAGGGCAGCAGGGACTCCATTAGCTTGTTGTATTTCACTGGCAAAGAGAAGCAAAGAGACGTGTGGGATATTCTGCCTCTGGTGTTAAAATAACTTGACTAAGGACTTGTCCAGACAAGTACATAAATTACTGTTTAGATCACTTTTGGCATGGTTCAGTTTGAGCTAAATTATAGTTTCCATATGTGTTTCTATTTGAATAGATCCATCCTACCTCTTTAAGAGCTGTCCCGCTCCTTTCTGGCACAGTGGTAGGACGTGTACTCTTTTTTGTATGATTCAGCTTGATCTTAATTAGCTCGTTGTGTAGCCTATGCGGAAGGTTAGCCTGCACCCAAATGGAGCAGTGGGTGACATTAACTGAGGAGTCAACACTGTGACATATTAAGTGGATTGTGACATTAAAAGGGAGGACAGAGAAATCCCCTCCTTTATTTTTGTTTTCTTCTTTTTTAATCCCTAATTGATGCAGTGCAATTCTAATACTATGCTAGGTTGATGCCTTGCCATCTTGATATTCAGGGCTTCTGTTGTTTTAAGAGTTCAAGCTGCAGCTGCAAATATTTGCTCTTCCGTACTACTCTTAAAGCTACAGAATCTTTGTATTTTCCACTCAGGTATCCTCCTTTTGTGCTCTATAGCTTCACTTGCTGGCAGTGGAATGGGCTATTCCACCTTAAAGCATGCTGCTTAAATACTGCCCCATAGCTCTTAAAGTACTCTCTGGGTGGTTTACAATTTAATTATGCCCACTCCCCCCCCCAGCAAGCAGAGGACTCAATTTAACGACACTGGAAGGCTGAGTGAACCTCAAACTGGCTACCTGGGATTGAATCCAGGTCCTGAGCAGAGTTTTGGCTGCAGTACTGCAGTTTAACCACTGTGCCACCTTAGGCATCACATGTTGTGCAATAATATAAAACACATAGGCCAAAATTCTCTTGCGTAGTTACACAAGTGGCATAACTTTTGGAGGTAAACTACCTCAAGTTAAGAAATCTCCGTAGACATTATCAGTTGTGTGCTGCATCATGTAAATCAGTTTGCAACAGACAGTGTCTGTGGTGATTTCTTAACTTAAAGCAATCCACCTCCAAAGATTACACTATTTGTGTTATGCCAGCATAACTAGGCTAGAAGATTTTGGCCATGCAATCACTGTAAAAGCAGGCATGGAGCAATTAGCCAGGGAACAGGAGGTGGCACTAGGGAAGTGGTGAGGAACCTCAGCCCCCTCCCCGAATCAAAGGTGGACCTCTGGGGTTTCTCTGAAGGCCATGACCCCTTCCTATCCCATGGTACAATTGTTTGTTAGTTTCCTATCTTTTGTATGAGACTCTTTTTCATTCTGAAAGGTTGAAATGCTTCTTCTAAAGCAGGCTTGTCCAACCTGCGGCCCGAGGGCCGCATGCAGCCCAGGTCAGCTCATAATGCAGCCCAGTGCAATTTTTTATTTTTAAAGAAATTCCAAAGTTTCAAGTTACTGTACACTGCCGGCGCTTGTGGCCGGAATGTGGCCGGGGCATGTCACAACAGTAGAGGGGGAGAGAGGGAAGGAAGGAGTGGGAGGGGAGGGGACAGGGGGGCTGCGTGACTGCATTGCGCCATCCCCGTCAATAGGTGGACCCCCTCCCGGCCCCATAAAGGCGCCGGAGTCGAAGCTGGCAGCCTCTGCTGTCTGAGATCGCAGCTGCTGGTACGCGCGCTTGGAGCGGGGCTGTGGAGGATGGCTAGCGCTGCCCCCCCATGCGGCCCAAACCAAATTTATGGGCGGCCCAAACCAAATTTTCATCTAATGTGGCCCAGGGAAGGTGAAAGGTTGGACACCCCTGTTCTAAAGCTTAATTACTGGCAAAAAGATCTTTAGGATACGTTTTGTAGTATTTTTGGTCACGTACTTTTGGGCCCCTCCTCCTCCTGAATGCTTTTGAGACTGAAGTTGGCCCTTAGGCTGAAACCTTTTGCTTTAAGACAAATGGCACATGACATGAAAGATGAACAACATTTTGAACATGTTATTTTCATGAAACATTCCTTTTGTGACTGTAGTTTTGAATCAGGAAGAATGTGCCAAATCGTTTACAAGTCAGCTGTCCCCCCCCCCACACACATACACTCACAAACCCTCCCCTCAGCTGCTTCCCCCACCAAGAGGCTGGGAAACAGGAGGACCATCTAGCTAGTCTTCAAGATGTTTTGCTTGTATTGTTCATTTCAGTCTACTCTGTTGATGCTGTCAGCCATTCCCTGCTGGGCAAAATAAAAATGTAGAGGGCTGGACTTGATGATCTATAGGATCCCTTCCAGCTCTGCCGTTCTGTGATCATGATGATGACTTCATTTGAAACCCTTCTGGTTCAGGGTGCTTGGAGAGTAGAGGTTGAAAGGATACCACGATTCTTTGGAGATGAGGCCCTTCCTGACCCAAAGCAGTTAATCCCTTGGCAGAGCAGTCATTCTGCTTCCCTCATCCCATCCCCACCTACTCCCCAAGCTCAGCTGGCCGGAAAGGCCGGGATTACGGTGCCCATTGTCCAAGGCAACTGAGGCTTTGAAGAGTGTCCCAGAATGCACAAGGGGTGCTGAGTTCAGCAGATTTGGGGCAAAGAGGGAGGAGGGGAAGATACAGCACCCGGTCAGCCTGTCCCAGGGCAAGGGAGGGCTCAGCAGGGAAGGGGGAGTAGCAGAGGAAGAGCCCAGGGAGAAAAGAGAGAGTCATTGGGGGCAGGAGGGGGGAATACAGAAAAAGCTGGCAACCCAGAGTGGTTTGAAGGCAGCCGGTGGGCACCAAAGAAGACAAGGAGGGCGAATGCCAAGAGGAAGCAGAGGGTGGAGGAGCAGAAGCACCTCTCGGGCAAGGAAAGGAGAAGAGGGTGACGGATTGACAGAGGAGAAGGTTGCCAGAAAGACCAGTGCCGGGGGGTGATTGGACCATTGTGTGGGTGGGTGGAATGAAAGGGGAAAGCCACTACGAAGGGGGAGAGGGTTGAGGGAAAGCAGTGATGGCAAGACCAGAGAAGGGGTTTTGCAGGGGATGGTGAACCTCCCTAAAGGGAAACAAGAGAGAGAAGAAAGAAGGGGGTCCTGTCAAGCAGGAAAAGGGACTCCGGAAGAGTCCGAGGGAGAATGCGGAAAAGCCTCAGAAAAGGGGAGCAAGAGTTTTGAAGGACTTTGGGCTCTCAGTGAGGTGCTTCTGGGTTAGGCCAAGGAAGCAATTCTTTCCTTGGTCTCAGAAGGTTTTACAAAAAGACAGGGAGGAAAGGCTGGGGAAGGGGTCCTGGCCCACCTCCGGTCGTTTCCCTTCCACCCCACCAAACGGGGTGACCTCGGGGGGACATCCCTGCCTGGCTGGCATGCCCCGGTGGCCTCCGCCCGTCCTGCTGTGCCTTCTGCTGCCTCCCGACCACCGTAGCCCCTCCATGGCAGTCCAAAGAGGCTACACCATCCTCATCGTCCCGCTGAGCACCGCCCTCAGCAGCCTGGAGGCCATTCAGTTCTTCTTCTGGGTGAGTGTTTGTGAGTCTAGGCCGGTGGGGGGGGGGTGTCACACACCTGTCACTTGCCATGCACTTGCACACTTTCGTCCAGGCTTCCTTCAGCTGGTCCTCACACTCAACGGGCATCCTGTTTAAATTTTAAAAAGAGAGAGGCACCATGTGCATTATATACAAATAAGGAGGTCCCATCTTGTCTCCTCACCTCCTCACCTATTAGGTTCTGCTGGAACTGTCCTGGAGCCGTGTCTTCTGCTGCTTGTATACCAAAGACACAAAGCCATGACTCCCATCAGGATCTTCTCTGTTGTGGCCCCTTTTGAAATCCCTCCCTGGGAATCTCTGTTGGTGTTCATCTCCCCTAATCTTAAGGAAAGAAAGTTAAGCTCCTTTTTTTTTTGCTCCTTTTTCTTTTAGGTATTTTATGGTATACCCTTTCATAGCCAATTTCTTGACAATCCGTCTATGATATGTTTTGCTGTCTTTGCAAACAAGTCTTTTGCGGCAGTGTTCTTGTTGTGATTCAGGAATGGAGGACACTTATAATTGCCAGCTGTCTTCAGTACTTGCTCTCCACACTTGTATGGTTTTTTTTTTACAATGAGCTTAATATATTAAGTACTTTTCATTGGCTGCTGGAGTCCTTAATACATGCAGTGTGAAGTCTTTGTTCTCACCCCTCACCTTGAACAACTTTGCCTCATCCCTTTCTTTTCCTCCTTGCCACTGTTTACCTTTGACTTCCACTTTTCCAAATCTAATAACTTCCTGCTGTCTAAAATCCCCTTTCTTTCCTCTCTTCCCTGTTGCAAATCACACCTAAAAGCCCTGCATTATTTAGCATCATCATCATCATCATCATCATCATCATCTCTCTCTCTCTCTCTTCTTCAAAACTGTCTTGGCTTCCTCTTAGGGGCACCGACCTACCCGCCCCGCCTCTCACACCAAACCCAAAATGCTGCCTGAGGACTTCTAAGCTGCAGCTGCTCATTTGATGTCTGTTCAGGAGCCCTGATCTGGCTCAGGACCAGATCTAGTGGTTCAAATTTGGTCCCAATTCTGTTCGAACCAAACTGAGACCGGATCTGAATAAAATTTCAGAAATCTGTATCTTTGCATCATCTATTGCGTTGCATTGGGACATTTAAAAGTCTGGTAAATGTTCATTTCCTTTCCTTTCTATATGTGCATGACATTTGGGAACCTGGTAGCTACCTCACAAAGAGTATTACTGCCTAATGCCAGACAAATATGTCTAGGGTAGTTTGTGCCAGATGTTTTAAAAGTTTTCCTTTAAAATTGTCGTGACCTTTTGGGGGCTTCCCCCCCTATAAATAACATGAACATCTGCATCAGTGAAGCCCCCTTTTGCGCTGATGATTTCTGACAACTTTCTTACAGATAGACCTAGGTGTTTTTTTTTCCCTATCCACCTTTAACATTTGCTTTAATATGCTAAAAATGCTGGCACATGCTCTCCTTTTTTATTTTCAGGTTATGACTGTGATTGGTTTGTGATGCTTCTGGGCTCAGACTTGCTCTGTAAAGACAGAACAAATATACTGCACAACACAGTCTGAAATAAAAACCAAACATAGAAGCTGGGGCCAAAATAGAGCAAGGGCTGTAGGAGACTAAAGGGAAGTGACATTATCTAAAAGAAATGTAGCAGAAATCAAATCTATTTGCAGCATCACTCCTTTCTGCAGAGAGACATTGATAGGTTTTGACACCTTGCATTTTTGTGCAATCTGTAAGCCGCATCTGGCGTTGCCATCAGACTGGTTTCAAGAGCCAGGGGGTTCACATCTGGCCCAGATCTTTGGACCATTTGTCTTAATTCCATAATTTATACTATTTTTGCCTGGTAAACAGTTTTAGAGAACTCAAAGCATCTCTTTCTTTGTACCCAGTTTAGGACTTTATTTCTGTGGAGAGATTACACACTATTTTTTCTATTTAATCTACATGTACATTTGAAGTTGTTGAAGATATCAACAGTGTCAACATTATGAGCAAAAGCAAAGTGTGCCAATATACCATCCCATATCACTTAAAGCAATATCCGAGCAGTTAATAATTTAATTATGCAGGCTACACATTTCTCTCCCCCCCAGTGAGTGAGATACTCAATTACCAACCTAGGAAGGAGGGAAGGCTGAGTTAACATAATAATAATAATAATAATAATAATAATAATAATAATAATAATAATAATAATAATAATAATAATAATAATAATAATAATAATAATAATAATAATAATAATAATAATAATAATAATAATAATAATAATAATAATAATATGATGATGATGATGATGATGATGATGATGATGATGATAACAACAACAACAACAATAACAATAATAACTATTATTATTATTATTATTATTATTATTATTATTATTATTATTATTATTATTATTATTATTATTATTATTATTATTATTGACATTTTGAGGAGGATTACCATAGTTATTGTTATTATCGTTATCTTAGAACTGAAGAGCTAGAAGGGATCCTATGGATCATCAAGTCCAGCTCCTGACAAGGAGGCACAAGTAGGGAATCGAACTCATAACCTGTGGCTCGACAGCCAGATGCTGACTCTTGTGGTGGAGTGGTTAAATTGCAATACAGCAGCTAAAACTCTACTGACAATCTGAGTTTGATTCCAACCGGCTCAGAAAGCCAGCTCAAGGTTTTGCTTGTCTGCATGCCAGGAAAACACAGGGAAATACTTTTCAGTTCATTCTAGTGTCTGATTCTGATAAGATATTTATCAGAAGATATTTCGCAGAAATATAGAAGAAACACAACAAAGTGTTATCCTTGTTGCCTAGGGCTGATAAGAAAAAATTCTGACAAAGTTCTTCTAAAATGCCGCTGTAAAATACATTTTTGAAAGTGATTAGAAACCATTACTCGTTACACCAAGGAAGCACCCTTACTTACTGAAAAGTAACTTTGTTGCAGTAACCCTAATCCTAACTCTAGTTACTTGTAACCCTGTATTTTCAAGTACCAACAAAGTAATTGTAATGAAGATGTGATTGGACATCAGACACATGCCTGATTGCATTGGGAATGGTCACTTTAATGGGTGCAATCTCCCTTAAAGGAACCCTGCTGCCTGCTGGGGAATTGCTCCCACCTGGTCCCCAAAAGAAGGTCCAGTTTAGGCATGGATTGAGATTAGGCTGGAATGCAATTCCCTGTACGTGTGGGATTGTGGATATATAGCAGTCCCGATTGCAATGGGATCACACACCCCAAGACAGAGGAATAGCCCTGACTAATGGGTACAGCCAGAAGCCCAGGAAAAGCACAAAGAAACATGCCAAGGTGAATGCTGTACAGTGGTGCCTCGCTTAGCGATTGCCTCATTTAACGATGTATTCGCTTAGCGATGAGGTTTTTGGAGTGATCTTGCGCTCCGTTTAGCGAAATTTCCAATGGGGAAATTTCGCATAGCGATGTTCGGGACCTTGCTTCACTTAGCGATGACAGTTTAGGTCCCCCTGTTTTGCTTAGCGATGTCTGTTTTCGCTATTTTAAGTGTGTCTTAAAATGTTCAAAAACTGTTTAAAATGCTTGGAATCGTTAGTGCACCTTGTAAAACCTTTGCAAACTTAATTTGGCTTTGTTCTGAGTCTTTGTTAATTTTTGGTGAATTCCCCCCCCCCCATTGGAATGCATTGAACTGTAGGTTTGACAGCTAAGCGAGGCACCACTGTATTTATTCCCTTCTTTCTGTCTTGCAGCTGAAGCGGATGCAGGAGCTGGAACGGGAACGGGACGCTTTGTTGCAAGGCTTGGAAATGGTGGATCGGATGCGTGATTGGTTTCAGCGTCACCTGTTAGAGGCTCAGAGGCGCCAGAAGCACATGGGAGCAGAGGCAGTAAGTAACAGGCAATGTGCAAAGAGAGAGAGAGAGAGTCTGTGTGTGAGAGAGAGACACACACACACACAGAGAGAGAAAAACAAAAAGCAGGAGGCCAACTTGGTACATGAGCTATGGGAACTTGCATTTGTCGAGATAGCACATCCTTTTGTTTGCTTGTGCGGGAATTCCTGCATGATGGGACAACAAAATCCCAGGCATTTAGGGGATTTTCCAGATTGTAAGAGGCAGTAGGTTCCTAAATCTTTGGCTGAACAAACCTCAAAGAACTGATTTATCTGAATAACAATAGGATTAGCAGTTTTGAGAGTCGCTTTCCCTCCTTCCTTCCCTGTCTTTGGGCTGTGTGTACTCCTCTGACCAAATTTTGTAGCGAAATAATTGGATTGAGTTCCATGGAAGCAGTAGCTGAATTACCCTTGCTAGTCTCTACTACCTTATTAAAAGTCCCTTTCTTTTCCTTTCATTCATTCATTCATTCATTCATTCATTCATTCATTCATTCATTCATTCATTCATTCATTCATTCATTCATTCATTTTGTATCCTGCTCCCATTAGTATTGTGGTACTACTCTGAATGGATACTACACCTATAATAGAAAACAAAAATAAAGATAAAAACATAGAAAGCAACAACAATAACCCTAAAAACAGATGGCACCAACTTATCATATAAACCCAGAGTGGAAGGAGGAAAAAGAAGGAGGGGGAGAAGAGGAGGGGAAAGGAGGGGAAGGTAGTGAACTAGGGTCAGTGTGTGGTACCAGAAAGGTAGTCATTCCCCATAATCTTCTATAACTCATACAGGTCTGTTGATAAAATGTCAGAAGGGCATTATATTGCCTTATATGCCGCCTTTCTTCCAATTGGGGGACTCAGGGCAGCTCACAATATTAAAGAGAATAGAATTAAAAACATAAAACAATTTCAAAAATTAAACTATATGCTTATTAATTAATGAAAAGCAAGTAAACATTAAAAAACTATCATTAACTCGAAGAAGGCATTCAGGGATTCAGTCATGATTGTTAAAAGCCTGCTTGCAGAGTTGGTGTTACATACAGCACTGATGTTACCTGTCTGTCATGGGTTTGGAGGGAAAGTTCCATCCTATGGGGAGTGGAAGGCGGGACATCAGGAGGAGGGGCTGTACTGTATATATATGTGGAGCGTGTGTGTGGTGGAGAGATGCCGCTGAGAGACACTGGGTTGTGACGAAGCAGCAGCTGGGAAGAAGAAGCTGTTGTGGGAGTCTGTGTGTCAGACAGGGTACTTCTGTGTGTCAGAGTACCAACCTGATAGGTTCAGGTGTCTGTTGGGTAGCCAGAACTGATAGGTTCAGGGTCTGTGCTTCAAGTTAAGGGTTCTGTGTGAACCAAACTGTATGCTTGTATGAGTGAGAATAAGCCACGTTACTTTATCTTATTCACCTGATTGTTTTATTTTCCTGTGTGTGTGTTTAAATAAACCTTATTCTTTATTTGTTTAAAAATCCATCCCTGGTCTGTGTGACTTCTTACAGGGAATGGTTGGTGGCAGCTTAGTGTAACTGTGTGACATATCCCAGTAGGTCTGGGTTTGTCACATTGATTGGTGTCCAGCGTGTGGGATACGACTGGTCCAGTTGTCCAGTGGTACAGCAAAGCCTTGGCAAGTGTGCCCAGAGCAAGGGGGGTCTAGTCAGGGACAGTCTGAGGCGCGTAGGTAATCTTCTAGGTGTACCTCACGGGGAGGTGCGCTAGTAGAAGAACGTGCCAACTGGGGAGACTTAGATTAAGGTGCTCTGAGGCAGCCTAGTTTTGGCGGGAAAAAGCTGAGGCAAAACTGCGTAGTAACAGTGAGCTAGCTTGCCAGCTGAGAGGCCCAGCAGAGGGGGGTAGGCTCTGACTCGATACTGTTGCAAGTTAGTGCTGAAGAACAGCAGCAATCTCTAGGGAGAGCTGGTTCTGAGGCAAGAAGGAAAAAAAGTGGTCGTTTTATTTTGAGGCTTGACTTTTTAAAGCAGCCTGTTCTGAGGGGGGATTATGCCCTTGACTCGAAGCCAGATGGCCGAAATGAGTGAAGTGAAAGACCCCCAGATTGACCAAGGTTCTGAGGATGAATTTGGCTCAGTGCAGGGTGACAGCACAGGAGAGCAGAACCCAGAACTTAGAAAATTGCTCATAGCCCAACAGCATGAACTGAGGATGAGGCAATTTGAAATGGAGGAAAGGGAAAGAGAAGAAAGGTTAGAGAGAGAGAGAATGGAGAGGGAAGAAAGAATGGAGAGAGAGAAAATTGCTCTGGAAAAAGAACGGATGGCGTTTGAATTAAGGAGATTGGAACTGATGAACCAGAACAATAATAACAATAGGGATTCTGAGGGAGGCCAATTGTCTAAAGCTGACCTGAAGAAATTCCCTGTGTACCACAAGGGAGATTGTCCTGAGGTGTTCTTTTCCTTAGTGGAAAGAGCGTTTGTGGACTTCTCAGTGAGGGAAACTGAGAAGATGACCATCATGCGATCTTTAATCAGTGGTAGCCTGGCTGAGGTTTATGCCGAGATGCCTGAGGAACTGATGAAAGATTTTGCAGAGTTTAAAAAACTGGTGTTTGCCAGACATGGGATAAATGCAGAGCAGCTGAGACAAAGATTCAGGTCCCTCACCAAAAAACCAGAACAGACTTTTACCCAAGTGGGGGCCCAATTGGTGAGGCTGCTTGAGAAATGGCTATCGCAGGAGGGAACAGAGACCTATGAGCAGCTTAAAGATTTGATAGCGCTGGAACAGTTCTATTCAGTCCTGCATGGGGAATTGAAATTCCAGGTGAGGGAAAGGAAACCGAAATCTGTGGCAGAAGCCGCGGAGGTCGCAGATTTTATTTCCCAAATAAGAAAGCCCTTGGGTGAGGGGAAATCTGTAGGTAAACCCAAAGAAACCTACAGCAAGTACTCTCAGGGACCAGGGAAAAGCCAGCAAGGGGGAGGGGCCCATGGTGAAGGGAAGCCCTCAGACATGAAACTAAGACCTCAGATTTTGGAGGGAAAACCAAAACAAGATGAGAGAGAATCAAAATACACCAGAAAATGTTATTTCTGTCAGGGAAAGGGTCATCTAATCTCAGAGTGTGAGAAATTAAAGCAGCTAAAAGGAATGGTGCCTCAGGAGTCTAGTGGGACCAAGCCAAAAGCTGTGTTCTGTGTCCAGAAAGAGCAAGGCTCAGTGTCACTGAGGGAGCCTGTTGCCATGGCTACTCAGTCTGGAACAGCTACCGCTGATGATCAGGCTGAGGAAAATGGTCCTCTTATAGAGGTAAAGCGCTGCTTGCTGGTGAAAACAGATTCTCAGTTGTTTGAGACCGCCGGGGTGGACGTAGGAATACTTGACCGTCAGTATAGGGGGCTGCGGGACACTTGTTCCCAGGTAACCCTGTGCCATCCAGATATTATTCCCAGGGAGTTTATAATCCCAAATGAGAGCATGAAGGTGGCAGGGATTGAGGGGCAGGTAATCTCTCTGCCAGTAGCAGAGGTACCTGTCAACTTTCAAGGCTGGAGGGGAGCTTGGCGGCTAGCGATTTCATCGACTCTGCCAGCAGCCGTGCTCGTGGGAAATGACCTGGCTGAACATGTGAAACGGGTGCTAGTGATTACACGCTCACAAGCCACCACGGGGACAGTTCAAGGGGGTAATGATGAGCCAGAGACGGAAGCAGAGGGGAGTTCAGAAGCTGTGGTGGAAACCTTAACCACAGACAGCAGATTTGGACAAGAGCAAAAGGCAGACGCCACTCTCCAAAAGTGTTTTGAACAGGTGACTGACGCCCAGCTAACACCTGAAACCCCAGTGAGATTTCTGGAGAAAAAGGGGATTTTGTATAGAGAGACCCTGAGGAATATCTCAAAAGGGGGAGATGGGATCAGGAGTCAGCTGGTGGTACCTGAAAAGTATCGCCCCATGATCTTACAAAGGGGGCACTCTGACATGTTTGCTGCACACTTAGGGGTGAACAAAACACAGCAGAGAATCACACAGAATTTTTACTGGCCTGACATAGGGAAGCAGATCAGGGAGTTCTGTAAACAATGTGATGTGTGTCAAAGGCAGGGGAATAGCCGCGATAGGACCAAAGCAAAGTTGTGCCCTTTGCCTGTGATTGACACTCCGTTCAAATGCATAGGGGTGGATATTGTGGGACCTTTGCCCAAGGCCACAAAGAGGGGGAACAGGTTCATTCTAACAATTGTGGACCATGCCACAAGGTATCCTGAAGCCATACCCTTGACTAACATTGAAACTAACACAGTGGCCGATGCTTTGGTAGGGTATATGTCCAGGATGGGATTTGCCTCAGAGATAATCACAGATTTGGGAGCATCGTTCACATCAAAGCTCATGAAACGCTTATGGCAAATCTGTGGAATTAAGCACAAGGAAACCACTGCCTATCATCCGGAAAGTAATGGGTTAACTGAGAAGTTCAATGGGACTCTAATGCGCATGATTAGGGCTTACTTGGCAGAGAATCCAAACAATTGGGACCAGAAGCTGCAATCCCTTTTGTTTGCTTATCGATCAGTGCCACAAGCCAGTACCGGGTTTAGTCCATTTGAACTTTTATTTGGGAGAAGGGTGAAAGGGCCCCTTGATTTGATCAAACAAAATTGGGAGCAGATCACCCAGGATGACCCACAAGACGTTGTGACATACATAGACACCTTGATGAATGACCTAAGGAGAAATCTAGAGCTGGCAGCAGAAAACCTGCAAGCTCAGAAGGTCAGACAGAAAACATGGTATGACCACAAAGCTAGAGAGAGGCACTTTGACCCAGGGGAGGAAGTGCTTTGGCTTAGGCCCTGCAGAGAGAATAAACTGCAGCTCAAGTGGGCAGGACCATATAGGGTCATTTCCAAGATGTCAGACCTGAACTACCTTATAGAGCAGGAGGAGAACCAAGCAAGGAGGGTGGTTCATGTGAATGCCCTAAAACCCTACTACAGAGGGGAGCAGAGGGTTTTATTCGCGATAAAAGCAGCTGAGAGTGAGGAAGCTGAATTACCCTTCTGGGAGGGTAGAGGGGAAGTAAAATACAACCCAGAGGAGGTAAAGATCAGTCCTGCACTCACCCAAGACCAGCAGCAAGAACTAAAAATGCTGCTTAGTAAATATCAACAGGTGTTTTCCAACAAGCCGGGGATAGTGAAGGGAGTGATGCATCGGATCCACACAGGGGATGCACCCCCGCAGGCAGTATCCCCATACCGAGTAACGGGACCCTATAGGGACAAGGTGCGGAAGGAGCTGGACGAGATGCTGAGGGAGAACATAATCGTCCCCTCTTCTAGCCCTTGGTCCTCTCCGATAGTCCTTGTGGACAAGCCTGATGGGAGCATTAGGTTTTGTGTTGATTACAGGAAATTAAACCGTGTAACCACTCCTGATGCCTACCCAATGCCCAGGCTAGACAACCTGATTGAAACCATAGGGGGTTGTCGGTTCATCTCATCATTGGACCTGGTAAAGGGATATTGGCAATTAAGAATTGATCCCAGGGATCAAGAAAAGACTGCCTTTTGCAGCCCTTTTGGTCTCTATGAGTTTCGAGTCCTGAGCTTTGGTCTCAGAAATGCACCAGCCACATTCCAAAGGCTGATGGACCAGACCTTGGCAGGGCTCAGTGACTTTACAGTGGCCTACATTGACGACATAGGGATCTTCAGTAATACCTGGGAAGATCACCTGATACACCTGGAGTTAGTGCTGCAGAGGTTAAGTGCAGCAGGGCTAACAGTAAAGGCCAGCAAGTGTCAGCTGGGTAGCCCAGAAATAAAATACTTGGGTCACATGGTAGGGGGAGGAGTGATAAAACCCCTGGAGGCCAAAATAGAAGCTGTGCGTGATTGGCCTCGACCCAACACCAAGAAAAAAGTCAAATCATTTCTTGGGTTGGTGGGCTACTACAGAAAGTTCATCCCGAGGTTTAGCGAGATTGCGGCTCCGCTGACCGATCTGACGAGGAAGAAGGCTGATGACCGCATCCCGTGGACCAGCGACTGTGAGGCGGCGTTCCAGAGGTTGAAGGAGGCGTTAATCAACTATCCTGTCCTGCGTGCTCCAGACTTCGACCGGGAGTTCATCATCTACACCGATGCGTCTAACAGCGGCGTAGGAGCAGTTCTGTGCCAGGAGGATGAGAATGGTGACCAGCATCCAGTGTCCTACCTGAGTAGGAAACTTCAAAAAGGTGAGAGACATTTGGCAACCGTGGAGAAGGAGTGTTTGGCCATAGTCTACGCGATCCAGAAGGCCAAGCCTTACATCTGGGGAAGACATTTTATTCTGTGCACTGACCATTCACCATTGCAATGGTTAAAGACAATGAAAACCCACAATAGCAAACTTATGAGGTGGGCTTTAAACCTACAGGACTATGACTTTGAAGTGAAGGTGGTCAGAGGGTCAGTGAACTGTGTTGCTGACGCCTTATCAAGAAGACCTGAAGATTGAAGACGGCGAAAGAACATGGACTATGTGTATATAATGATGACAAAAAGTTAAATGTACCTGGTTTTGAATTTGGTTTGTATGAATAAAGGTAAATGGATGTAATGTATATGGTAAATGTTTAAATGCCTATTTGCTATGGTTTAACTTAGAATGTAAGTATGAGTAAGTGTAATATGGTATGTATAACTGTTGTTGTGTATTTTACCTAGGTTGTTTTTTGGTGAAAAGCACGTTAGCTTTCCTCCTACAAAACAACTTATAAAGAGGGGAGGTGTTACATACAGCACTGATGTTACCTGTCTGTCATGGGTTTGGAGGGAAAGTTCCATCCTATGGGGAGTGGAAGGCGGGACATCAGGAGGAGGGGCTGTACTGTATATATATGTGGAGCGTGTGTGTGGTGGAGAGATGACGCTGAGAGACACTGGGTTGTGACGAAGCAGCAGCTGGGAAGAAGAAGCTGTTGTGGGAGTCTGTGTGTCAGACAGGGTACTTCTGTGTGTCAGAGTACCAACCTGATAGGTTCAGGTGTCTGTTGGGTAGCCAGAACTGATAGGTTCAGGGTCTGTGCTTCAAGTTAAGGGTTCTGTGTGAACCAAACTGTATGCTTGTATGAGTGAGAATAAGCCACGTTACTTTATCTTATTCACCTGATTGTTTTATTTTCCTGTGTGTGTGTTTAAATAAACCTTATTCTTTATTTGTTTAAAAATCCATCCCTGGTCTGTGTGACTTCTTACAGGGAATGGTTGGTGGCAGCTTAGTGTAACTGTGTGACATATCCCAGTAGGTCTGGGTTTGTCACAGTTGGGTCTTCAGCTGTCGGTAGAAAGATGAAAAGGGGAAGGGGGCCAGCCTGATTCCCCCAAGGGAGAGCCATTCCATCATGTGGGAGCTGCCACAGAGAAGTCCCTCTCTCGTGTCCCTATTTCTTGTACTGGCAATGGGACCCATAGGAGAGCTTCTGATGACAATCTCAAACACTGAGAAGGTCCATACAGGGACACATGGTGCTTCAGATATCCTGGACCCAAGCTGTATAGGGCTGTATAGGTAATAACCAGCATTTTGAATTGGTCCCAGAAATGGACTGATAGCCAGTGCAGTTCTTTGCAACAGGGACATTTTCTGCTGCCTGTAAAATGGCCCCAGTCAGTAATCTGGGTGCTGCCTTTTGAAACCGCTGATGTTTCTGATCCCTCTTCAAAGGCAGCCCCACATACGGTGTGTTACAGGACTCCAAATGGGATGTAACGAAAGTACTGTAGGCAGTGTTAATGGTAGTGTTGGAAGGGGTGGAGAACCTTCGGTCCTCAGGCTGAGTCCACTCCTCCTGAGATTCCCCTTCAGCCCTCGGAGATTCCCAAAAGGGCCACCCCTCTCCCCCTTGACAATATAATTAGCTGTTTTCCAGGATGCCTGGAAAGAGAGAACAAGAAAACAGGCCTTCTTTGCAGTCCTCCCCTGCCTTAGGAACAATTTTCCTCCCTGATGTCTTTTTAAAAGCTCTTGAAAACATTCTTGTTTCATCAAGCCTTTCAAAACGGGCCAAATAGTGCACTAGCTTTTTATTTAATTCCTGCCTTCTTTAATCTTTTAATAACAATCTACATATTTTAAATGTCTCAGTTGTTTTATTATTTAATTTAATTGGCTCTTCGCTTTATGTTGGCACAGGCTAGGTTAGGTTTTTGTTATTTCCGTTATTGTTCATTTAATAAAATAAAATAAACAAAATTTCCCAGCTTTTGCCTCCCAGGGTTTTTATTTTGCACCATGCTAACAACTGAAATGCCTTTCTTAAAGCTTAGTTACTGGGAAGAAAAACTTAATAAAATATGTTGGTTGTTGTGGTTTTTTCGGGCTCTTTGGCCATGTTCTGAAGGTTGTTCTTCCTGACGTTTCGCCAGTCTCTGTGGCCGGCATCTTCAGAGGACAGCACCAGAGCACAGGTTGCTGTCCTCTGAAGATGCCGGCCACAGAGACTAGCGAAACGTTAGGAAGAACAACCTTCAGAACATGGCCAAAGAGCCCGAAAAAACCACAACAACCATCAGATCCCGGCTGTGAAAACCTTCGAAAAAATATGTTGGTATTTTGGATTCCGCTCTTTTGCTCCCCATCGCAACCGGAATGTGGCCATTGGGAACTTGTTTGATATAGAATTCAGCCTTTGGGCTGCAAGATGTTGTGCAGTCCTAGGATATACTTTTGTGGAGGGAGATTCCCTTAAAAAATTGAACAGGTGGTTGTTAGATGACTTGTCCCAGGAAACCTGGCCAGTGGTTATGGAGGATGGGAGTTGTAGGTCAACAATGTTAGGTTCCCTAAGTCTTGCTTTACATGGTTCAAGAGGGAAGTTGCTGACCTTCTATTAGCTTACAATCAGAAATTTGCACCGAGGAGGGGAAGGAGAGTAAGGAATTTTAAAAGGGAATGAATATGTGATTGTTTCTGTACTCAGGTGCAAGGCATTCAGCTCATTCAGACATCCAGAGAGTAAACACATGTATAATAAATGCTAAAAAATATTTTTGTTTGTTAGCTCTCTTATATTGGAAGGCAGTGCTTAACATATACTTGGATTTTCAACCTGAGTGGCTTTTTTTTTGTCTACTTACAGAGCTATTTTCCAGAAAACCAGAACCACCTGCTGCTGGCCAAAATCCAGGAAGTGAATTTGTGCTTGAAAAACTTACTCACCTCTCCAGGAAAGGTCAGGAGGATTGAGGGCGGGAATGGACCCCATGGCAGAATTTTTTTGGTTAAATTCCTCGAGCAGCACAGCAAAGATTCACAGAGCAGAATAGCTTCAAGTACCTCAGATTGGGCCACTCCTTTTCTAATTAACTGCCACCTGCAGTCTTGATCATTCACTCTGAGACATTTGTAAGGAGAAAGAATAAAAGCATTTAATGTACTTATGATGAACAGATAACAGCAAACTGGCAAACATGACCGCCTTCAAGTAACAGATTTCAACAGACTCTAGAGAAGGAAAAAGCTCTGAGCAGAGAGGCAGAATTTGAATTCAGGGACAGGAGGTAACAATTAGTTAATGCTGGATAGATTGACAGTCACCCCTCTCCCAAATAGCCCCTCCCTGCCACACCTTCTTCAGGCAGCATGTGAGGTTGTAAAAACTGCAACAGATTTCATATGCCCCTAGCCTGAGACAAGCTGAAGCAAACTGCCTCAGGGGGGAGATTGAAAAGGGAAAAGGAAAAGAAAAGTCCCAAATCCAGTAATAGGTGAAAGAACCGAAGAGAGCAAAAGCAAAGCAAAGTGTGCTGGTTATATACCACCCCACAGCGCTTCAAGCACTCTCTGGGCGGTTTACAAGTTAATTATGCAGGCTCCACAGTGCCCCCCCCCAGCAAGCTGGGGACTCATTTTACTGACCATGGAAGGATAGAAGGCTGAGTGAACCTTGAGCCAGCTCTACCTGGCATTGAACCCTGGGCCGTGAGCACAGTTTTAGCTGTAGTACAGCAGTTTAACCACTGCGCCACAAGAGATCTGGAATGACTTCAGAATGTTGTTGCTTTCGAATTCAGCACAGGTTTTAGCTTGTCTTGCACATACAGTGGACCCTCGACTTACAGACGGCTCGACTTACAGACTTTTCGAGTTACAGACTTCTCTGGCTGCAAAATTTAGATTCGACTTGCAGCCGGAGAATCGACTTACAGACCAGAAAAAAACCAAAATGGAACAAAAATAGAATAAAAACTGCCAGTTGTGGGATTAATCAGTTTTCAGTGCATTGTAGGTCAATGGAGATTCGACCTACAGACTTTTCGACTTACAGCCACCTTTCCAATACGGATTAATTCCTTAAGTAGAGGGTCCACTATATAACACTTTTAGGTTCTATGGGACTATTTACTTCCTATTGATGAATCTTGCAAACACAATTTCACAAAACGAATCTTTTCTTATTTGCATTTCTATAACAGACAGCATGAGTAATTATAACTACAACATGCTGCAATTTGTGCACTCTAACACAAATTGTACTGGGTTGCTTGTAGAATTTGCAAAGCTCAAATGTCCCTTTTTAGATTCCAAGTCAAACAAAAATCCAATTCAACTTAATTGGGTTGGGTCTCCATAACATGGGAGAATCTTCAAAACTCTAAAATAAAATGTGAACACAATAAATTGTATGCAATTCATGATTTCACTATGTAGATTCACTGCTCCAACACAAGCATATAGGAATTAAATCCTAAACTAAGTTGGCAAGGGCTTCACCAGTCAAAGAGGCATCAGCAGCTCTGGCTTCTGCAGTTCTCCTGCCCTTTCTGAGATTCAAACCTCTTACTCATAGTCCTTCTCTTTCTTAGTGCAAACACTTTGGGTTGGACCAGTAAGTGTTACACAAAGGTTCATTTTCCATTTACGTGTGGTGGTGGTTCATGGTGCTAATGGTTATAAGGAGCTCAGCCTTTTCCCTGTTCCATAGTCCTGATGAAAATTATTCCCCACCCTTGCTCTGAAGATGGTGATGCCGCTGGAGGCTTTTTGCCCAATGCAAATCGCAGCTTGATAATTTGGTGAACTTTGTGGGGACTGCTGGCCCTCCTTCAAGTCTAGCATTGTCCCCTGACAACACAGCTGCTGTTTACATTACAAAAAAAAATACTGTGCATGTTAAATACATTCACCCAGGTAGTTTGCCTGCCACAATAGGCACCGAATGCTCTGTATCAGGGGCCAGTCTTGGCCTGAATCTAATTTTGAGAAATAAGATTTGCACATTATCAAGCCTATGCATACAAAAGCTTTGCATATCGTCCATCCAAATGCATGGAAGAAGTGGGCGTGGAGGGGGAAGAATGATGCTCGTGAACTTATTTCGTTGTCCTCTTCTCCAGTCTGAAGTTCCACCTGGTGCTTTTGGAGCTCCTCTCTATTCACTGGGCAAGAAAGAATTTCATCACCAAGCAGTCACTGTCCTTAAGGAACAAAACCACCTGCTGATCAAGGTAACGAAAGTCAAATGCTGGTGGCACATGCATACGCAACAGTACACCTGCATTTAGAGATGGGCCCGAATCGCCGGTTCAGGGGTTCATGCCAGTTTGTCCTTTGGATGAACAGGTGTTGGGCGCTTCCCAGAGGCAGGACAGTGCTGCCTCTGAGGGAGGTGGGGCTGGGAAGCACTGAATGCCTGTCCATCCAAAAGATGAATTGGCGCAAACCACCGAACTGGCTATTTGTGCCCATCTGTACATGCATTTATATGGGGGGGGGAGGCAACCTCTGGAGATCTGTAGGCTGCTTGCATCTGGACCTTGTACCCTCTCATTCATGGCTATTAAAAATAAAAGTGGGAGGGGTCCTGGAGGTGGCGGGGACCCTCAGCACAGGCCAGTATTGCCCCAGGCGGGCAGGGACACACACACACACACACACACACACACACACACACACACACACACACACACACACACACACACACACACACACACACACACACACACACACACACACACACACACACACACACTTTTCTTTCTGGAGCTGTGAAAGGCCTGCATTCATGCAGGTCATATTGCTATTTTTTGCATGTCCAAATTCCCACTTTCTCATTTAGCACTGTTTTTCCCCACACACAACTGTTTGTCCCCCTACGCAACTTCCCAGATTTTTTTTTTTAGTGCCAAACCCCTTGGTTTATTTTTTGTTGTGCTTTGTACCTGGTAAAGTCTATGGACTTCTACCAGCAAGTGATTGAAAACAGAGGTGTCCCATCTGGAACAGCCCTCGGGCTGCATGCTCATAGCTTGTAAAATGGAAATGCTAGACGATTTCTTGGGTGGCAGTTCATTCCAAAGCGATGGAGCTACCACCAAGAAGGCTCAGTTCCTTGTTTCCTCCTTCTGCGCCTCCCTTCCTTTATCACATATCTACTTAATTTCTTAACCACCCCCGCACACATTCTGTGCAAATAATATCAGGTGGGGCTTACTATAGGCTTACTATAGGAATACACATATGCACACACATCAAACGAGAGATGTTGGGTTAATCTCTTGCTTTCCACAAGTATGAAAGAACCAGCACAAATGAAATGTTCTCACTGGGAAGAATAGTGATCCTGTTATCCTAATGTTTGATGTCTGCCTGCTAACAGGAAGTGTCTGAAAAGAGTGATCGCATTGCTCAGCTGGAGCAGGAAAAAGCCGCTCTTTGCCAGCAACTGAAAGAGAGAAGGGGCTACCGACTACCCAGCCATAAGGAGTCCACCTTCATTTGACGCACAAGGTCACTTCGGAGGGTGAACGCCGCCGTGACTCTGCTGTCTGCTCTCTGTGCAACGCCAGGGACAACACTTCTTTCTCTGATTCCAAGACCAAAGGATAATGTTTTTTCTGGCAAGCCTTTCTGCCTGGGAGAGGGGGGGGGTTAATATCATCCTCTTCTTTAAGCCATTGCAACAGCCAGCAATTTCTCCCCCATAAAGTGACTGTAGTACCCTAGTTTTTTAAGGCAACGTATTAAGCCCTCTATTTGGGGAGGCATGCCTAAAAACGTAATGTCCCCCACCCCCAGTTTGCATACCAGCACATTTTTGTCTGGGAAAAACTTTTTTAATAGTGGATGATGGTGAGGATGGCATCAAAGGGCTATTGGAAGATTATGGAGAAGAACAGGTAGAAAGAAACAAGCAGGAAAAGGAAAACAGCCATTGCTGTGGGCTACTGAGATTCATTTGGGGACTTCCCCTGCTCTGACCCTGGTGCTATAGCTGTTTCACAGCAGCTGTGAGGTAGAGAACCTCATTTTTAAAAAAAATTAGGTTGATGTACTAGTGTGGAAAATTTGAGCCTGTGACAGTCCTGCAATAATGCAGAATTCCAGAACTCATGCCCTCGACACCAGTCTTCGTCGTCGGCATTTATGTTCTGATGTCACTTCCATTTGTATTTTTTCACCATCTGCTGTTTCTTAGAAGTTGAGTGATGTCACTTCCTTTCTCTTCTTCTTGTCTTCCTTGTCCAGGGACCTTGCTCAAGACCCAGAATTTCTTAATCCTCTCCTTGGTTGCCAAACCATGTGGTTTTGCTTTTGAGAACTGTGTAGCACTTTTAAGCCGGAAATACTTGGCTATATTGATTTATTTATTTTATTTATTTATTAGATTTATACCCCGCCCATCTAGACCGAAGTCTACTCTATTTATATATTTTGTTCATCTTTGCATCAAGGTGGTGATGATTATTCTACAGTTAGGAAAATTGAGACCATGAGGTATAGGTCCAGATCTTGTCTCTGGTAGCTTACTTTGTTCCAACATTATTTCTGCGATTCAGAGGACTTGTTGAATTTTTGTGTGCACAAAACCACAAATTCTACCAAATCCAATGCCGTTCTACTCTTTCCTCCCTTTGGGTCTAGTTTTTGAGGATGTTCTTTCCTTCTTAATAATGATGTTTCTGTCACTCTGAGTGACTGAGCAGATAGAAAAAGCAATTGATAACAAAAGCTAGGAAGACATGCAGATGGAACCCTAAAAAGGGATGATGCATGACTGATGCCTCGATCAGTTTAAATGATCAGTGGGTATAAAATGAGGACCACTTTTTCTGGAGAGCATCAGCTCATCAGATTAAACAGTACCGTTCAAGTTTATTGTATTAAAATACAGATATGGTCAAATAAAATCATGATAAAATCACAGACATATAAAATAATAAGAGACCCTTCACATCTGGGAATCTCCTACACAATTGATCACAATGGCTTTCAGAAAATTAGCTCAAATATTTCTGGCCGATTTTGCGAATCAAATTAAACATTATTTGGCTGTTTGGACAAAGAGTCAGACTTCGATCAGGCAGTTTCCTAGTCCTTGGAGAATGACTGACCCAGGAGGATATCTTTTGCTGCCTGAGGATGAGAAACAAGATTGCCACCCAACCCATCCCACTCCCTCAGTCCTATTTTCAGAAATTGACTGAAGTCACACTGGCAGTTAGAACCGCATTTAAGTGTTATTTAAATCAATTTGGATGTTATTATTTTTACACAACACAAGGGCAAAATCGGTTTATATGAGCCGCAAAGCTAGGTGTTTTTTTTTCAACTGGCTGGCAGGAGTTTTTCAAAATACTTCACTTCTAAAATCAATTCAGTTCAATTTTTTTGTGTGGAAATGAGTCCATTTCAGCAGTGTAGATGCCAAAACCGGCTTAAATCACCAGAAATAAATCAGTTTCCATCCAGTGCATATGAACCGGTTTAAATACTGTGCAACTTGAACCTGATTTTTAAAAAATCTGAAGAGAAATCGATTCTAGTGGCCAGTGTGACCACAGCCTGCCTCAGCTGGCAGTTCAACACTGGAAAATGTGGTAAGAATTCATCCTTAGAACAACAGGATAGTTGAGAGGGTGGAGAAAGCTTAACTCTGGGTGGATTTTGGGTCCATTTTCACTTCTCTCGTCATCTCCTGCTAGTGGCAGCATCAACCCAGCCTTTTGAGACAGGCTAAGGGAGGATGATTTGAGAAGGGATTGGTTAAACCACATCCGAGTTCTCTTAGAAAGGGTCACCCTAAGTCAGAATCAACTTGATGGCTCATTATTATTATTAATTAGTCCTCTCTGTGGAACACATACTAGTTGAAGGCCCTTCTGTAAGTACACTGAGATTACTTATTGTCCTCGCTAGAGTTGCCAAAAATCAGACCGTTTTTTACCTATTTCAATATTTTTGTCTCATATTCAGCACTGAAATTTTTAATTATTTATTTATCCATCACCTTTTAAAATCTTGCCTTTCCACTAATATGCTCAAGATGATCTATGCTCCTGACAACCCTGTAAGATAGTTCAGCCTAAGAGTTTGAGTAGTCAATGGTCACCTAGTGAGTTTCACCGTTAGGTGTGAATTTGAACCCATGTCTCAAGTTCTTGTCTAACATCATATCTGCCACACCACCATCTCTGTACTGTTTAAAAAGAAGAGGTGTCAAGAGACTTGTCGGGACTAGGGGCTTTCTTCCTTCTTGACCCTTACATCCTGAACCCCTGGGTTCCCCCCCCCCGCACGCCAGCCCAGCACAGCCTTGTGTTTGTTAAGCGCACATACTGACAGTGGCACTCTGCAGTGGAAGCAGAGACAAGAATGAACCGCGGGCACCCTCTGCTGGATTGAGAAGCAACTCCTTGCAAATGAATGCTAGCCATCTGTTGACCTTTTCCTCTTTCATTGGCACCTGTATCCTCTCTTTAATTCTCCTGGCCCCTATTTTAACAATTTTGTATTTATTTGAATGTTAATATATAGAAAACGAATGACTATGATGTGTGATTAAAGAACAAACATATTTTAATAAAGTGAAATATTTGAATGGGATACTTCACTTCCAATACAACCCCTTCCTTCCCTCCAAAGAAAAAAAAAGGTTCTTTATCCAGCATCCTCTATGGTGTTTTCAGTGGTGGGAGTAGTTGAAGTTAAGAAAGCAAACGTTGTTTTATATTTCAGTTTAGTTTATTGAGAGAACACACTAACTTTTTTTTTCAAAGTACCTCCCCCCCGCTCCATTAATCAGAATACCTCAATATACACACAAACTACTCCTCTTTATACAGCAAAAAGCTAAACATTTGGAAATAAAAAAATAATCTGCATTAAAAATAGGTTTATATTAGTAGCCAAAAATATACAGGTCAAATTTAAACACAAGGGGTTATGAGGAATGGAAGGCAGCCCATGTTAAAGCCAAATTAAATGCAACATAGGATATTTAGGAACTGGGCACTAGCCATCTTTTTCGTTTGCTGTAGAAAAGGTGCTGACTGAAATCTGGTCCCCAGGCCTTCCAAGCTATTACTAGGATTTCAAGCCAATGTCAATGAGGGAAAGACAGGTCATAGGAAACTGCATGAGGGCAGGATTCAGCATCCCTTCTCCTGTTCTGCTTCCCTGTTCAAATCAGCCACAAGCCATTTGATCACAAGTCTCCCATCCAATGTCACGTTTAATGTAGCTACAACAAGACTGGCTAGAAAAAGTAGGTCGGAGATTTGACGAAGGCCAAAGCCCTTTTCAGTAGCAGATGCACACAGATTGTGTTTAGTCCCTCCCTCTCTCTGGCAGGAAAGGGGCGGTCTGAACCCAAGAGGATATTTTAATACCCTAAGACACAAAAAAGTCTATCTTCACAAACATCAGTGTTTTTTTTAAAAAAAAAAACTTAGGAAGGCTTGTGAGGAAATGGGGGGAGGAAAGAATATGAGATTGAGGCCACAACAAAGCCCATGAAGATGGGGCTGGAGGAGGAAGGCTTTCCTCCCAGGTTGGAAGGGGCAAATTCACCACTGTAAATTTGAATTGGTGCTTCCAAGATGACTGCTACTTTTGGCAAATGTTTAAACAGATCTTTAACCTAGTGAAGCCATCCTTGCTCTTGCTTGCCAAGGGGAAGAGAGAGAGGAGAAGTTCATTTTTAAAATTGGAGAAACATTTTGTCTTTTCTTTTCAGTATTGATTCCAACATCTCCACTGAGACAGGAAGGGAGGAGTAAGCATTTCACAGCATGTATTGCCTTTATTATCACCCTCTTTCTTCAGGTTCTAAGGAATACTTACTCTGAGCTGCAGCTATACTTCATCCCCTAAGGCTTTCTGCTTGGTGTGAAGGTTAGGATAATTTGTGAGTGATCCTCAAGATAAATGTAGTGATTGTGTTTCAGAACAGAATTCAACTCAAACATGCTCTTTAAAAAAAAAAAAGCAATACAGTTGCTTATTAAATGGCTTAATAAATAAGCAACACATTGGCTATGCATTCTCAATTCTGCTGCATGGAATAATAGATGTTTTAACTCAGGCAACTTTTTAAAAAAGAAGCATTTGAAAGATGTGAAGTTATTATTCAATGCAGATGGTAAACATGTCTCTGAGCAAGACGATGACCAGCAAAAAAAGTCCTAGAGCAAGTAAAGACCGTGGAATGGTAAAACGTGGAAAATTAGAATACTTTGGTCACATCATGAGGAACAAGGACAGACGGTTACTGCTGATCATTCAAAGGAAAATAAATGGGGAAAAACCTTATCCTGAAGAATCCAGGCCTTCTTTTTGTTGTCATGCAACAATCATTGTTCAGAACAGATACATCCAAAGTCACAACAGCCATTATGACATCCAAATTTCAGTTAGAGAGAAGCAAGAAGTCTTTTCCCCTCTCTTGATAAAGAGTTTCTTCAAAATACACTGGGATGGCTCACAATCAGGAGGAAAAGAGAACAGAGTTACACAGGAAAACGAACCTCTGTGAAATCAGGGGTTATCCGGCATAAGATTTCAGAGACTTTAAAGACTTATTAGTTGAATGTTTTTCTAGATCCTGTTTCCACTCATAAAGCTGTGCTTTATGGCCACAAAAGCTCCCTGTGGCATTTCTGGCTTTCCTGAATGCTCAGCTATTCAAAGCCATGTCTCACCTTCTTGGTTGGTGGATGTATAAGAAAAAGTCAGTGGACCATATTCTGGACTTTGCAGAAGGGAACCTCGAGCCCATGATCCTGATCTATTTACTTGCTCACAAAACAGAAAGGAAAAAAAAAAAAGGGAGGAAATTTAAGCCTTCTGCTGTCCTTGTCTATTTAGGTCCTCCCTTTTGCCACTTCAGCAAAGCATGCAGTTGGCCAAGTGGAAATCGTGTCTGATAGTGGGGTCAAAAGATAACGGAAATACAAAAGATACTGAAACGTGGGTGGGTGGGTGGAAACCACAGCGAACAACAGGAAATTGCAGAGAGGGGCAAACAGTTTGAAAAGTATGGACACAGAAAGATAGGTCTGGAAGGATCAGTAAAAAATAAAAAAGTAGGTTCAACATCCCCAAGCTACTGATGCAATTCAGAACCTGGGAGTTCATAGCAGCAAGGCTGTGAGTTCAGGCCCCCCACCCCACACTCTTTTCCTGGGAACAATCGTACCTCTGTGATAGCGCACATGCTTTGCGTGCAGGAGCCCCCGTGCCAAACTTACCATTTTAGTTAAAAGGATCTGAAGGAATGAATCTGCCAAAGCCAGCAGCAGATACACCTTGCAAAGCGACAGGCCGGTGGTTCAGCAGGACAGGGACTACTGGCCTTCATCAACAGAAGGGCGCTGCATATACTCCATCATGTGCTTGCCATTTGAATTGCAGGAGGCACTTAGATCTATCTTGATTATTAAGATCAGGCTTAGGAGCACCAGCTCAGGGGACAGGAAGACCTTAGGCTTCCAGGAGGCTGACCTACTGCAAGACACATCCATAGACGGTCATAGTACAGCATTCATCACAGGAGCCCATCATTCAAAAATTGCTCTTTGCTTGGCAACTCTCCTTCCCCATAGACAGACACACATACACCCTGCCAAAACCTATTCACCTACTCAACAGCTCAGGGCAATGCCACAATATCTCACCAGAGGGCATTCTCTCTACATCCAAGAGCTCTTCCCATGGAACAGAGCCAGTATTAACTGGGAAGCCTTAGAGTCCCATCCAGTCCATTGCCAGGAAGGTCATCCATACCCAACACCACCAGGGGGGAGCAACCGGTGGGGCCAGCCCTGCAATCGCAATAACTTTAGGAAGCAGCGTTGATCGTGCCTTAGTAGGAAGAACGGCTGGGGGTGCCGTGACCTGACACCGATACCTCTGCCCAAGCAGATTGGTGACCTCCAGCTCAGCCTGCTGTGAGCAACAGTCCGAGGAATAAGTGACTGATTCTGCCAGTTCATCAGCTTGGTGAGGTACCGCCGCGCCCCCTTCTGCCTGCACTGAGCGAATGCCAGCCTCATCCCTAATTTGCACGGTAGCTGTCCAATGTTGGCTGCTACAAGGGGCTGGTGGTGGGGCACAGGAACCGTCCAGAGATGTGACTTTGCAGACCGGCGGGGAGAAAATCTGCACCTGTAACAGGAGGAATAGCCAAGTGTAAGGTGTGTGTTTGTGCAGGGAGTGCGGTATCATCCACACCATCCCCCTACCACACAATCCCCCCCGCCCCTGCTTCCCTTCTCCCTCAGAGCTTAGCTACAGTTCTCCAAGCATCTAGAAGATAAACTGAGTTTTCCAATAATCGTATATTATTGCAAGCTACTCCCTTTGTAATGCAAAGTGTTTGAGGAAGGTTAGGTCTTCAATGGGCTCTTAAGAGGCCTTAGCTTTACAAAACACACTCTCCATTTACAGATATGCAATGATCCACCTGCCTACATTTTGGATTATGTGACGGATGCTGGAACTCTCTTCACAATAAGCTAATTTGTCTTCCCCAACAATGTAGCTCTAATGCACACATGGAACATCAACAGGTGTACAGGTCTACATCCTGATGCCGTTTGAGGCCACTCACAAATATTGTTAGAGTACTATAATCCACCTATATAGTTATATAGTATAGGTCATTAACTGCTTAATTCAATAACTCAGGGGAACACACATTCTGTGGCAGAGTTTTGCTACATTACAACCAAAGAGGATCTAATTTACAAGGACCAAGTTTGATTACCACCTATCTATCCAGCCTCCACCAACTTTCTGTTGTCAGTGAATGCACTGATGTAATCTAGGAAAGATAAGGACTCAGGACTACTTTGTTGTGGAATTAGAGAGATTTCTCTGTCATGCTTGAAGTTGATCAAAACAAACAAAAACCCCAGAATCCAGGAACTGGCTGATTGTATATAATCCAAGGAGCTGAGTCCAGGCAGGTCAGACCACAATCCTGAATCAAGTGAAAGAGATGTACCAAGGCTTGGAAGTAACTGATTACAAAGAACACATTATAATGGATGGAAAACTAAATTACTTTATGATTGTGATAGTTACAAAGATTTAGCAACTTTTATAGTTTCAGGAATCTGACCTTACTCTACAATGGAGAAGATATTTCTCATTCTTCACATTTTCGGCTCATGTTGCTGTAATTTTGGTTTGTTTGTTTTTTTAAAGATATTAAAAAACTATTTTAATTACTTTTGAAAATAGTAAAGGAGATTACTTCTTAAAAGTGCAGCAACATTGGTAACCAACTTTCTTGGGCCATGGAACTGTAATGGTTTTTCAAAAGTAATTGTCCAAGATACGTATATCTAAAGCAGAGCAGTTCCAAGTTACTGTGAAGCATTCTTCTACAAACCTCATCTGAGGAAGTGGACTTGTCCACAAAGGCTCACATAAAAATATAGCAGTTAAGTCAACAATGTTTTTGTCTTCTTTATTTATCTTTTCTTTTTTTTTTAGCCTGATCGTCTAAAAACGGAATCACAGGGTCAGATGAGAAGCATGGGGACTGCACTTCCAGAAGGATAATGTATGGGATTCATTCACAAAGTGTGATGGATGCCAGCTTAGTGTTTATTTTTTATTTATTTTTTTTTTTAAAAGCCCTTAGGGGATAACCTGTCCATACTTACAATATAGGCCAACACAAACCAGAACCTTCATACCGAGAGGAAATATATCAGACACTTTGAGAACAGGCAGCTGGTGACAGCTATATTCTGCCCAGTGGTAAGCTTTCCAGCAAAACCTGTTTCACTGCTGTTGGAACAAGACTACAGGATAAGAAGAATCTCTGCTCTGTTAGGGCAATGTTCTTTCAATATCTTTAAGAAGAGAACACTTCACAGAATAAGTGCATGCACTGAATGTTGGGGAGGTGGGGAAAGATGCAAAGAGAACAGGAAATCTCTAAAACCTCAACTTGGTGCTGTCCTCTGTTCTCTCTTCTCCCCTCCACTCCAGGGTTCCTCTACCCAAAACTTACCGTAGGCAAGGGCATGACAAGCAGCTGGATATGAGCAAAACTAGGATCCCCAGCTGGGTGAACAAGGTTGGCTTGCAGGGTTACAGTGATCACCGAACCAGGAGCAGTTGCATTAGGTACATTCAGGAAGATCTGTCCTGTCGCTGTTTGGTTAAGGCCTAACGATAGCCTGCAGACAAAAAGAAAGGAAGACCGAAATATGAGAAGGATTGACTTAATGCAAGAAACCACAGCCTTGAGTTTGCAAAAACTGGAGGTCACTCATTCACAGGGTCCGCCACAGGTTGGACACCACATGAGACAGCACGCGTCAACGTCAACAAAAGGAGAGGAAAATTTGAAGTGGACCATACGGATGGATTACCCAACTGACATTATGGGAAAGATGGACACATGTCAGTTCTGGTGACAGCCAGCCATTGGGGGCACTCCATAAAGAAGGGCTGGCACCCACCCAAGGTTCATGCACGTCAGAGGTGGAGCCCAGTGGAGCTAAAAGTTAGAGGGTACATTGCACCCGCCCCACGACCCTGAACTTTCATTGGTTTAGAAAAATTAGCATTCTTAGCCCTTAAGGGTGCTTAATCTAAACCCCTATTGCCTACACAATCTGGTGCCATCCAAAAGTGTTTTAGACTTCACTTCCTGTGACGTTTCACCCATGGCCATGTCAACTGGGTCCAAAGCACATGGGGGTGACCAGACTAGCAAATGCCAGCAGCCGGTCTGCAGGGTTTCACATAGGGTTTTTTTTTTTTAATCATCCCTGTCTGGAAAAATCTCAAGGAAGGGACCTGTGATCTTCTATATGCCAAACCTATGCTCTGCAACTAAACCACGGGTTCTCTCCAAACTCCTAGCATGTGCAGAAGGTGTCAGAAGGCCACACATTGACTCCAGAGTTTCCTAAGGTTGCAAAGTGTTTCCACATCCTTGGTTTAAGATTTGAAGGCATGTATTTTTCTATTAATTTATTCTTCCCCTGGTTAGACATTGTGGTGGGATGAAGCGGTGTGCTAAGCCGTGGATCTTTGTCCCTTGATGCCTATAAATGCTATTCTCTCCCTCTGTGGTTACGTGTTACGCCCACACGCAGACATCCAAGACTGCACCCAAGCACACACTCAATCCTCTCCTCATCGTCCTAAGAATGAGAAAAATCTGACTTTTCCACGAGAATGAATGTTGCACTCGACTGCAGTGGAATATGCAAAGTCTCGTGGCTGGGCTGGGAGGCAAGGAAGGGAAGACTAGAGCGTACCAACATACGGTATAAGGAGCTGATGTCCTTCCCTCTTGCTTTTTCACAGAATTACCTGGAGCTGGAGATGTTGGTTGGGAACCGGCGCACACTGCTCACTTCCAGAGCGTACTGCTTCGGTGAGCCAGGGTTTGTCATCTTCCAGGCAATGGAGACAGGCCGCCCTGGGAACACAGGAGTGTCTCTGTTCAGCTGGAACAAACCGGGGTGTAGGTTATAGAACTTGGGCTGCAGGCCGGAGTTTGCAAAGCGAGAGCTTTCTAGAAAGCCACGAGAGCTGCTCGGGAGCTTCTCTCTGCAGGCAGACAGGCCAAAACTACAGCCCTTTCAACCAGTTGGTTCCAGTCAGCAAGACACGAGACGTTTGTTTAATGCATTTCTATTCTGGCATTCCTCCACTGAGCTCAAGGCAATCTATCTGGCTCTCTCCGCTTCACCCGTCCATCCCAACAACAAACCCGTGTAGTAGGTCAGGCTGAAAAGAGAAATCACCCAGTCGGTGAATTTCACACCTCACTGGGGGCTTGAACCGATGCCAATCCACCCCAAGCCCAACATTCTCTAGCTGAGAGCCAGGCTGCAAGCCCCACTCCCTTCCTCCTTGGCTTTCCCTCCCTTACCTCCAGCAGGGATCCCATCACAGTGGCAGCTTGAGGAGCAGCCCTTGCCAGCTTCCTGCCCTCGCCATCTACACCATGCACCACGATGGAGAAGTTACTGCTGCTCGATAGAGTCGGCGGCAGCTCCGCCACGAAGAGGTCAGCCCGTCGGCCTCCGCCTTTCAGCTTCAGTTCCCCGAGGCTCCCCGTCTGGCCCTCCAAGGTCACCGCCTGCAGCTGAACGGAGCCGGATTCTGAGTGATTCAAGCCGATTGCCTTAACAACCAGGTAAGTGGGCAGACCTGGGGGAAAGCAAGTGGAAAGCTAAAGGGACCTTGGCAATTCAAACATCCCAGTTATGCCTGATTTATAAAGTCAGGGCCGGGGAGATCTCGGTCGGTGTGATTAGAAATGAGAAGCCAAAAACCAGCAGCAGAGATTTGGTCTGAGAAGGCAAGATGAAAAAGACTTCCAAGACCATGAGATAACATGGAATGATCTAGGGGCACCAGTCCCCAACCTTTTTAGCCCCATGGACTGGCTGGGGAAGGTGGGGCACCCCCCCTGCACTTTTGCACATGCGCAAAAGAGCAGGCATGCTTGTGCGCATGCGCAAGGGGTGGTGTGGCTTGTGTGGGTGCCCGCACACCTGTGCGCATGCACAAAGGGCCACACAGCGCTTGTGCAGGCGCTTGTGCACAGCTGCAAACAGGCTGTGCGGGGGGAGCGCATGCAGGGGCAGGGTTGAGGATCTCTGATATAGGGAACAGTTTTGCATGTGTCTGTACCTGAACTGGAAAAGGGTTTCCTTTTCCCACACTAGCTGGGGATTCTGGGAGTTGTAATCCAAAAAAAATTTCCAAGCTCTGTGGTTTGCATTCCTTTGGGGTCTGCCAGAACTACCCCGTATATTGGGAGATTTAACAGCAACAAAGACCATTTTAACGCAGGCAGCCCTGCCCATCCACTGGCCTCACAAAGTTGTAGAAAAGCAAACACTGATCCATAGAAAGAGAAAAGATCCCACACAAACCTTCTATAGGGTGACTGTCCATCATGAATAGCCCTGGGTGGCGTCCTTCCACCGGAACAGCAAAGTAATACAGGAAATCAAGCCTGCTCTGACCTGCCAACAAGCACAACAAATTGGATCTTTTAAAAGGCAAAACCTTGACATTGACAGCAAAGAGTCAGGGACCCAACCTAAGAAGCCACTCTATCCATTCGGTCCACAATTGGTTTCCACATAAGCTCTGAAAGCCTTAAAAATGCCGTCTTTTTGTCACTCCCATTAGTTTGACAGTGCAACGCTTCTGTCCAAGCAACTCACAGGGGGAACTGATCTGTGTTGACTAAAAGTTCCTGGGACAGTTGTTGTGGGTTTTTTGAGCTGTTTGGCCATGTTCTGGAGGGTTTTCCCCCCTAACGTTGCGCCAGTCTCTGTGGCCTTCATCTTCAGAGGACAGGAGCTAGAACTCTGTCTGTGTTCCAGTGTAATGTGTGGAATTGATTTGTAGCTGTGGGATCAGGTTTTTGTTCTTTTCAGGAGATTGGGTGTTTCCTATGATCAGGGTGTTTTTTATTATGGGTGTTTTGTTGTGATAAGGAGGGGAGATAATCTGTCACTGTGATTGATGGGAGTTGTTGGATAGTCTTTTGTGTGCAATGATCACCAGTCCTTGTGGCTTGGTAGCTACAGCCTGCAAAAAAAGTCAATGAACTCTACCCATCTTCTTCTTCATCTTCTTTGTTTACTCTTGTAATCACTTACTATTCAGTGTGGACACCGCATTTCTCAGCTGCTAAATTCAGCCTACTGGGAAACTTCTCCTACAGCTCTGAAATTACTTTTTTTCAAATGCTTCCCTGAAGTCTACACCCAATTAATTAAGTATTTCTTCTCATTCAGTCCCTGGTGGAAACAGAGTCAGTGTTTTAGCATCCCTCCTTCCTTTATAAGTTTGCACCACTTCTTAACCAGCAACATTTCAACTTAAGCAGTTCACCAGAGGTTAGCTACTCTGCAGGACTGATGCAATCATCTCCAGGATCCACTGGTACAAAATCCAAAAGATATGACCAAGGGTTTACACTAGGAATAGATTCATTGCAACTGGTGCTTACGAGGTTATTCCAAAGCACACAGTAGGTGGACAAAATGATCTCGCTGGGCCTGGTTTAGCCCTTTTCTCACCCTGGATATGCACCAGATAATGGCCTTCAGAACGAAGCTTCAAAGTCCACTCGCCAACACAGACAGGGGGAGTAAGAAACACCCTGTAGATGCCACCAATGATTTCAATCTTTGCTAAGGGACCCTGGGTTGATGAATGATGCTGGGTCTCTCCTGCCAAAAAAAAGTTGAGAAAAGAGCATGAGTAACATTAAAAAGATAAGCAGGATTGGCTGTGGTGGGTTTTTCGGGCTCCTTGGCCATGTTCTGAAGGTTGTTCTTCCTAACGTTTCGACAGTCTCTGTGGCCATGGGCATCTTCAGAGGACAGCACTCTGTGCTCTGGTCCTCTGAAGAGTGCTGTCCTCTGAAGATGCCCATGGCCACAGAGACTGTCGAAACGTTAGGAAGAACAACCTTCAGAACACAGCCAAAGAGCCCGAAAAACCCACAACAGCCATTAGATCCCGGTCGTGAAAGCATTCGCAAATACATAAGCAGGATTGCTAGGGAAAATATGCTATGAAGGAAGAATACAACCGACAGCTATGGAGGAGTTAGACTCTGCTACCAACCGGGATACCAACAGTGTCATCCCATTTACCCTGCCAGCTCCATTACAAGCCCCCAATAATGTCACCCACAACACCAGGGGCCCATTCATTTGTTCTTCTGCTAATGAGATTTACGCCAATTTTTGCCAGTAGTGTCCCTCTGCATTCTAAGTAGGGTAAACAGAGCAATCTCTGCAGCACAAGAGAATAAACGGACACAAATCCGACACCAGAAATGGCAACACACAAAAACCCAGCTTCAAAACACTTCAACGGCCCAGGATGCTCTGTTACAGATCTCATAGTAACTTCTGTGGAGAAAAAGGAATTACCAAGGACATTTTTAGAGAGAGAAAGAGAGGAAGAGGTGGATAGATCCAGAAACACTAAAATACATCAAAAGGATTAAATAAGGACCAAGAATTCTTAGCACACTATACAGTATATGGTTCATCTAATCTTGGGTATACCAATAGCCCAAAATTGATTTCTTTGACATAACTGTCTACATCTCAGTACAGTCTCTGAAAACTGTCTGATTGCTAACAACAATCTGTGTAATGAGCACTTTTACAGCTATACACTGGTGTTAACTATACTGCTCTCATTTTGAACACCTATTGTTATTATGTGCCATCAAGTCATTTCCAACTTATGGTGACCCTCCAAAATGTCCTGTCGCCAACCACCCTGCTAAGCTCCTGTAACCTTAAGCCTGTGACTTCTCTTAGGGAGTCAATCCATATCATATGTAGTCTTTCTCTTTTCCTGCTGCTTGCCACCTTTCCCAGCATCATTGTCTTTTCCAGAGTCCATATGCGTTGCCTCCGACGGATTTTTGGTATCACCTGGCAGGACTAAAGTTCCAAACAGTGTAGTCCTAGAACGAGCTGGAATTTTCAGCATGAATACATTACTGAAGCAGCGACACCTACGTTGGCTCGGGCATGTCGTGAGAATGGGTGATGGTCGGATTCCAAAGGATCTCCTGTATGGAGAATTAGTGCAGGGAAAGCGCCCCAGAGGGAGACCACAACTGCGATACAAGGACATCTGCAAGCGAGATCTGAAGGCCTTAGAAATAGACCTCAACAGATGGGAAAACCTGACATCTGAACGTTCAGCCTGGAGGCAGGCACTGCATCACGGCCTCTCCCAATTCGAAGAGACCCTTGCACAGCAGGCCGAGGCAAAGAGGAAGTCACAAAAGCAGCAAAAGCAGGGAGCCGGACAGGGGACAGATTGGATTTGTCTTCAGTGTGGAAGGGACTGTCACTCTCGAATTGGCCTTCTCAGCCACACTAGACACTGTTCCAAGTTCTCCATACAGAGCACATTACCATAGTCTGTCGAGACTGAAGGATGCCTACCTAAATTCCTTCTCATTACGTGCCCAGTGTAGGACAACCTCATCTTCAACATTTTTGCTTCCAGGGATAGTTCAGGCTTGATTTGATCTAGGGCGCACCTGTTTGTCTTTCTGGCAGTCAAGGGCATCCACAAACCTCTCCTCTAGCACCATATTTCAAATCAATCAATGAACTTTCCTGTCACCTTTCTTTATGGCCAGCTTTGAAATCCATACAGGGTGACTGGAAATACAAAAATGTGGATGATCTTCACCTTAGTCTCCAGTGACACATCATTACACTTGATGATCCTTTCTAGTCCCTTCATTGCTCTTTGTCTTCTTCTGATTTCTGCAATTTTTACCTTCTCTTTCCCCTCTCACATGATCTCAGCCCTATACCATGCACTCTCTGTACATAAACCTGTGTCCAAGAAAGGGGGTTATAAATGTACACTGAAATAAATCTGCTAGCCTTTAAAGTAACACAATTCTTTCTTTCTTTTTTTTTTTTTTGGTTTTGTTTCTGCTATACAAGCTGAAACAGATGGACACAGCTATCTCTTGGAAAACTACTGGTCTAGAAGTTGCCTTAAAACTTTATAGGGTGTTTATTTACCATATCCCCTGCTTTCCTATCGTATGCAAGGGACCAAAGCATAAAACCAATTTTAAGATATTTAAGAATCCAAACTTGGAAGCAATACGTTTAAGGGAAAAGCGTTCTGGCTGAGTTGTTAAATGCGGTGGAAAATTTAGGGACCATTACCAGTAGGGTCTGATATCTGAAAGGCCCGAATGGCACCTTGGATGGTTGCAACCACTTTGTCCACCAAGCTGTCGATCAAGAAATGGTGAACTTCCTCTTGCTGTATTGTCCGCTTCTTTATCTTTTGTCGGGCCCCGTCAAGGCTGAAGATATTTCCTTTCTGGTGGCGGAAGAGGGTCATCTGTAAAGATAAATGCCCCAACAACATTAGGAGTTTGCTAGAGATATTTAAGGAGTGGTTTTACCAGTCCCAGCCCCCCAGTGAATATCCATGGCTAAGCGGGAGATACAAACCTGTTCTCCGGAGTCCTAGTCTATCACTTTATCCACTAAACTGCACTGAGAATGTCTTCATTGTTTACTTCACTACTATTGAGTCTTGTAATTGACTGAACTCACAACACATCTCTTTGTTCTGATTTTGTATTCAGTGTACTCACTGACCCTTTCATTTTTTTTTAATTGTCATATTAGGGGAAGGAGAATCTTTTCCTGTTTTACTACACATCATTTAAAACCAAGAATTCTGTTTTACTATTCCAAAATCCTCACACAAAGGCTCTAACAATATTGAGAAATGGGAAGCTTCCTTTCCGCTCGCCTTTGGAGGGTAAGAGAGACAAAGCTTCTCGTTTCTTTTCAACTGTTCCTAGCTCACACAGCACATCAGTGATGCTTTGGTAGGGCTTTAACAAAAATCATTTCAAAGCACTGCTGATCATGTTAACAACAATTAAAAAACAATGCAAAATTTCCTTTTCCTTCCCATGTAAAGGTGAGCTGGAATGAAGCTTCCCTTTTGTTAAGGTCATTAAGTGGCTTCACCGAAGGAACAGCCAATTGGTTAACAATCTTGGAAAAAGGTAAGCTTCCTTTCCTGAAGAGAGATCTTGATTATACTAAACAAGGATGGCTTGAGGTGTGATGTCAATGATCCTTGCATGTGGACGTATTTGTTGTGCTAAATGACATACCCACAACTCAAAGCAATCCCGTTTAGCAGGATCAAGACCAGTGATTCCCAACCTTAGGTCCCCAGATGTTCTTGGACTACAACTCCCAGAAATCCTAGCCAGGACACCTAGTAGTGAAGGTTTCTGGGAGTTTTAGTCCAAGGATATCTGGAGACCACTGATCTAGACCGATCCAGGTCAGGATAATTTGCCCATCTAGTGGCACCCTTAGTATGGTTTGTTTGTAAACAGATTTATTAATTTCAGTTATTTGTCTCTAGCCTGCAGTATCACCATCAGTCACTAGGTGGCAAAGCCCCTTAATGTACCCTATAGAGCAGTGGTCCTCAACCTTGGGCCTCCAGATGTTCTCGGACTTCAACTCTCAGAAATCCTGGCCAGCAGAGGTGGTGGTGAAAGCTTCTGGGAGTTGAAGTCCAAGAACATCTGGAGGCCCAGGGTTGGGGACTGCTGCTATAGAGTGAGAATCAAAAAGGAGAGCAGAAAGAAGAAAAAAGAGAGAGAAATACAACCATGGTTGCAGGTCAGGAAACTACAGTAGGTTTTCTAACCCTTGTAAAGCTCGGTATTTATGCTGGGCAGCAATAAAACTATATTAATTAACAATAAAACCACATTCAGAACATTACCGAAGATATGCTGGATTCACCAATGATCTCCGTCACCTGCCGGATATTCTTGTCATCTGTAAATAAGATCTGGCCACCCGAAATGTGAGCTAGATGTATATAGAGGTTGAATCGGTCTGGGGCAAGAGTCTCCCGCTTTGTTCGGGTCCTGGATGGGTCTTCTGTAATTAGGAAGGTCACCTAACAGTAGACGGAGAAGGGAATAAGCCTTAGGCACGTACTTGTATCTATGTATGTGCAAGAAAACTGGCCTATTTTGCAAAATATTTAAAACATCAAGAAACTCAAACTTTGGTACATTCATGAAGTCCGAGTTTTGGAGCTAACCTTGCATTTCTTCTCCTGAATGAGAGATTCCACACTGTTCTTGAGATGAGCATCTTTTGCAGAGGCATCCGTGAAAACAAAGATTTCAGAGAAGGGTGGTGAATCCTGGAGGGCAAGCTTGAGAAGAGGAAAAGGGGGAAACATGAAGTTTGTATCTCTCTGACAAGCACAACCTTTGACTTCTTGGTCATGAAAGGGAGCTAAACAAAAGTGCCAGGAAAAAAAAACAGCTGGTGTTTTTGCCTTATCTTACAAGTTTGAACAAAAGGTTGAACAGAGAGACCTGGCTGATTTGTCTGCCAGCAGTAAAAAAATAAAATAAAATAAAAAATTAAGCGACCAATCAATTTAAAATTTAAGAGAATCTTACTGGTGTTTCAGTGTTATCCCTCATCGATCTGCATGAATGACTAGAAAGCAAATTTCATACAGTAATTTTAAAGATGTTAAAACTTTTGAGACAGTGATTGTGATAATCCACAATGAAGAAATTCACCTTTAAAAAGATTACAGAAAAACATGAAAACGAAATGTCAGTAACTGGAACCAGATTTCAAATTCTGATTTATTTATTTTTTAAAGACACATCCTCTCTTTGTCTTGGCCAGAACCAAAAGAAGGTGGTTTATGTTTTAGTCTACTTTAGGCAGTGCTTTCTCTATGACATTAACTGGCAACAGTCACAAATAAGAATTTTACAGGCAGTCTTGCAGTTTTAGATTTCGAAGTTCAAGAGTTCATAATGACAACTGACATCGCTCACCCTCCAAAAGTCCAAAAATGAGTCGACCTATTTCAGTGAAGAAGATCGGGCTGTTTCATCTCCAAAAAGAGCAGCTCTTTTGTAAAATAAAGTGGGTGTTGGTTTCCCATTCAAACCTGAAGCAACCAAACATACTCTTTCCTCCAGCCTTCGCTCCACCTGCATCTGACAGCCCAACCAGCTGACTTGCCCCATCTCATCCTTTCTCTCCGGCTCTGCCGTCTGACCTGCAGCACTAATGAGGTGAGCATGCAAGTCAGATGAAGCTTGTCTGAAGAAGCTGCTGCTGCTGTTGCTAAACTACCTCCAGAAACTCATTTCTGCAGCACCCAGCTATTGTGCCTTCCTCCTCCTAGTGGCTGCCAGCTCTCTGCCTCTGTTCTTCCTCCTTGAACTCGCTTTTTGTTATTTTGACCTAAATACCTCTCTGAAGCAGGAACAGATTCCAAGTTCACTCTCAATTACTTGGCGAAGCGCTAGCCCAGTCTGAACACAAAACTTGGTGGGTCCTCCATGAAGTACAGGGGCCAAATTGGGGGAAGAGGTGTGTGTGACACTTTTGCCCCATCTGGATGAGAGCTCATACTTGCTCCTGAAAGGTGAAAAGGACTAACACAAGGGAGTGGCAGGGCGAGATTCCATGTGGATAGCATCTATTAGGAGGCCACTTCAATAACATAGACATAATCAAAACAATCACAATTATTGGGGAGTGGGGGGGAGAACATAAGAGCATAAGAAGAGTCCTGCTGGATCAGGCCAAGGGCCCATCTAGTCCAACTTCCTGGATGTCACAGGGGCCCCACCAGAGGCCTCTGGGAGCACACGAGACAATTAGATACCTGTCTCCCGATACCCCTCCCCTGCATCTGGCATTTGGAGGTCCCTTCCTTCCAAGCCTGCAGACTATACATCCCCATCATGGCTTGTAACCTACGATGGACTTTTCCTCCAGAAATCTGGAGGAGGTGTGAAGTATTCACGACTGTTTTCCAGCTTTTCTGCCAACTGTATGAATGAAGCCTATACATTGCCTGTGGTAGGAGAACACAGTTCAGAGAACATCTTGTCTAAATGTCTGCAGACATCATGGGCTTCACATGAATCCTACCTCCAGTGCAGAAAGGCACATTTCTGGCTCATCCCCGCCGGACAGAGGAATGACGTTGTTGAACATTTTCCAAAATTCTTCTGGGTCACTGCTCTTATGAACAGGGCCAAACTCTTAAAGGAAGCGGAGGGAGAATGCATGAAGATAAACCAATGTACCAAACATCACTTAAGCCAAATGCATGAATCAACTCAATTGAAAAAAAAATCTGCACCAGAGGTACTGTGCATTTTTTAAATTTGGCCTGTAACTTGTACATTTCAATATCCATGAACCTACCCTATAAGGATTTTAAAATACAGTGGTGCCTCACTTTACGATTGCCCCGCATTACGACGAATCCGCTTTACGACAATCTTTTTGTGATCCTTTTTGCGATCGCAAAACGATGGTCTAAATGGGGGAATTTCACTTTTCTAACAGTTTTTCTAACAGCTGATCGGCGGTTTCAAAATGGCCGTCGGGTAATTAAAATGGCTCCCTGCTGTGTTTAGGGATGGATTCCTCACTATACAGGCAGCGAAAATGGCCGCCGTATGGAGCATCTTCGCTGGACAGTACGTTTTTACCCCATTGGAACGCACTGAACGGGTTTCGATGCGTTTCAATGGGGTTTTTTATTTCGCTTTATGATGTTTTCGCTTAACAGTGATTTTCCTGGAATGGATTATCTTCGTTAAGCGAGGCACCACTGTAAATAATGTTGAGACTGAAATATCAGAATAAGAAAGAACAGCCCCTCTTGAATATCATGGGGCCTTAAGGAGGATGGGGGGGAAAGCCCGAGATACACCATGACGTGGAGAACACATTCACATTAGATGGTTTCTGATTCCTTGAAGGCTCAAAACTAAATCTGCTAGCAAGTTGGGGGCTATGGAATCAGAGTGGCACAATGCTAGTCACCTCCCACAGACCTCATCACAGCAGAGTTTAGAAAGGTTGGATTTTCAGGACAACATCTCCCAGCATTCCCCAGCTGACAGGTTTGGTGAAGCACTAGCCAAGTCTGAACACAAAACCCGGTAAGTCCCACTAGAGTTACGTGAAAGCTGTAGTCCCAAAAAGTAACCTTTTTCAGTTCTGCGTCATTTCTATCCAAAGTGACACTGATTCAGTGATCGCGACACATAATGAACGATAGCTTCTTAAGCGTCTTGACCTTTGAGGAAGCGAGCAGGGCTTCTTTACGGGCAGAATCTATTGATCGCAGGCTATCTGATGTCTCCTTATTAACAGCCCTGGTACAGCTCCCTTATCTTCCACCCAGCTTTTCTTTCAAAGAATAAACCGGATTTTCTGCTCCCAGCTGTGCTTTTCTTCACAATCCTTTTCCCTTGACAGCTTAAACCTCGTCTGCTTGGGAACCTAACCTTTCCTGGCCTGCCATTCAGTCTGGATCTTGAGGGTACCTCCTACACAGAGTTCCCACCTGCAGAGCCAGTTTCAAAAAAAGGTTACGTCATTCCGTTGGAACTGATTCAATGCGGATAAATAATCACCTGTTATGCTGCCAGGAGATAGTAGTGAGAAGTACCAAGACAGAGGCACCTTTACTTTCACTGCCCATGAGGGCTTCTGGGCAGAAATATAGATTTTTCACCTGCTGTACCACTAATACAGAAGAGATTTGTTTGAAGGTGTGTAGATCTGTGGTTTTGGAGCATCACTCCCAGAAAAGCTGTCTGGGCAATTCTGAGAGTTGTATAAATGGACTCAAGTTACAGAAAGCCAGATATCAGCTCAATATGAGGAAAAACTTCTTAGATGTTAAAAGCACTAAAACAATGGAACCGATGACCTTGGGAGGTGGCGAGTGCTCTGATGCTGGAGGCATTCAAGCGAAAATTAGACAACCCTCTCTCAGAAATACAGAAATGATTTGGATTCCTGCACTGAGCAAGAGGTTGGACTCAATGTCCTTTATAGGCCCCTTCCAAGAGGCCTCTGGCCCAATAAGCCACTGTAAACGTGTTGTAAGTTGTTCAACTGGCTGTTTTTATGGCCGTGTGTCCTCTCCCTGATTAATGTGTATTTTGTACTTCCGCTTTATTTTCATTTTCTCAGTGTTAAGCATCTTGAACACTACTGGTAAAAATTACTTGGGGTGGGATTAGAAGCACTGCTGTAGCAAAAACAGTAAAGGATGTTGAGGACCACAAAAGATTATGAAGTTGCTTTTGATATAAGCTTTCAGGGACCACCATCCACTTCATCAGAGATTTACAGTATGTGACATTTAACCTCAGGCAATAGAACTGGTTTAGTCTTAAGGTGCTACAACAAGATATGAATTTAAACAAAGGGATAATAAACAAGCTGCTTACCCGCTCTCGACCATCTTACCGGGATCATGGAAAGGCACTAAAATGTAGAAATCTGGCTCTTGAGGGGTTCCACGGCGCCGGTCAATGATTTCTCGTGCCTGGACCTTAGCAGCATTGATCTCATCTCCCATGCTTCCTGTGGTATCCACAACAAAACTCAGACCTGTGGCTGGACTGATATCCAGTAGCCTGCAAATTAAAAAAAGCAAGAAAACAACAATGACTCATTCATTATCCTGTAGTCTCTTGGGTTGTTCAGCGGGATAAATAGTATTCATCGTGAGACATTTGAGTCAACTGAATTTTCGTGGGAGTTGAGGGAATTGTTGCACCAACAATTAGGCCTAATTTCCTGTCATGCAACAGGATGTCTGCTCAAATCATGCCGGCTAACTGTCTTCTTCCAGCCCCTATTTCCTTGTTCGTGAACTGTCTTTCATTCTGAAATACAGATTTTACTGCAGAATTGAATTATATTGGCTTTTCTTCTTCTTTTTTTCTGCTAGCCTGTTTCAGTTCTGACCCAAAGGTTAAAACTTTAGCTCAGAAAGCAGGCTAAAAAGTTCAGGAAAGTTAAAAAAAAATCAACCAAGGAGGGAAAATTTCAATATTTTACCTCAGGAAATGTAGGGCTCTGCCTTGCTTATCTCTGCCTTTCTCCTTTCTGTGAATTGGTGCCTAAGGGTTGTAAGGCTTTCCAGGATTTGGATCTGAATTCCTCTTTTAAAACCTACCACCCTTTCAGGTGCCTTTGGAAGAAAATTATAAAAGCTCCAGCTTCCTGCTGAAGTTTAAGTGGTTGTTGCTGTTTAGTCCTTAAGTCATGTCCTTGTGTCCGACTCTTCGTGATCCCATGGACCAGAGCATGCCAGGCCCTCCTGTCTTCCACTGCCTCCCGGAGTTGGGTCAAATTCATGTTGGTAGCTTCAGTGACACTGTCCAACCATCTCAGCCTCTGACATGCCCTTCTCCTCTTGCCTTCACACTTTCCCAACATCAGGGTTTTTTCCAGGGAATCTTCTCTTCTCATGAGATGGCCACAGTTCAAAAGCATCAATTCTTCGGTGGTCAGCCTTCTTTATGGTCCAGCTCTCACTTTGACTATGTGGACCTTTGTCGGCAAGGTGATGTCTCTGCTTTTTAAGATGCTCCCAAGAAGCAGGCGCCTTTTAATTTTGTGGCTGCTGTCACCATAGTGATCATGGAGCCCAAGAAAGTCAAATCTGTCACTGCCTCCATATCTTTCCCTTCTATTTGCCAGGAGGTGATGAGACCAGTGGCCATGATCTTAGTTTTTTTTTTATGTTGAGCTTCAGACCATTTTTTGCGCTCTCCTCTTTCACCCTCATTAAGAGGGTCTTTAATTCCTTACTTTCTGCCATCAGAGTGGTATCATCTGCATATCTGAGGTTGTTTACATCTCTTCCGGCAATCTTAATTCTGGCTTGGGATTCATCCAGTCCTGCCTTTCACATGATGTATTCTGCATATAAGTTAAATAAGCAGGGAGACAATATACAGCCTTGTCGTACTCCTTTCCCAATTTTGAACCAAGGTGGTCAGGCACTCCCATTTCTTTAAGAACTTGCCATAGTTTGCTGTGGTCCACACAGTCAAAGGCTTTTGCGTAGTCAATGAAGCAGAAGTAGATGTTTTTCTGGAGCTCTCTGGCTTTCTCCATAATCCAGCTCATGTTAGCAATTTGGTCTCTAGTTCCTCTGCCTCTTCAAAATCCAGCTTGTACTTCTGGGAGTTCTCGGTCCACATACTGCTAAAGCCTACCTTGCAGGATTTTGAATATAACCTTGCTAGCGTGTGAAATGAGTGCAATTGTACGGTATTTATTTATTTATTTATTTGATTTATATCCCGCCCATCTGGTCTGGTCAACCACTCTGGGCGGCTAATTAGAGCATTCTTTGGCGCTGCCCTTCTTTGGGATTGAGATGTAGACTGATCTTTTCCAATCCTCTGGCCACTGTTGAATTTTCCAAACTTGCTGGCATATTGACTGTAGCACCTTAACAGCATCATATTTTTAGATTTTAAGTGGTAGCAAGGTCCAAATTAAGAGCTTTCAACCAGTGGCTGTCTTCATGGACATGATCTGCAAATGAGAAATACTAAAACCTGTCCCTAGTCCTAACCAACGCTAAAAATGAACCGTGCTTTCAGAAGGACTGGAAAATCCTAGGAGGAAAAAAGCACTGGACAAAGTGAGACAAGAGGAAGATCATATGGATGGGATAAAATAAAATTTAGCATCAAGACAGAACAAATGAATGAATAACTATCCCCCTGATTGAATGGAGTGGGAGAAAGAAAGAAGCTCTCACCAATGAAAAAAGCCTGAGGGACAAAGAGAAAGAGAGCAGGAAAGCCTCACACACAGACTCACATCCCTCTTCTTTCCAGACCATGCAACGTTACCTCATGAATGGCTTGCTCCCTATTTCTCTCCACAGCTGCTCCAAGAAGCGTTTGGTGGCTTCCAAGGCCAAAGCAGCCGCCTCGCTGTGCAGATAGTGGTGAGGGGAAAAGAAGAAGGAAGCACTGTCTTTATTGATACCCCCACGAGGCTCCTTGTGGCGGCTATCGTCAAATCTCCCGCCATGGCTGCACTTCCCTGAAGAGACAAAAGGGCATGACTGAATATTTCCCTCACTTCCTACACCCTTACATTCCTTGACGTTGTTGGCTTCCTACATGACAAGTCTCTCTTTGGTGCCCTTTATGAAGATCTCATTTAATCGAGGTTAAGTTGAATTTTTGGCAAAGTGGATGTTCAATTGCTACTTGAGTTAATTACTATAACCTCATCCAAAAACAAAAAGTAGAAATGGTTGTTGTGGGTTTTTCGGGCTCTTTGGCCGTGTTCTGAAGGTTGCTTTTCCTAACATTTCGCCAGTCTCTGTGGCTGGCATCTTCAGAGGACAGGAGTAGCACGTGAAAGGAAAAAAGTAGAAACAACCCATTCATTATTTTACTTATCCCTCTCTTATTTCTGCAAGACAGAGTACAGGACTCTTCTCTTCCCTACTTTGTCTTCACAACAACAACCTTATGAGGTAGGCCAGACCCAGAGAGTGTTGAAGCTCAGAGATTATGTGAACTGGGACCTCCCAGGTCCCAGCCCAACACCATAGCCAGTCACCGTCTCATACTGGCTTTCCTCATCACCATCCTGCTGGCTTGTCTGGCAGGCCATCCCAGAAATGTCCGATCACTCTTTCCATGAGTGGGAAGAACAGAAAAGGTACTATAGGCCCTGACAGTGAAATATTTTAGAAGCCAGACATCTATGGAAGCAGTGGGTGATTTCATCATCAGGACCATCTCAAGCTTTTCTTTAAGAAGCTAATTATTTTATAGAATGAAAAGTTCAGAACTCCATACAGCACTATGAATGTCGGTGTCTGTAACTGTAGCACCTGAAAAAATGTGTGTACCGATGTCTCACAGCCAAACACCTCTCATGACATGAGGTGATTGCTGGTGGTTCTTGCTTTTAATTAACAGCCACTGAAGTTTTTTTTTCCCCACCCAATTTTCAGGAGGACCATGGTTGCCTCCTCTCCTTCCATAAGCTTGGCGGAAAAAATATTTCCCATCATAGCTACGTATCACCCTTGGAAATCAACCTCTCACAAGTGTTTACAGAAGCTTAGCCTCTCAAGACTAATTGTTGGAGTTTTTGCAACCTTGCATGCTGCTTTTAAGTAGGTTTGGCTGGGAGGGCCCTTTCTGGAGTGACTGTCAATCTATTTGGCAGCAACCAATACAAGTTCCTTTCCTGCCTCTGTAGGAAAGCCCTGTTTCTCTGCAGAGAGTGGTTTTCCCTATCTGTTATCTGATGCCAGTCTGGATTCTATTGGAGCAGTCAGTCAGTTTCACTGTTTGGTGTGGTACAATTGTTAAGTAATGAAACCTTTTATTCTTCATCCCACTAATGTCTCAGCATCAATTACTGAGACTATAAGTGCCAGTTGATGAGAGAAGAAGATGCAGAGTAGAAATGTTTAGTATACATTATTTGAATCAGAAGCAGGGAAGGAAAGAGCTGACCTACTTCACATACATTAGTAGTCCAGATCTCTCACCACCACCCACTCCACCCAAAAATTAGGGCCAGAAAAAATGTCATGCTAAACTTATAACAACTGGTTGTGTTTGTTTGTGTTTGTGTTGTTGTTTTTTAAATTTTTTAAAAGATCGTTATTGTATTTTTTCTACTTTTCTATCTGTTGCAGCCAGAGTGATTTATTACAATATATTCCATTCATTTAATCTTGTCTTATGCTCTCTAACATAATATTAATCTAATCTATTCTATTCTATTTAAGTTGGTGTAGGTTTCATCCAGGTTCCCTGGATGTTCCCATTTATTATTATCCAGTTTGTCATTTAGTGTATCTGTCAAAATATCCATTTCTGCTAGTTCCAAAATCTTCCCAATAAATTCCTTCTTTGTCAGCACCATTGTACTCTTCCACTTACTGGCATACGCAATTCTAGCTGCTGTTATCAGGTGTAAGGTCTTTACTTGACTTTTTTTTAAATTGTTAATCGCTGCTGTTGAGGTTCTTGATGTAAATAAACAATTTTCCATAATGAACCCGGCTGTTCATTTTTGGGTCTAGTGTTTTGTTCCATCACTAAGTGCCACCATTATTCTGTTTTCTGCCTGCCGGTGTGAGAGCTAAGGCTGAAACCGACATGCCTCAAGAGACAGCAAACAGCTCTGAAACAGAAGACTGCATTGGGTGTCATGGAACAACGCGGATGGGGAAAAAAATGGGCTGAGCAGAGAGAATCGTTCAAAAGAGCCACTTCTCACTCATTAATTATCGATGGTGGAGCAAGACAAAGCTCTCTAGACAAAGCCCTCTGGTTCTGCAAGATGACATTATTAGAAAAAACAATGAAATATACACACAAAGAAAAGGGGAAGATTAACTAAAAAGGGGTAAAAGCAGCCATGGGAGAGAGAGGGCAATTTCAAAATCATCCGATGAAAGCATGAGGGGAAAGAAAAGCCTTCTCTCAACTGAGATAAAACAAATGTTTGTTCTCATCGGATTTAGCTGGCACTGTCTACAGATGCATGAGGAATACAGATGGAGGGCACCCCTCAATCTCCTTGAATGTTTAGTGTGTGTGTGTGTGTGTATGTGTGTGTGTGTTGAAAAACCCTTTGACTCCAAACAGAGTCTCCCACCCTATCACATACCGGTTGGTTTCTCAGGATCGCTGCCATAGTAACCAGTCGTCAGGAGCCCTTTCGCAGCCACATTTTCCAAGAGATTTCCTTTACACGTCCAGTCACTGCAGTCCTTGCAAGTCCGGACGCCAGCTGTGGGAATATAAGAGAGACAAAGAACGTTTGAAAGAATGGGCCAACGAGGGACCCCCAGATGAGTCCCATGACTGAGTTCCCACACGGACAAAAAGCAAAGCGGGTCACGTTGGAGATAAGGGGGAGGTGGGGGAAATCTCAAAACCCCATCAGCTACAACACCTTTATTTAGGCCAGGCAGAAGGGACTCAGGCATTTATATACAGTCTGTAGAACAGACCTGTTTCTCTTATTTTATTTAATAGGTGCATTTCTGCAGAGGATTGCCAACCTTTCCAATACTCGATGCAGGTATTGCTTCCCATGACAGCCTGGAAGGTTTTGTGGTGTTGGGTTTTTTTTTGGACTACAGTTCCCAATATCCCCCAGCCAGTGGAGCCAGTGGCCATGCTGGCCCAAGGGACTCTGAGAGTAACACTTCCAGACTCCATTTTCCATGCTGAGGTGAATACTTAGGACAATACATGAAAAATAATGCTACCTTTAGCAATGGACTTGATTTCTCGTCCTGGCTGGACCAGATCGGGGTGTATCTGCTGATTTCCAAGTTCAACCCAGTTGCTGTGGCTGTAGAAATCCTAGTCAGAAACAAGTATTATTTGTGGCTGTTGGTTTTAGTATCTCCTGTTTTACTGACTGTGGGTGCTGGTAGTACTGCACACCTCTGAAGAGAGACAACTGTTCTTGTCGGTTAAAGCAGATCGGCTTTTATTGTTTGAATTGTTAATGTGAAAAGGGCACAGTAAAAAAATACGTTAAATATAAATAAATCTCAGAACGTGAGGTGAATAAGAGATTACAGTCACCCTAAAAAAAAATCTAGTCTAGAAGTTTAGGTTAGAGATGGCGTCCAGACACACTTACTTTAGGAGTTAAACTCAACCAGAAGCAAAATTACACACTCACACTGATACATAGCTTTACTTTTTCTTTACTTGCCAGATCACCAGTAAAGTAGCTACCAGTTTTTAAAGTATTTTTAAAAATGCAGACATATTTGTCTCGGAAACTCGGAATTTTATACTAAAAACCAATAAGGTAGATCATGACATCACCGGGGTTGAGTACAAAATGGAAAGGGTTCAGGATAAGACTCATGGTAGAAGTTAGAATTGTACATTACTGGTGAACTTGGAATCCCAAACTTTACCACCAGAATGTGGCAGCAGAAAGGATTATGTTGATGAAGGGAAGCATCAGCCACCACATGCTTTAAGCTCCAGTTCTGCACCAGCTTTTCTGAAGAGCTCTGGAACACTAAAAGGCTTGTCCTTTTTGTAATCTTGTAGTGATCCCATAAAGATATTATAACACCTAACCTGGGAGTTAAGACATGATTTTGTGGGTGAGTGCTGGACTTGTTGCAGAGCAATTAACAGGGAGCCTGGAAACTACACTTTGATAAAATTGAAATTCAGAGTCAAACCACAAGATAAAAGAAAGGCATTTTATGCACAGGTAGCCTGTTTTAATTCTCCTAACAAAGATGTGTTATCCAACAATTGGACTTGCAAATAAAGCCCGTGTTTACCTTCTAATGGCCAACCACAAAATAAAGCTCAATGGAATGCAAGGAGCTGAGGGAAACCCTGTGCTGTAGCAAACAGATGGGATTAACATCTTAAAGAAGCACCATGTCCATTAAAATCCCTTCCAGCTCAGCAGTTCTATTATTATAATGTTCATCCTTCTCCTCCAACCACCCGCCCCCTTGCCTAGTGCCACATAGCAGCCCTGGTGCATTTGCAGGCCCCAAATTAGACGATCTCATGTTCAAGACCAAGCACAAATTTCTTTCCCTGCTCTTGCTTATGGGTCCATACATTTTGGCATTAGCACCTGTAAAGAATGTAGCAGCTGGCCCAGCTTGACCCGGGCGATGCTGTACTGCTCCGAGCGCACCGCTTGAAGGATCTCTTTGCGGGCCTGCAACAGCCAAGCGTTGCTGGAGTAGATGAGCTCAGAATCAAAGTGGAGCACGGGATCGTTTCGTGTGGCACTGTCGAAGTCCATGGCGGCATTGGCATTGCCCACTTGGGCCATGGCGCCACAAAAGCGCTTGGGTGACACCCCAGGACCATAGAAAGCAGCAAAGATGTCATCAGCCAAAAGGGTCTTGTCCTAAGTGAAAGAGAGAGAGGTCACACACACACACACACATTCTCCCATGCCTTTTGGTCATAAAACAGCTTGGAAAGGTTACATTTCATTGATTGGTGCTTTGGCAGTGGTGCAAAACCTAATGTCTTTTCTGTGTTGTTTCCCCAATCAATAACATCTCCCTACAATTGGGCCTGTTTTCTACTGGCAGCTTCCAGGGGGAAGAGGAAGGATTTTGACCCAAACGCATCTCAATGGAAATTCCAGCCAACCTCGCACAGCAGAGTCCTTTCAGGAGGAAGAGAGGATCACTGCACAGTATCTTTTGATGGGCTGTGCTTCGAGGCCTCTGGACAAAAGCATCTCTTGGGAGTGTACCGTTTAAGGGATGGAAAAATGACAACATTGCAGCTAGGGACAGAAAACATTTGTGTGTCTTCTCCCCCAGTGTGGGATTCTGACAGTTCTAGTCCAAAAGCAAAAGTCCACATAACTCTTAGTTTTCCAAATTGTATTTTTTTGGTCCTAGCACCAGCTTCTGCTTCTTCTATACAAAGTAGGAGAATGTCATCTGTGTGAGAGAAAAATCACACAGAGGGAGTCACTCAGAATCTGAAAATGTTTCTTTCTGGTCTAACAAATTTCCCAGACAGTGCCACTGTGGTCTGGGTCCAATAGCTTTCAAAATTTAAAAACAACAATGACAACAAAGCTGTCTATGCTAGCCGGGCGATTCTGGGAATGCGAGTCCAAAAAGGAAAAATTTCCAAGCTCTCATATAATTTCCAAGCACCAAAGTGCTACATATGCTAATGTGTTCTTTATTTTATTTATTTATTTATTTTATATCCCACCTATCTGGTCAGTTAAGACCACTCTAGGCGGCTAACAGCATAAAATAGAACAGTGAATATATATAAAACAATTTTACATAAAAATAGACATGATAAAATAGACAAATAGAAGGGAGAAAGAGGGAATCAGGGATTGACTGGAGGGAAGGCCTGCCAAAACATCCATGTTTTAAGTTGATTTTTAAAGGTACCCAGCGAGGGGGCCCCGCGAATCTCAGGAGGTAGACTGTTCCAGAGGCGAGGAGCCACCACCGAGAAGACCCGATTTCTTGTCTTTTCCTTCCGGGCCTCCCTCGGCGTTAGTAGTTCTTAAAGGAACAGACATAATCCTTTCCTGTCCTTTGCCAACTGGTGCTCCCAGAAGCAATGGACTACTGGTCTCATCTATCCAGAGATGTTACCCACCTGGGGAGGGCACACACTCTCTATTACCAACTTGAAAAGAACCATGTTCTTATAAATCACAGCAGTTTTTTTTCAGATGGCCCAGACTCCATTTTCTCTCACCTTGAAGTCTTCCTCCTGGAGACGTTTTCCCTCGGTGGAGTGAGACATCTCTGCGAAAAGCCGCACTGTGATGTTGAGAATGGCCTCCTCGGTTATGTCTTGGTGGGTGATGGACCCCCAGGTGAACGTCATGGCACGAGTCCAGAAATTGGGGAAGAAGGCGTGGACTTCTTGTGGATGGAAGCACCACAGGGTCAGCATCCACAGGAGATGCCAGAACCAGGCCAAGGTATGGTCCATACCAGATACATTTATATCTGAGACAGAGACAGAAAAGAAGAAATTGCGTTGGAATCGGTAGCTGCTCATACTTTGGTGCTATCTTAGCAAAGGCAGAGGTGATGGTCTGGAGCAAGTCCCCTTGAGCCAGAAGCGACTTTAGGCTGATGTCCAGCTTCTGTCAAGGAGGCATGGTGGGGAATCAAACTCCCAACCTCTGGCTCTGCAGCCAGAGAACTAAACTGCTGAGCTATCCAACTCTTAGGCATCTGAGCACAGAAAGAACAGGAGAATCAGAGGGATGTGCCCAGGCTGACTGAATCCACGGCAATATCTAAATGGTCCAAGACATTTGCTGACTGAGGCAGAGGAACACACAGTGCCCCATTACTACCCAAATAAAAGTGTGTATTATCCAAAGCCAGACAAATTACTTCGGCACCTGAGGCAGAATATCCCACAGGGTCATATTGCGAAACAACTTAGAAAACATTTTCCAAAACATAATGATGTGCAGAAAGGAATTCTTTCGCATGCTCCATTATTCCTGGAATAATAATTTATTGTTCTGTTCACCTAGTACATGAACATCTGACTTTCTTCACTCACGCCGTTCAAGGAGTTCCCAGGCAATCCCAGACCTGCGGCAGCCAGAGGGAAGGCGCTGACTGAATCCATTGTTTGGTGGATCTTGTTTTTAAGAAAATCCCCATGACGTGTTTCAGATTTATAGAGCTAGATCACAGACACCAACGATGAGGCATACATAAGTCTGTATAATGTGATCTTGGGTTAGCAGCTGTTGCCTTAAAGCATACTAGTTCAAATTCAGTAGTGAGAAGCAACTAGATTTTTATGTATTTATTTATTGTAACTGGTATTAAATTTCTACCCCCATCCATCTGGTGGAAAGCTTACAACAAAATGTATACATAAAGTAAAACATCAAAGAAAAAGGGAAAAACCCACCCCTATAGGCCACCAACATGACAAACACACAAGCACAAATCCCAAGACAGCGATAACAATGACATCAAATTAAGCGATTTTAAAAAATCAGACAATCAAATAATTAAATAGGGAGAGGATTCTCAAAAGCCTGACTGAGGAGCAATGTTTTTATTTGTTGTCTGAATGCTAGAAGCGTGATGCGCCTCCGCTGGTAATGAGTTTCATAACGAGGCAATTCCCTCGGAGAGTTCCCAGTTGTAGACTTATGGGATATGCTGTCTTTCTCCCACAACTGAGATTCAAAGGGGCTTATAGAGCAGTCAAACACAAAAGAAAATTAAGATACAGTAGAACTACAAACATTAACACAGGATTAAATTCATTATAATACTAGAATTAAAATTAAACCCCTTGGGGAAAAAAATACTAACACTAGTTTACTTTAAAAAGAGAGCCAGCACAAGGAGTAAATTTTTACTGTCTTAAGGCACTTAAGTTCAGGGATATTGGGTCCGGGTTTTTGGTACAAAGTGCCAAGTCCCAAGTCTGAGTCCCTATTAAAAACAAGCTTTTTCCCTCACCAAAAAAAAATGGAACGGGTGGATGGGTTCTGTGTGTGAGGTGGATGGGAAGGTCTGAGGCTTGCAACCACCTTTATATTATAGATTTCTGTTAAAAGAGGAACCTTGAGATTTCCCCAAGAACCCATATCTGAATGTATCTAAATAGCCATCACGCCTCAGAGCCTGACACCACCAAGTATCACTTCACTCAGATTTTAAAGTGTCTGCCTTTTTAAAAAGTACGATGCATAAGCATGCCTGTGTGTTGAACGTGACAGAAATACATCTGCAAATACATTACGGCAGAAACCCCTCACAAGGATCCAGAAAGGTGTGAGTAGGAACACTCTGGGGATGACTACACTTGATCTTAGCCAAAAGGCCGAGAAGCGATGAGCTGATTCGCTTGTGATCACCAGAAAAAAAAAAAAGTGAACCAGCCATCCCCACAACAGACAAAATAGCAGGACAAATGCAAGTCTGATTGCATGCTGTCACTTCCTATTATACTTTGGGCTCTCATATTTAAATGATGCTGGATATTACTTCATTTCCTTTGAAATATGATGAGCCAAGAAAGATTGGTACTTGAGACAAAGCAACCAAGGTCACCCTCTGCCACATAGAGGCAAGTCCTGGTATATGCAGTGGCTCAAGAGGGCCATGTTATTTTGGCACGTGAGGATGGGAAATCCCAAAAATGCCTCTGTCTCTCCTTAGTAGTAAAATCCTATAACAGTAAATAAAATAACTCATAGCTGTCCTATTCAAGATGATCAAAAATCTGCTGCTTGAAGCAGCTGCTCTACACCTTTGGCATCTTTTTGATGATCTCTGGTTTTATAGGCTGATTTTTATGGTTTTGACACCATCTTCTATCTTAGTTGGTTGGGATGTGGTGGGACATGGTGGCGCTGCGGGTTAAACCGCTGAAGCCTCTGTGCTGCAAGTTCAGAAGGCCTGCAATCATAAGATCAAATCCACGCAACGGAGTGAGCCCCGGTCGCTTGTCCAGGTCCTGCCAACCTAGCGGTTTGAAAGCATGCAAAATGCAAAAATGCGAGTAGATAAATAGGTGCCACCATGGTGGGAAGGTAACAGCGTTCTGTGTCTAGTCACGCTGGCCACCTGACCACGGAAGATTGTCTTCATACGAAACACTAGCTCTATGGGTTGGAAACGGAGATGAGCACTGCCCCCTAGATTCGGACACAACTGGACAAATTGTCAAGGGGAACCTTTACCTTTATCTTAGTTCAGAATTTATTAGACAGTTAGGCTGGGATCTCTTAATTGATGTCCTTATTGAATTTTAGTTTATGCTGCTGACCTGACTGCAAGCCACTCAGAATAGTGGCCTCGCCACTAGGTAGGTAGGGTAAAAATTGAAGTAAGAAAGAAAGAAAGAAAGAAAGAAAGAAAGAAAGAAAGAAAGAAAGAAAGAAAGAAAGAAAGAAAGAAAGAAAGAAAGAAAGAAAGAAAGAAAGAAAGAAAGAAAGAAAGAAAGAAAGAGAGAGAGAGAGAGAGAGAGAGAGAGAGAGAGATGTCTGACCTGGAGATCCACTTGCTCCTCCTAATAAGAAGGGGAAAGAAAGCTGTCCTGATTTTACCACTGAGCCACAGGGATTGTTGTTGTTTAGTCATTAAGTCATGTCCGACTCTTCGTAACCCCATGGACCAGAGCATGCCAGGCCCTCCTATCTTCCACTGCCTCCTGGAGGTGGGTCAAAAGCCACAGGGAAAGATCTCTACATAATGGGTGACTTGACCCTCAAATGTGTTCTAGGTAGGTTCACCCATCTACCAGCCTGCTCCTTACTTAGCATCTGCTACCTTTACTTCCTCACTGAACATGAAAGATGTCAAACCTCCCACCGCAAGACTGCCACCTGAAACGGCAGACCAAGGCTGGGGTCCTAGAGGAAAAAAAGCTGAGCTGCCTCTTCACTCAGGGGTCTACCTGCCATTATTTAACAGGACAAACAAAGGGTATAATCCCACATCAACCTGTGCAGTGTTATCACCGGCAAACAGCAGGTGCTCTGCAAAAGGTCCTTCCATAAAAGCTCATTCTGGTTTATCCAATCAAGTAAATTTATTTCGCATCAGAAACAGTGTCATGATCGCTTTTCACATATAAGTTCATTGCACACCATTGCATGAGGAAAAAAACTGGGGAGCCCCCATTCCTCTCTTTTTGGGTGGTTTGCCATATTTCTCACAAACTCTGCATGCTGACAGTTGAGATCTGTCTTGTTTTCCAAGAACTTGGCTGCTCAGGCAGGCAGCTTGGGCTTCAAAGATAAGAGCTGCTCCTCTCCTGACTTCGCCCAAAACACACCACGATCAGCGCACGCTGTTGAAAGTAGAGGAATCCAGGCTTCTCCTTCCAGCCTTACTCACTACCTGTTAGAAGGTAGCTTAGCCGCCTAGAGTGGTCTTAACCGACCAGATAGGCGGGATATAAAATAAATAAATAAATAAATACCACAGAAGCCCCCTTGCAGTGCCCTGAGAACCACTGGCATTTGCTATTTCTCATTAGTCCCACTTAGCCAGCCTTGTTTGATGCGAACAAGGAACCTTTGGTCTCATTTAAAGCTCCTGGCCGGCTGTCCTGAACAGGAACCACTTAATGTGTCCTGCTAGACAATCTGCTTATTTGGTCAAAGACCCTCCTGCTGACTCTAATAAGAGCCTGCAAAAGGTATCTTCCTTGACAGCAATTCCCAGAATCCAGTTGCAGAGACGTGTGGGCTAGTCCAAACATTTTTACATTTCTAGACTTTGCTCTGAACTGACAGACAAGATAACATATGACTTAACTTGTTGCGTCCTGTATATCCCTATATCTTAAGCTGGGAATAACTTCAGGGATGTGTATCAGCCACAATTTCCAATAGCACTGCACAGATGTGTAGGGATGTACATCATCATGACATGAAGGCAATAGCCTTTTCCTGTTCTTTTATCCTTGCAGATATATTTACCCTATACAAGGACGTTCTATTCAGTTAAAGAGAAGAGCTACCATAAATGAAGCCAAACTTCTTTTAAAGTCATCTAAACCAGCAGCCCTCACCCAATCTGAGTAATTAGGAAATACACTCTCTTCTGTTTCTGTCCTGAATCTACTGTCAGTTAATTTCACACAGAATTCCACCATTCTAGCACCACTATCTATGAGAAAAAGCAAAACCTGCACCCATGAAATTGGTACATTCATAAACACTCATATTTTCTCTAAGGGAAAGAGGTGCTTCAAGATTGTAGAGATTCTGAGTATGGAACTTAAAAAAACCCCACAATCCTATTATATCATAACCTGGGAATAGCTTCAAGCAGACATTAACGCCCAACTAAAGAAGAGGTCTGCAGGTCTGCAGCCTAGCTGAAGTTCTATTTGCTTTTGTAAAGGCAAAACAAAATGTTATTTAATATAATCCTACTTAGTGGGTTGCTATAACCTTCTCATTAACACTTTCTATTACCACTGTTTCTGTCTCTTCCCACTTTATGGTCTATCATATGCAATCTCATGAAGAGTCGACCATGACTATTTATTTATTTATTCAATTTATATGCCGCCCACACTACCCAGAGGTCTCTGGGCGGCTTACAATAATTAACACCACGCAATTTGCTCATATGGGTTTTTTTGTATGTGTATGGCACTGTTTGTTATGACCTGTAGTCATGACAATAAGCTACTTATTGTAAATTCAAAGAGCATGATCTTGTGTGCGCGTGAGAGAGAGAGTAACATATATGATCCAAAGTTACAGCAAATTACTTTTGTGGTCAAACTACATGAGGTCCCAAGTAATGCATGTCAATTCTAGGCACAAGGAGAGCTTTAACCTTTCCCTTCGGCTGCATACATGGCAGTCGCAACCCAGTCCCTGTGCTGGAATTTACATTTAAAAGAGACATTTACACAACTGCTAACTGCGTTGCATCTAATGTGGAGAAAACTCTATACCACACTGCTGCACAAGCTGCACCCATCATTCCCTGCTTTTGATACACAGCACAGCAACAACAACACACACACTCTGTTTAGAGTTACACATTTACACCCAGTCATTGCCCCCAACTGGGAAGTGGTCCGGTTGAGGAAAGGGTTTCATTTTTTTTTTTACTGCAATTACCCAAAACTGACCCCAGCCTCTGAAATGAAAAGTTCAGCCAAGACCTGTGTGAAATGTACTTACCCCTAACAATAAACAGATTAACGTTGGTTAATCTTGAGGCAGGTGAGAATCGTCACATCAGGTGCCAAGGCAAGCTGGGGTGGGGGGCTTAATCAAACCATGTTAATTAGGAGGGAGGGGGAGAGGAGGCACGAGATGACCAGTCAGTGCGATGGCACTTTAGCTGGATACCTGGGGAAGGTCTGAATCAGGCCCAATGGACTGCACCTGTTCCCAGCTGTAAACCCATTCAGTGGGTAGGACTAGGTTTTTGAGATAAGAGGAGGAGGAGGATGAATAACAACAGGCGGAGAGAGGGGCAGAGAGAAACATATGTGATAAAGATGTCTTTCTACTGCCATTTAAGCCGCCCAGAGACCTTTGGGTGGTGTGGGCGGCATATAAGTAAAATATGTAAATACATTTAGGGCTGAAAGGTGCGGGGCTCAGGTATTAAAAGGCTAAAAAAAAGGCGTTGGAAAGAGTAAGTATTGTAAGGGGCTAAGCCCACCAAGGTGCAGCCCCCCCCATGTCTCCCCGACCTGCACCCTGAAGGGAATCCTCCCAGCCACCACACCCCAAAGAAAACCCTCATTCTCACAAACACACACACACCCGAGACCCAGCAACCCCGTCCTCCGGACTTACCCAGGCAGGCTTCAGGCGTCTGTCTCCTTGAGCGTCCAGGGGTGTGCGTGTGTGTGTGTGCGCGCGCGCTACCGTGTCCTCGGCTATGAACGTGGGAACGGGTGGGAGGGAGGGCGTGTGGCTGCCAGCTCCCGGTGCCCACGCAGCGCCCAGCTCGCCAGCGCCTATTAATAGCAGGTGGCACAAAAGGTTGGGATCGGGGCGGAGAGGAGGGGAGGGCTATCCTCCGTGCCATCCAGTGGTGCCGCCGCTGCAGTCACGGGCTATAATTACAGCACACGTGAGCGATAGGACGCCGCCGCCGCCGCCGCCGCCGCCGCCGCCGCCGGAGGGGTGCTGAGCGAACGGCGAACGAGCAAAGAAAAGGGGGGGGGGAATTGAGGCGGGCAGAGATAACACCCGGTGAAACCCGGAGTGGCTCCACCCCAAAAAGGACTCAGGCGTCCTGGCTGGGCTCCTGAACCCCGACGCCCCCTTTCCCGCGCCCGAAAAGCTAGGAGCCCCCCCATTTGCCCTTGGAAACTGCCCGCCTGGCCCAGAAACGAAGAGGGGCTGCCTTGTGCCCGCGCAAAGGGGACCAGGGCCAGCCTCTCCGCTGGAGCACCTGCTTATTGGTCAGCTTTTAAGGGGCTCGGGGGGTCCTTTTGTTGTTTTCCCGCTTTTTGCAGCCCGCTGGGGATAAACCTCAGTCATGGCTTGATTTTTTGCGGTGTTCGAGGCACAAGAGCAAGGGAAAGCAGAAGGATTGTTTTCAAGGCAAATTTATTCCTAGCCAAACTCATCATTCCTAGTTTTAATCTCCCACCTGCCACTTCACCTCTTGAGCTGCCACAGTTAAGGTAACCCCTTTCCCAGGGTTTTCTAGCTGTAATGTTGTCACAAGTGGTTTTATTAGTCCCTCCTTCTGGTGGCACTCTGGGGCCACCTCTGGAGTTTGCCCTTAGGTGGAAGGATACATAATCCCATCAGCCACCAGGTGATGTGAGCTGGCTGCCTTCTGTGGAGCGGCACTGGAGATTTGAGCTGGCACAACACACTGAGATATTTTGTTCACTATATGTAACCACTGACAACTTGCATTATTAAGGTCATGGTCCTTATTCATCCTTCATGTCTGCATCCCTCTTCGCACTGACAACCATGTGCATAAACCTATGGGACTGATACTGCACTCCCATGTGTCTGAAGAAATGCATGGTAATCTGAAGTCCGTGTACATTCATGTTGAAATACATCTTAGTATACTTTTGGTTTGGTTTCTGGATTTGTTATATTCCTGTAAAAGTTGATATAATCGCAGACAAGGGCATAGCTGTTTGGAGTGTGCGCACTTATCTTCGAACCATACTTCTACACTCCTCACACACACACTAATTCAAGTTTTTCCCCAATCCATTGCCTTGGCCAGAACCCAGATGGTATCCAGAATCCTGAACCTTCTGTCCTGAGATACCGAAGCCCTGGGTCTTCCTTGCCACTTTCTGCAATGTTTTCTCCCTGAAAGGTGGGTTCTAGTCCTCTGTGTTCAGGGAGACTGCACAAGTTGGGCTCAGGTATCCACTTATATTTTCGAGCTCCTGTAGCAAAGTCCTGGAGGTACAACAGAGGAGTTCGGCAGGCAGGACCTGCCCTACCCTTAGGCATAGGGAGGTACCAACCTCAACAGGATGGCACCAGGCAGCATGGGTGGCTGCCATAGTAGTTTCCCCTCCCCACCCCCAGTTGATTCCACGTGTTGAAGGGCCAAGCTGTGTCGTTCCCAGACAACCTGTTCCTCTTGGATTCATGCACCGGTTGATATGTGTGCATCAAAGAGGGAAGACTGCAGGGCTGATGCAAAACATTTTGCTGACATAGCAGCCCATTGCATCCCCTTTTTTCCCATTCAAATCAAAGTGCGCAGTACTCAATGCCAGACCTGTTCCCCCGGGCCCTGAGGCAGAAAAATCACACAAGCAGTTTTCCCTGGCAGCAAGTACAACAACGAGAAAGTAAACAACCATCTCCTTTCCTTTCTCTTAGGTTCAGCTGCCTCGCTTAGCCTGATGATAGTGACAGACCTGGAAGGGAGCCACCTTCCTTTTCACCAGGATGAACCAACAGATCCCCCTGGCCTGAAGGAAGTCAATTGGGAGCAAGGCTTGGAAAGGTAGAGAACAGATGCACTCACCTACCAATCGGTTAAACATCTTGATGAACATTTTAAAATGCATTAATCATTAATAAAGAAGGTACCCCAGAAACGTAGGTGGGCAGACAGAGATAAATCAAACAGCATATATTGAAACAGAAAACTGATTCATTGGATTCTTAAGTCAAATGGGAGTTTAATTAAGGGTACCACTAGGGTGAGCAAGGTGTGGCCCTAGAAATGTTGCTAAGTCACAACACTTAGTATTCCTCCCCCTTGACGATGCTGCCTAAGGCTGATGAGTTTTGTAATTTATTTATTTATTTATTTTATTTATTTATTTATTTATTTATTTATTTATTTATTTATTTATTTATTTATTTATTTATTTATTTATTTATTTATTTATTTATTTATTTATTTATTTTATTTTATTTTATTTTATTTTATTTTATTTTATTTTATTTATATGCCGCCCACTCTACCCAAAGGTCTCTGGGCGGCTTACAACAATTTAAAATTCAACACAATAAAATATAAATTGATTAAAATACGATTAAAATACAAATTAAAATTTAAATTGCCATCATCAAGACCCACAGTTAATGTTATTTCAATTAAAAGCCTTCTGGAACAGGAAGGTTTTGACCTGGCGCCGAAATATCATCAGTGTCGGCGCCAGGCGAATTTCAGTTGGGAGGGCGTTCCATAGTCTGGAACACTGTCTGGAGGGCAACACCTTGTCTACTGTATTCCTGGAATACAGAAGCAGCTCCATAGCTCTTATTGGTTCTTTCCCCCAGTTTTTAAATAGATATTTAATAGCACCTGAGACACAAATGAGGAGAAAAGCTTTACTTGTTTAATATCTTCTCAGGTGGTTGCTGTGAAAGACACGGGGCCAGATCGGATAAAGTGGATGTGCTGAGCAACGTTGTGGTCGCCATATTAGCCTGTTTCAGCAGTAGCCAAAACCGAAGTGTGGTGATACTTTAAAGCCGAACAATGTTTATTTATTAAACATTAAACATTACCCTGGAGTGCCAGAAATATGAACAAGTGGGTCCTAGATCCAATCAAGATCTGAACCATCTCTGTGGGTAAAAATGTTGAACCCGAGTGTGTCCTACTTTGGGCACATCATGAGAAGTCAGGATTATCTGGAAAAGACAATAATGCTGGGAAAAATGGAAGGCAGCAGGAAAAGGGAAAGACCAAATATGAGATGGACTGACACACTAAAGGAAGCCACAGGATTGAGTTTGCAAGAGCTGAGCAGAGCTGTTGAGGACAGGGCCTCTTGGAGATGGCTCCTTCCTAGGAACACCAGAAGTCAGAAGTGACTCGACAGCACATTTAAGAGCAAAAATGTTTATTTCAGAACGGTGTGGTATATCTGAAGTAGTCTATAATCCAGGAAGGTTTACACTGAAATAACCTTTTTAATCTTAAAGGCACCATAGTTTTTGTTGTGTTGTTTTCTTAAGCCTTACACCAGGGCTACTAGGCCTCACTAAAAAAAAGTAGAAGGCCTTAAGTGCAGATGGTCAGGGCTGGCCTAAGGCATTTTTCTGCCTGAGGCATGGGAACACGTCGCTGTCAAGCTCCCAACGAAAGGTATAGGGTACCCGACACCAGCCAAATTACTTTTGTATGAGGAAGACAATCCCATGAATTCTTCCCTACCTCACTGGCAGTAAATATACAGCCGCATCAAACAACTTCAATTATGCTGCCCTTTCTTGGCATCCAAAATTTGCTGCCTGAAGCAATTCCCTCACTCTGCCCAATGATAGGACTGGCTCTCTTCAGGGCTTATACGTAGTATGCCTTCTGCACCCATCTGCAGTGCACCTCACCCACAAGAGATAAATTTTAGCCCATCAGGAAAAGGTTCTTCCATATTAAGCTAAGTGCCTTCTTGGCTCAGAACAGAGAACTGAGTCACGCCAGGAGATTGCTGAGTACGTACAAGGAGTACCCTACTGAATTACCAAGGCAGAGGAGGTGGGGCACAGAAAAAAGGAACAGGCTGGAAGCTAGGATATCTTGGGGGGGGGGGGGTTGGGGAAGGGTTGTGGCAGGCAAAGAGACTCGAAAGCAGAATTTCTCAACTACATATAAAATTTAGCGGCACATTGGAAGAAACACCGGGGTGCAGAGAATGCCAGGTTAGCCAAGCAGTTCCTGTGCTGCGCTGTTGAAAGCACCTAGCTCTGCAGGACATGTTTATAGCTGTGCCGTGAAAAGCTTCACTGGCTATAAAATTTCTGTGTCGCCAATGACTGGCAAAGGGCAAAAACTACTGAGAAAAGCTGGAGAACGACAACAGATTAATAATGTTTGTGTGTGTGGAATCTAGGAGCTGTATTTCAACACACCCGCCTCGTCCAAAGTCAGGGTACTAAAAAAGGTTAGTTGGCATAGCATAGGCATCCTTCAGTCTCGAGAGACTATGGCGACATGCTCCGAATCGAGGAGTGTCCTCTCCAGAGCATGAAGCCTGGGTAAAGTAGTATGGAGGATAGGCTGTTACCCAAGCAGCAAATCCCTCCTCTCCACGTTGATGAAATGGTCCAATGGAAAGGCAAGAGCCAATACAACCGGTTCCAGCAACGTCGCAGGAGTTGGCAGAATGACGCAAACTGCTTTCGGGACTCCAGCTCCGGATTTTGCCTCTAGGTTAATTCCTGAAGCCTTTTCCATGAGTGGATATAGCCACAAGGCAGTGGAGGTTTGAAATCGGAGTTTTCCTTCTCCTAGATGGGCTGCCTTCCATGGCTAACAAGCCCCACCTACCTGGCCTGCTCTCTAATAGTGCAGAAGTAGGATCCGACCCTTAAAACTTTCCTGCCTCCCAGGTGTATGCAATGCTAATTGGCTTTCCTATGTACCATATTAGGGCCACAGATGGAATCAGAGAATTTGGCATAGTGTGGAGGCAAATACAGAGCAAAGAGGTGGGTCTATATGTGTGGGAGATAATACGCCAAGACAGTGGGGGACTAGGAAGTTCCTGATTGGAGACACGAGTTCATGCGAGGCATAGCTTTTTGAGCTCAAACTTGAGGATTGGGCACACTTTCTACATGCCTATAACATGACTTCAATAGGAATAGTAACAGAAAGGATTGAGTGAGAGAGAGAGAGAGAAAAGAAAGCTTATTTTTGAGAAGGCAGTAAGTTCCACATTGATACCATAATGGTACCACATCCTGTCATGCAACATCACCTTAAAAACCTTCATTGGAGGTTTTTAAATGGTGATTGAATGGCATTTATTAAGGATGCTTAAGCCGCGACTTTCCTACTTTGGCAGAAGCTGAACGTGATGATCCTTAGTGTCCCTTCCACCTTTACAGCTCAATGATTCTAGAACTAGTTTGACGGGCCACTGTTACATGAGTTTGTTTGCCCAAAGATCTGAGGAAAGTTAAGAATATCAGGTTTAAATTTGTTGTGTGTCAACAAGTACAGTGGACCCTCGACTTACAGACGGCTCGACTTACAGACTTTTCGAGTTACAGACTTCTCTGGCTGCAAAATTTAGATTCGACTTGCAGCCAGAGAATCGACTTACAGACCAGAAAAAAACCAAAATGGAATAAAAATAGAATAAAAACCACTGGTTATGGGATTAATTGGTTTTCAGTGCATTGTAGGTCAATGGAGATTCGACTTACAGACTTTTCGACTTGCAGCCACCATTCCAATACGGATTAATTCCTTAAGTAGAGGGTCCACTTATAGTTCAGTAGCCACAAGTACTCCGTATATCTAAATCAGGTTGTTGTGTACTTTTATGCTGCTAGTTGGGAACCAAGTTGACGGGAAAAGCACAAAAGTTCTTGCTGGAGTTTTTACAACCTTCCATGCTGCCTGTAGTAGGTGTGGCCGGGAGGGCCCTTCCTGGGCTGTCAATCTATGTTCTATTCCTCATAGGTGGTGTATCAATCAGTGTGCACTTCTTGGGTCACTAGGGACATGGTCTTCTACTAGAAGGTCAATGCACAGATCTTTTTGCCCTCCAGTAGACTATTGAGGAGCGGTTGTATTTTGTCCCAAAGAAACCTGTGATATGCACGCATTGCTGCTTGATAATTCGCCAGTGCAGCAGTGCCGTAAATCCTCCTTCCACTGATATCTATCATGTTGTTTGGGGCTGTATTATGGCAACCTTTGAATTTTTTGAGAGAATCCTTGACTTTGATGGAGTTTGGCTGTTCTATCTTAGCAGGAAGGTCGGTCTCTTCTTCATCGTTTGTTTTATAAAAGTTCTCTACCCACCTAGACATTGGCGGCATGGTGGAAGGCTGCTTCATGAGATCTAAAAGTGAAGGGAACATACTGATATAGACCAGAGCCATTCTTATTGATTTGGTCATAGACTGGATCTGACCTTGGTGGAGGAGGCTGTTGAACTTCTATTTGCAGAGACTTGGCCATTCTAAGAATGAAGTTGGAGTAGGACCTAAAATCCTCCAATGGGGAGGAGAGATTCATGTCCCCCACATCCAGTTCACGAATGGTGGCTAGGATGGAAAGGGACTAATCCAAGAAAGTTATCAGAATCTTGAAAGCGGGAATTGTCACTGATTGCCTGTTGTTCTTTCTCCAAGTCTAGTTGTCTTGGTGTGTTTTGCCTTAGGCTGAGATGCGCTGGAATTGAGAAGTCTAGAGATAGCTATATCTTTTTTAGATTTTGGTTTTAGGTGGGACCATCTTGGAACTGATGGCGCACGGTTGATGCTTGCCCTGATAATTGGGTCGGAGAGTGTGTTGTTCTTGTTAGAAACCAAGGACTGGTCTTGGGACCTCCCACTGCAGGCGGGCTTTGAAGCGATGGATCACAAGACGGCCTGTCATTCTGAAAATTGTGTCTTCCTTGGCCTCAGTGTTGGGAACTTGGTGGCTGAGGAGTTTGAAGTGGATCCCTTCTGCTGAGTGGCTGGTATTGGGGGTTTCATTGCAAAAGACTCTCTTGGCCTAGTTTCCTGTGTGAAGGATCTAGTATGTCAATGCTGGGTGGACAAAACTGGGGGCTTTGAAACTGTTTACAGTTGTGAGTGATCGGTCTGACGATGTTGCCACAGATGTTGCTTCAGTTCCGTAGACTTTTGCGGTCAAAACTGAATTAGTGGTTGTCCGGGTGGGCTGACCAATGTGGCCCCTTTTCTTCAGGCTGTTTGAAAGCCAAAGCTCTGAAAGGGTACTTTGTGGCAACCTCAATGATGAGGTTTCATGTCCATAAGGTGGTTGAGTGCAAGGCAATGGGCCAACAGATTTGATTCCCTGTATTGCCTGATAATCATAGAACGAAAGTGGATAAAGGCAGTAAGCGTGGCCTCAAAATAGTATTGAGCAGGGTGCATTGTCTCTTGGAGGTGATGTGATTGTGAATGCCTCTTCCTACGAGGGGACCTCCTGTCTTTCAAGGTTGAAGCAGTCAGAGGATGAGGAAAGAGATCACTCTCAGAATGCAAACAACTCTTCAGTTTGAACACCCCTTGGGCTCTATCAGAGTAAAGAGAGCTCGCTCAGAGTTTCTTGGGCAAGCTGCCTCCACTCTGAGGAGTGGCTAAAGGCGGATGAAATGGTACGTCTTTTTTCCTGGGTGCAGGACCTAAGCATACCCAAGTCCCCTGGACCATCAGAGTCCTTGCCATGAAGTGAGCATTGGCCAAGATAAAGTTGTGATGTGGACATCTTGGAGGCTGGAGTGTGATGCCCTCTTGCCTTCTTAGATTCAGTTTTAGTCTTTGGGGAGTTGACTCTCTAGAGTCATTAGGCTTCTCCTAACGTGTGGTTCACACAGATCACAAAGAAGACACATTATGAGAATTGACACCCATTAGCGCAACATGAACAAGCTGAAGAGATTGCAGAATTCAGCTCCTAATTTTTTTAAAAACGGAATGTCTACATGTATTTTCAGATAACATAATTACAGCCGTGGGGTAAATACAGTTCTGCTAACTCCCAGCTGCTCTTTTAAGTCTTGGGTCCTAGGTGCTTCACTTGATTCCGCATTATTTGATGGTTACAATTTTGATGACTCACACAGGGATGTGTGGGCAGATGGAAAATCATTGCATTTCGAGGCACTCCAAAATGTCTTGCTGAGATGGCTCCATTCAGACATACAAGTTTTCCCTTGATGCTGCAGTCCACGAACAATGAACCTACTTCTCCACCCCTGGTCTGAACAGCCTGTGCAGATTCTGCACCAACACCTCCTCTTTTCTTTTACACACACCAATGAAGATTTCACTTTTTAACTCAGCAAAATATTTTAATATAGTATCTTGAAGAAAAGAGAATAAACCAAGAAGCGACAACGAGGGGAAAAAACAGGTTTTGTTTGTTTGACTGAAAAAGATTTGCATTTAAAAAGTTTCCCAATCCTGCATCCCAACCTTCTGGGTAAATAGAATCTAACAGTCCTGTGAGTTCCCTTCCTTCTGTTTCAAATCATTTTCTTGAAATTTTCAATGGCTTCCTCCGACTTCTGCAATTCAGTCTCACTCTGTTTCAGCTGAGAAAAGAAGAGCAAAATGTATTTATTGATGGGACATCTATATTCTCTCCCATCCTCGTCTGAAATGCCCCTTCTTGTATTCCCCCATGAGAAACACATCAGTGGTTCACAACCTTGGCTAACCCAGATGTTCTTGGACTGCAAATCTCAGAAACCTGGGCCAGTAGTTAGTGGGGAAGGCTTCTGGGAATTGCAGTCTAAGAACATCTGGGTTACCCAAGGTTGGGAAACACTGCAGTAGAGCGAAGCATCAGTGACTATGATTTTTTTGAGATTTTGTAACTGAACAGTCAGATTTCTCACAGAAAGAACAATTGCAAAGGGTGCTTTACCCCTTACATACACCCTGTTCCAGTGATGTTAACTTGTAGACTTGCTAGTTCTTATCTACTATTGTACAATGCATCGTTTATGAATCTGCCTTAGTGTGTAACAGTGTTAGCTGCTTATTCCTGCTGCCTCAAATTTCTGCTGACAAAACTGATACAGTTATCAGTATTGTTTTTCTTATGTTCTGTTGTTTCAACAGAAGTCACTTCTGGCAACAGCACCCCTAAAAGGCTTTCAAGATATATAAGAGGCTCAAGGAGAGATTCACCATTGTTCCTCCCTCCTCAGTGACTTTCAATCTAGCTTTCCTGAGCTGTACTCTGACATTCCTTCCACTACAACACACTGGCTCTCGTCATCTAGCTCTAAGTTCATAATACAGTAGGTATTGTGGGATCGGCTCCCTTGCTGAAAAATTCAGAAGTAGCAAATGCTATGCTTTGGATTGTCAATGGCTCCCTCTAGTGGCTAGTTCTGATAAATACACCATGAAAATATGAATAAATACATATTTCTGTAGGCTTTTTATTTAACATTTTCAGGCAGCGGATAAATCCATGGATGATGATCCAGCAGATAGGATGATCCTACTGTATTACTTGAGTGCTTAAAAAAAGCTTCTGCAAGAGTTTAAGCACTCTCTTGCTACTGCACGTTTCCACTCAAGCATGTTTCTTGTTCTATGGTCACGTGTCAACTTTTCTTCCCATTTTTCCAACAGCACCTTTCCGTCTGTACCCTTTCCCTCCTCCCCCCCGAACTGTGCATTTTGAGCCCAACGGCATGCTAAAATAATATCTGACTGCTTCATGATACACTAGGCCTCAGAGTTTCAGCCACAACGCCCATTACCTTGGTTGCATCTGCCTCCTGGACTTTGGCTGGCACCTTAGCAGCATAGTCTGGACTGTCTAGGCGCTCCCGCAACCGTGCAATTTGCTTCTGTAGCTCAGCTTTTTTGCCTGCCAGTTTGGAGATCTCCTTTTCAGCATCGATCAAGCCCTGGTACAAGGGATGGAAAGGCACAGAACGGCACGATGGTTACATCAACTTGCACAGGGCGGGCCTAATTGGTATGGCTTATTCTTCTTGAAGGTTAGAGGTTTGGATGGAGTTGAACTATGGAGAAAGGCTGCTAGCAATATCCGCTGTAAAACAGTGGTTCCCAACCTTGGGTCCCCGGATGTTTTTTGGACTACAACTCCCAGAAATCCTGGCCAGCACAGCTAGCAGTGAAGGTATCTGGGAATTGCAGTCCAATAACACCTGGGTTACTCCAAGGTTAGGAACGACTGCTGTAGGAGGGTAGAGGCCTGGGCTGTGATAGAAGCCAGAAGCCTAGATTCAAAGCCATCTAAGAATTAATTCTTTACTATCACCACCCCCTTTTCCAAGCTCTTTTTCATGAACTTGAGAGCTCAAACTATAGGCCCCTTAACATGACTAAGTCCCTTTCAGGTGCCCCCTTTCCACCCAGCTGTATAACATTGTACACTGTAGATACAGTGTACAATGCTTAACGATTGCCTCATTAAACAACGAAACTGCTATACGATGACTGTTTTGCGATCGTTTTTGCGATCGCAAAATGATGTTTTAATAGGCAAAATTCGCTTCCTGACAATCGGTTCCTTACTTCGGGAACTGATTTTTTGCTAGACGATGTTTTTAAAACAGCTGATCGGCGGCTTCAAAATGGCCACCTGCTATGTAAAATGGCTCCCCGCTGTGTTTTTGGATGGATTCCTCGCTTTATAGGCACTAAAAATGGCCACCCCTATGGAGGATCTTCACTGGACTGTGAGTTTTCAGCCCATTGGAACGCATTGAATGGGTTTTCAACGCGTTTCAATGGGATTTTTTATTTTGCTTAACGAGGATTTCGCTCTACAGCGATTTTGCTGGAACAGATTATCCTCGTTAAGCGAGGCACCACCGTATGTTGCCTATGCAAAACCTGAGAACATCACAGTAGAGGATAAGCAGCATGACTGTCTTCCAAAAGTTAGGAAGAAAAATGTTCCATTCTAAAGATTTATTTCGGTTCCCTAGTTCTGGCTTCCCCGGTTCTTTCGACTGAATGCATGCACTCCCTTACCTTGAGCAAAAGGTGGATGGTACATTTGTCAGAGGCGATGGCTACGGCGCAACCTGAAGGGACATCCTGCCCAGTCCCCAGAACCAGCACTTGTTTGGAGGAAGAGAGGGTGCGGATGTACTCAGAGCAGGGAGTCACAGCCTTTACTGTCTCAGAATCCAGACACTGCAAATAACCTGGAAAGCCCGGAAAGAGGCGATCGGAGTCACAGAGACGCTGAGCGGATTGCACCCTCTATTTAATAGCTAGTCCTCTCCACCCTTTTGCTTCCTCCTTAGAGATCTATGGAAATCACTATCCACGGATTGGCAAAGTCAATATTCCTAGAGTCCCTAGCTAGTGGCAAAAACAGTGAGTTTTTCCAAATTGTGGAGTCACTGCATCTCATTGCAAAATTGGTAAATCATGCCTGACAACTCAGGCCATCTTTCCCTCTGAAGGGTTGCCAAAGCTTTCCCCAGTTTCAAAAACAGTGCAGCATACCCTGGTTGGCCAGCACACTGTATTCCCAAGCTTGTAACTATACTCATTTGCTGTTTCTTTTGTTTCTCAGGGAGGAATATCCTGTGCACAAAACTGTGTGAATCCCACAGTTCCATATAAACCTCCAAATCAAAATTAAATGCAAAATTCAGTATCCCAAACCACCTTTTAAAAAAAAGGTTTCTAGCCCTTAAGATGCTGGTCTTGGCCCTGAAAGCATGTGAGCAACGTCTGATGTTGTCATTCTGTGCTGCCAAGTCACATCCCACTTAGGGGAATCCAAAACAGGGTTTTTAATGTACGTAAGATATTTAAGGTGTGGTTTTAGCATTGTCATCCAGGATGTTTCCAGGGCCAAGTGAGACTTCTAACCCACATTTCTGACGTCTTAGTCTGTCACAACCTACATCTAACCGGTTCCCAATTCCTAGGTGAAACCTCTGAATTTAGATGGGTGACTGAACACAAATATCCAAGGTAGTTCTGAAGAGCTCTGTGTAGCTCTGTGACTGGCTGAAGCCTAATAAATCTGGCAACAGAAAAGGCAAATATATGCATCTTTGTGAACTTCATTCGGTTCAAGGAATTCAACTTTGTTATCTTGGCAAAGAATGCTGATTCTCACCACATCCCCCCAACATAACCTCCCTCTCTATTTTATGTGAGATGGATTTTCATGATCATTTGCTACATATAATAAAAATTTAGAGATGTGTATGTTTCAAGAGAGTGATATAAATGTTCTCAATAGGTGTCTAAAATATGATTTAAGAACTCGAAACAAACATGAGTTGTGGAGAAATGTTTTATGAATCAAAATTTATTGTATGTTTTTAAAACATACCCATATTTTTCCGTGTATAAGACGCCCCCATGTATAAGATGCCCACCACTTTCCTAACCCAAAATTAAGAAATCTAAGTGGGGTTTAGCAAGTGTAGAGAGAAAGGGATCCAAGCGCTGCAGGATCGCTTTGATCCTTGCTTTCTCCCTTCATGCTAAGCCCCGTGGGAAAGGGATCAAAGCAATCCCACAACTGCACAATCATTTTGATCCCTTTCCCCCTTATACAGCCACCGGATTGCTTTGATTCTTTCCCCCCTCCTTTTGTTAAGCCCCATGGGACTTAGCAAGCAGAGGGGAAAGCAGAGATCAAGGTGATCCTGCAGTGCTTTGATTGCTGCTTTCCTTTTGCTAAGGATTAGCAAGTGGAGGGGAAAGCAGGGATCAAAGCCCTGCAGGAACAATTTGATCCCTGCTTTTCCCACCACATGTTTTTGTACTCTCCTCAGCTTACTTCTGTGTATAAGACAACCCTCAATTTTTAGTCTAAAATTTTAGACAAAAGCATAGTATTATACACGGAAAAATACAGTAGTTTTATTCTGTAAACCATCTAAAGCAGTCTCCAACCTTTTCCGAACCGCGGATCAATTTAGCGTGTGTGTGTGGGGGGGTGGCATCCATGGGTGATGGGTGGGGCACCCGTGCGTGCATCTGTGCATGCATGAGCAAGGCGTGTGTGCGTCCGTGTGTGTATGTGAGGGTGGGTGGGAGATCTGTCTCTGCGGCCCAGTCCTGTCAAGGCCTGGTACCAGACTGCAGACTGGGTGTAAAGGACCTCCTATTACAGGGGCATCTATAAACAGCATTTAGGAAATATGAAAATATTTTTCCTGAACCAAACTTTTAGTAAGACCTAATCTTAACTATGAATTAAGACTGACAACAAATCTTAAAGGAAACCACAGCCTTGTGTTTCCAAGACCTGAACCAGTCTATTAATGATAGGACCTTTCACTAATTCATAGGGCTATCATAAGTCAGAAGCAACTTGATAGCATGCAACAACAACTACAAGCTGGCAATACAAGCTGGCAAAGTAAACCATCCAACCAAAAGCTCTAATTGCAGCTATTAACATACCCCCCCAAAGAATTCTGGGATTGGCAGTTCCACGGCCCGGAAAGATAAAATCGCATTCCACCATGGACTCCGGTAAGACCAGCCGTCGCCTGCCTCCCCTTCCCCTTCCTTGAATGACAAATTCTTGGGGCACATTGTGTGTGTGTGGGGGGGCATTGTGACCAAACACAAATGTGTTTTATTAAAGCTCAGGAACCTAGCGCTTTAAAGAAGCCCAATCCCCACTGAAGTGAGCGAAGTGAGGGTTATTGTGATCTTTGTTTAACATGTTTAGTTTGACAAGTTAATAATTAAAAGTATTACTCTTGCGACTGAAACCTCACAGACCTTTTTTGAGTATCCTTGATAATGCATGAAAAAAGTGTAGCGTTTCAGATTCTCTTTTCCTCTCCCCCACCCCACCAAACCAATCCCAAATGTAACATCCCAACATCGGCTAGATAAAGTGTGGAGTGCAGAGTGCGGGTGGCATACAAGTCGAATAAATAAAATAAATAAAGCAGCCCAGTGCTGAGCGGGGAACCAGGACGACCAGTTCCAAACTCCTCATCAGCCATGACCCGAGGCAGTCCTGCTCTGCCTTGCTCTGAACCAGAGAGCACAGTCTGCTAACGAGACCCAACCCTCATGTTAACTGATTCTGTGGGGATTCGGCAACCTTTCCGCCTCAAAAGGTTAGCTTCCTTGGTTTCTAATAGCTGCCTGGGTGAACACTGTTCCTTTCCCTCCACAACCAGCCTCTTCTCAATATTTCGACGATTAAGAACCTGCCATTCTCCTCACGCCTGGTACTCACAGTCAGCTTTGGTCTTGGTGAGGTTGTAGTCTGCCCGGAGTGAACGCACCGCCTTAATAATGCTCAGCACAAAGTCAATGGTGCGGTCCAGGGTCTCGTCCCGCCAGCAGTACTGAGGTCAAACAGAAAAAAAAGATGTATAAACTGGTTGGGCTTCACGAGTTCAAACTAATTAGAAGGACACCCTGGGCTGAATTCTCATGTCCAGACTTTTAACAGCAAATGAGTGAGCAGCCAGAATTTTCTGCACTGAGGGGGGCAGGCACAGAACTTAACCTATTACACTCTCTGAAGAAATAATTTGAATAAAATACAGTACACATTGCAAAACACGCTGTAAATGTTCGTCCCTTTTCTTGACTGTATTTTCATTTCAAAATCTGTTTCATGTCCATTTGCCACCACCACCCCTCAGCTCATGGACCACGAAGACTCCACCCACACCATGCCTCTTTTTGCCTGCAAGCTTGAAGAATGTGCTCCCCGTTACCTCCTCTGTGGCAGGATAAGGGGTAACACAGATGCTGGGAGGGTCAGAGGAGGGGCACCGTCGGGGCAGCCGTTGGAACAGCTCCTCCGTGACAAAGGGCATAAAAGGGCTGAGAAGGCGAAGCCCAACATCCAAGCAGGTGTAGAGAACATTCCGGGCGGTCTGGATGGCCGTCTCATCTGGACCAGCAAAGACGGGTTTCAGGCACTCCTAGGTGGCAAATTTAAACGTGTGTAAGCACACCAGGTCCTATTGTAACACAGTGTTGTATATGACTAGCCTACAAATGGTACCCACCTTGCAATATACAAGTGGTGCCTTGCTTGACGAGGATAATCCGTTCCAGCGATATCGCTGTAGAGTAAAATCCTCATCAAGCGAAATAAAAAAGCTCATTGAAACGCATTGAAAACCGTTCAGTGTGTTCCAATGGGCAAAATACCTGTTCATCCAGTGAAGATCCTCCATAGGGCGGCTATTTTCGGGTGCCTGTGCAGCGAAAAATGCCTCCTAAAAACAGCAGGGAGTCATTTTGAGCAGCCGACGGCCCTTTTGAAAACCCAACGATCAGCTGTTTTGATCGTCGTAATGCGAAGAATCGGTTCCCGAAGCAGGGAACCGATCGTCGGGAAGCGAAAAAAGTCAGTTAAAACATCATTTTGCAATCGCAAAAACATCGTTGTCAAGTGGGATAATCGTTAAGCGGGGCACCACTGTATGTATCAGGGTGGGGAACCTGAGGCCATAGGGCCAAATCTGGTCCTCTAGGCTCCTCCCCATGGCACTGTCACTCGGTGGCTTCCAGCGGCTGTACAGTTTTTTCCCCATTCTCCAAGTTTGGAAAGACCCTAAGGCCTTAGCGACTGACAGCCAGAGCTTTCGTTTACCCTTTTGCCCTTGCCTAGCACAGAAATACAGCCCCCCCCCCAAAAAACCTCTCTGAAGCCAAATCAGGCTGGAAAAGGTTCCTGCATTGATAGACCTTTTGGCTAGGGGTGAGTTCTTTTGTGTTATGGGACTGCAGCTCCCATAATTCCCCAGGCAGAATTCTGGGAATTGCAGCCCACAAACACAAATCTGCAGACTTCTACATTTTTGCCCCCTCTGAGGAGGGCTTTTGGGTTATTTATCTCTAGAACTGCCATATTCCTGGGCTTTGCCTTTTTAAAAAACAAGAAAGCTGCTGCAATGCTATCGAGGAGTCACAGTTCTTGGGGAAATGCCCTCTGTAGATCCTAGTGGATAGCGGGATTATGACTCCCAACCTCTGCCACGCTTGGGAGAGCCACGGCCTGGCCGGCCAGTCACCCACCCCTGCTGTCACATGACTGGGGGGCTGCAGTCTGAAAACACAGAACAGCATGTCCCTAATATTCACTAGTGTGCTTGACTGGAGACCAAAAACCTTCATTTCCTGGCTGGCCTCAAAGGAACAAAATCAGCCGGGGGGTGGGGGGTGGGGATTGCAAAATAAATAATTTGGAAAAAACAACAACATTCCTTTCTGTCAAGCAGGCTGATGGAGAAGTGGGACAAATCTGGCCCGCCCGCCCGTTCGCCTGCATGGAATCCCTTGTCACTTAGGGTGACCGGATAAGTTATTAAAAATAAGGCTATCCAGTTCAGTTTACTACGTTCCTAAAGAAACACAGAAGTCTTGTTTCATAAGAGCTTTGTGTGGAGGGTCAGAACGAGCTGGTATGGTTATCTTGTAGGTCAGTTTGTTGCAAGATGAGACGGATGGCCCAGCATGGATTTTGATACTAGGATGGATACATCTAAAACAGTAGTCTACTGTAATGCTCTCTACGTGGGGCTGGCTTTGAGAATGACGCGGAAACTTCAGATGATGCAGAATGCAGCGCCCAGATTTCTTACTGGGATGAAAAGGTACCACCATATTTCCCCCACTCTGGCCACCTTGCATTGGCTGCCCATTCATTTCCTCATTGATTTCAAAGTTCTTATGATTACATATAAAGCCCTAAATGGTTTAGGACCTCGATATCTAGCACAGCGCCTTCTCCCACCCAGTTCTGCCAGAGTCACTCATTCCAGCCAGGCTGGGTGGCTAAGGAGTCGACCGCCGAGGGAGGTCCGGAAGGAAAGAACGAGGAACCGCACCTTCTCGGCAGTGGTCCCTTGCCTTTGGAACAACTTGACAGTGGAGATCCACCTGGCTCTCTCTCTGGGTGTTTTCAGAAACAAAACCTGGCTATTTGGGCAGGCTTTCCCTCCTGCTGTATCTTAATTTCTTATACTTTTCCATCTTGGACTTATAATATATGCTTACTGGTTTCATTGTTTTTAAATTTGTAAACTGCCCAGAGTAGACTTTTAGTCTAGATGGGCAGGATAGAAATCTAATTAATTGATTGATGATAAATGATAGACAGATAGTCCAGTGCTTCCCAACCTCCAGAAGTCTTCACCACTAGCTCTGCTGGCCAGGATTTCTGGAAGTTGTGGTCCAAAAAGAGCAGGGTTACCCAAGTTTGGGAAACACCGGTCTACTCAGTACATGTCTTGGCTGAAATCCTGTTGCACAGCTTTGTGTACACAATGGAAGTCACATCATCATCAACGGCATATCACCACCAATTAAAGGTAATTTGGGGCTGCTTGTGATTTGTACACAATGTGACAAAGTCAGGTGCATCCCAAAATCCCAAAGGAAGCCTTTTAATCAACAGCAATTTGCTGCCGCCGCTGATATGATCCTCGTTATGCGGAACTGCACAACAGGATTTCAGCTGCTGACTTGCATAATTCTGTATTGGTGTGGTTTACTTTATCCACAATTTTAAAAAAATGGAATGAATTAATATATAAGCGATCCCTCCAAAAGTCCAAAAGAAGAGATGTACAGCCCCCAGAAGTAGGGGGAGGGGCACCCACACTCAAGAGATGACACTCACCAGGTAAACATCACATAGCTCATAGAGCCAGAAGTTATACACCGCTGTGGTGATGCCTGGGAAGTCATAGGCCTGGAATCCGACATCACACAACTCCACGGCATGGCTCAGCCGACTTAGGATCCACCTGTCAATGAGGCTCTCAGAGCCGCTGGGCTGCAAGAGAGACTGCTTGTTAAGAAGGAGAGGTTCCTGGTGGTCCTGAGGGGAGGGGCAGGACTCTGACCCGCGGAGGTTGCAGAGGGAGAGGAAATCTAAGACCCACCACCTGTGCTCTGCATGCTGTGATGCTAAAGGTACCCCACAGAACTGTGTTTGGGGGGGGAACTGAAAGGAGGCCTTGCGTTTGGGAAGGTGGTGGGAGGACAGAGAAGGGAACCACGAGAAAACAGGCTTTACCTCTGGGCTGGGCTGCGGCCGGAATTCGCCCCCAAGACTGCGGATCGCGAACTTGGTCGCGTTCCAGAGTTTGTTGCAGAAGTGCCGGTAGCCCAGAATCCTGTTCACATCGAGGTTTATATCCCGGCCTAGAAAGAGCAGGGGAAGGAAGAGAGGGATCACGGCATCAGCCTGAGAAGGGGAGGCCAAGGATGAGAAATGGAGCAGGCTGCGCACGCCTCCTTTGGAGGGAGGTGGAAAAAGAGAAATTACCTTGAGATGTGTAAGCGCACAGAGCAAACCGGAGGGCATCTGTCCCACATTCGGGGATCCCACTGGGGTAATCGGATCTCTGGGAAGCAAGCAGAGTGTGTTACCCGCAGGTTTCACACACAGGCAGTCTCCCACACTAACCTTGAAATGTTCTGCCACACAATCCTCACAACTGAGATGTCAGAAATAGAACAGTTTGTTAGACTGGTCACCTGTCAAGAAGTTATCCAAACATGTATATAACAACAATAATTATGTGCCATCAAGTCAATTCTGAATTATGGAGACCCTTTCCAGGTTTTTTCAGGAAGAGAGTCCTCAGACATGGTTCCCTTCCGCTGGGTGTGCCCCGAAACTGTGCAGCTTGGCCCAGGAGGCACAGTGGGGAATCGAACTCCTGGCTTCTGGCTCTGCAGCCAGATAGCTAATTCCCACAGCCAGATATAGGTATATCATACTTAGCCTTAAAGGTATCCTGCAACTGTGAGTGTCATGTCTGTTTATTCACAGAAACTAAAAGGGCCAAATGAGGTCAGTGTTCTGTGCCGTTTCAGGATCCCATCAGCTGCAAGAGAGGGGGGGAAACCATACCTGTCCTTGTTTTGCTCGCTCCATTTCAGCAGGGTCCAAATTGCTCTCTAGTAACTGAGCATGTAAGCCCTAAAGAGACGAGAGAGAAAAGAAAAGGTTGGTTCTTTGTAGAATATAACAACATGAAGGTGCAACAGGAGGTTATGTCGCCATCCCCAAAAGTGTCTTTTCTCCACTTCCCCTAACCTGACAGCTCCCGTTCTCCCAGTTTTCTTCAACCAACTCGGAGCAGAAAGCGCTGCTTCCCTCCAAAGCACAGATGTGGAACTGTTCTCATTATCTGCAGCTGAGGCCAAGCACTCGAAAATCCTCTTCTGAATCAAACCAAAGATGTCCACCTAAGTCCAGGTGGACTATTTCTGCCTATAATCGCCTTTCCCAACCTGGTTGCTTCCAGATGTGTCATCACCACCATAGATGGCAGTCATGGTTCCTCCACAGATCTGGAGAGCAGCCCGCTAGGAGAAAGCTGGTCTATAGGGAGGGTGATAACGCATGCCTTCAGATGGGTGTCAGGGAAAATCTTCTCCAGCCAAGCTGCTCAGGGTCAGATTGCACCAGCTGGCAAGGATGATTCTGTCTGTGGACTTATCACCCCAATGTGATAAGTGACTGAGGTGTCCAGCCTTTAGGCATGCCAGATGTACCACGTTTCCCTAAAAGAATCTCAAGGTCCACTAAGGAAAGCCAGGTGCAAATTAATAGAGGGAGACTGAGGAAGACACGCAGAGTCCCACCTAGACGGAAGTTTACATTCTAGCACAACATTCTTAACAGGGCCCCCAGTATTGCACCACAACCTGGCCAGAAGCTGCTAAGAAAGGCTCCCATTCCAGGAGGAGAAGCTACAAAATAA